>NC_090893.1:16523136-16593136 GCF_036669925.1 Montipora capricornis
CCGCCGTGACGTCACGTGCAAACCATCGATTGTTTATCCTTTAAGTAAATTATTTGCAGCTGCGTTCCTTGTTGCGTCTCTACCCGTTCCAACGACGGCAATGCAAGGCAATGAGAAACTTCTAGTTAATTATTCGTTTGCTGTTTGATCGAAACACACTGCTTTCTGTGCTTTGCTCAGTTGTACATCGATAATCTCATTATGTATGAAGTGAAGTAAAAGTAAGTAAAGTAAAATAACCATATTTAACGTCGATAACTCGTAACAGTAATTCAACCGACAAACCTGAGGTCGACGGTTCGCTCATTTTACTCCCCCCTCTCCATCAGTGCTCCGTTTTAGGGGTATTTAAAGCTACTTAGCTACACGGAAAGGAAAGAAGTCGAAACAAGGATGCGAGATCCGGGAATCGAACTCAGGACCTCTTGCAACATGGCCGCGAACGAAGCGACTGTGCCGTCCTTGCTCCTAAGTGAAGTGAAGTGAAGCTATTAGTCTCTCTCTTCGGGGCTTTAATTTGAGGCCTCGCTTAAAGGGGCTGCAATACGGCAGTGCAGTGTTGATTTTGTGTTGTTTAACCAATTAGTCGCCCCTACCCGCTATGCAACTTAACTTCGTTAGCCCAGACTGGATCACTTTTAAAGAATACAACGGAAAGCTTCGTGACCACAAAAACTGTCTGTCGAGCATACATAATTTAAGTTACAAACAACTGAGATAAACTTTTTAAAAAACTGTTTGTTTGCAAAAACCCAAATCGCAAGCCATTTAAATCTTCTTCAGTTTTAATATTTGCTTATCTCTGCCACCTTTTGCTGTTTTATTCAAACCATCTTTCAATATTTAAAGTTGTTATTCTGACTTTTTGCTTGAGTTGGTTGCAATTGAGTTTCCAGTGGCTGAATTTCGTGATACAGCACCTTTAAAGCTAAGCAAGATTAGAGCCTTATATGCTTCCGTTCCCATAACAACTTGATTCTCATAGGATTAAGCCATGAGTAGTTCGGAGCAATGCAACAATTACGTATTGGGAGTACCAGTCATTTCATCTGGATCTGTGTTGAACTGCCTTATTATATTGCACAGTTAGATCGATTAAGGAGTGACTTCTTGTTCTTCAATTGAATTCCTGTTTTATATGTTACCTTTTTTAGGAACTTTTATTATAGAGACTTGGTAGTGGATAACCACAGCAAATTGAAATTTTTAGACTTACGAAGCGATTGCTTGACCTCAGACGACACTTCCGCCTTTGAAAAGCATCCCTTTGGATCAAAACTGGTAAGTCGTTCATTTTTACTTGAAGCTTCACCTTATGAATATATGAGTCATGTTCCAATTACATACAACTTGCTCGGTGAAAAGATCTTTTTTCGATCAATGGTCAATTGGGGTTACTCGAAATAAATTATCCGATTCAGAGGAATTGCTCTCAAATGGCAGCAGTCGAGCCTAAGACTTTCTGCACTAAGTTTTCCTTAACTAGTAGAAAGTCAAAATAAGGGGTTTTAAAACAGAAAAAGTTTCCACTTATTTTAAACAGCGAATTAAGTGATGCATAACATGATACGCCTTAATGAGAAATTAGTATTAATATACAGTCAACTCTCTCGTAAGCGACCACCCTTGGTGCACGACAAAGTGGTCGCTTACGGGAGGTGGTCGCTTTCGGGAAAGATCAACAAAATAAGTCTAACACTGGATTAATCAATTAATTACATAAACATATTGCCTAGGCCTAATCAGCTAAAATTAGGCAAATAGATCACTGTAACAATTAATGTAAACTGTTATTACCTGTCAGCAGTCCGGGGTAGCGTCATTTAAAATTGAACTTTTGTCACTTCTGAGTAGTGATTCACTAACGATCATACATGATTATGTTGGGTGGTCGCTTACCAGAAACAGAAAACAAAGGAATATGTCAAATTTCTGGCCAAAAAAGTGGTCGCGGTCGCTTTAGAAATTTGAGTGGTGGTCGCTTACGAGAGAGCTCTGGGAACAGTATTTAACTGAGAGACAGAACGGTTGTTTACGAAGTGGTCGCTTACGGGAGGTGGTCGCTTACGAGAAGTGGTCGCTATGAGAGAGTTGACTGTCTATATTTTCGTGTTGTTTTGGACAAGTATTCGTGATCTCTTGGTATCATTCTACATCAGAATATTTTCCTTACTAAGACTGCTCTGCATATTCATACCGTATATTATTTACTTGCGCGGCCTTTTGTTCAGTAAAGTGTTATATAGTGTGGAGTTCGGGATAGCTTTCATAAAAAAAATTAATAAATAAATAAAAAAGATTTGTTGAACAGAAGAAGCTCCCGGCTACAGTTAGAAAATAGATTTTCAGAAGTGCAACAATACGAACAAATTTAATGATTTGATTTGGAACATTTTCCGAGGTAATAAATGGCGCCTGACATTAATTTTGGTATGAGTTTTGGGAGGCACTGTGGCCTCATGGTTAGAGTGCTCGACTCCGGATCGAGTGGTCCAGGTTCGGGTCCTGGCCAAGGACATTGTGTTCTGTTCTTGGGCAAGACACTTTACTCTCACGGTGCCTCACTCCACCCAGGTGTATAAATGGGTACCGGCGAAATGCTGGGGGTAAGCCTGCGATGGACTAGCATCCCATCGAGGGGGGAGTATAAATACTCCTAGTCGCTTCATGCTAAGGAAACCGGAGATAAGCGCCGGCCTGTTAGGCCACTCGGCTCGTAAGCAGTGGCTTTTACGTCTATTCAAAGTTTTACGGCATAAAGAGCTCAAGTTTAATTGGGATCCTTTGACCTTATAGGTAATGAGAATAAAGACCTGCCGACACGCTTTGCACTCGGCTGTTGCCCTTGAATGGCATTGCTCTCAGCCAAATAGAATCGTTGGTTTTTGTCTGAATTGCTTAGTTAGAGAAAGGCTTGAAAGCTACTGAGATTAAAACTCGTTCATCTCAGTCTGAGAACAAATTTTCCTACAGTGGAGACTGAAGAACCCCATCTCTGCGAAAAAAGAGTCAAGTGCGAAAGAGCGTTACCGCCTTTCAAAGCCAGAACGTACCAAGTTCACTTGCTCTGGAAGGCTGCAAACACCTTCAAATCACCGATATGGAAGAGATGGGTGATCTTGGTACTAAAAGGCCTTGAAACGGGGTACCCTCTGTTGCACTTAACCTTTTCAACTTTAACGCCTGAGCATAAGCTGGTCTGATGTGTTTTTGTGTCCGAGTTATGGTTTTCAGGGCCCCTAGATTTGAAGCCTTGGTTTTTCTTACTAACATTTTGCAAAAAAAAAAAAAAAAAAAAACCAAACAAACAAAAAACCAACAGCAATACCATTCCAGGGCAACAGCACTGCAAAAAGTGTCAGTTCTTCATTCTGATTTTTGTCAAGACGTCAAAGCAATATACATCTTCAAAAGAAAAAGGAAATGGTTGTGCGCATGCGTGACGTATTGGCCACACCAGGCTCAGTGGTATTAGCGTGTGTCACCTTGATTTTTTTCTAGTATAAACACGGACAATTTTCTCGTGACCAGCAGCCTCTTCCAATGGAAACGTCTTAGGAATTTCGATTGGCTCATTTGAAGTTTCTGGATCAAAAAACACGTAATAACCAAGTACCCAGACAAAGAAACATGACGAAAGACAGGCTATTGAATTTCTTTGACTAAGTCAGGTCTAATATTGGATAAATTTACATCTCTTGGATAAGTCTATTTCAAGCAGTTTTTCCACTAACAATTTAATCCTCAGGATTTCAAAATTCTGTAAAGATAAACGAAATAAAAAATTGCAGAAATAGAGGATATTACATGGCCGCTTGGGGATACGAATTTTATCTTCGAGTGTTCGAGTGAGCGAAGCGAACGAGTGAGAGATACTTTCAGCACGAGAAGATACCAATTCGTATCTCCAAGCGGCCATGTAATGTTTTGTTTATCATATAGATATTGATGAAATGTCTAGATTTAAAACAACTTGTTTTACTCATTTTCGAAATGATGAAAAAGTGGTCACCAACCGCTAAAGCGCACGTGTTGTGTAACATGAAACAAGATATGAAAGTTATGAAAAATAAGTCATGATAATGTAAAATTTTGCAACAAAAATGTTAATGTCTCAGAGATGAAGAATTATGTTAAAGCACAAAAGTATCTTATAATGAAGAGGAAGCTCGCGTTTTATTGGCTAATCGTGTTCGTTACCATGAAGACACCTATATCCTCACATGTGAAAGATAAAAATGATATGTTCACTGCGCGCAGTGAAGATATGATTTTTTAGTAAAAGGAGAAATCGTGGTATTTCATCAGTATCTATGTAACAAAAATTAACATATCACATCTGCAGCTGGTTGCGGCTGGTTACGTTTCTATGTGTACAATTCAAATCCGCACTAAGGGTGGGTCCTGGACTTAATTTTGTCAACTGTCAAATTCAGTTCTATCTTGGGGAGGAAGAAACCACATGATTTTCTTTACCAAATGACGCTCGGGTTCTTTAAGTAGACTTCACCTTGCACTTCTTTGGGCTTGCTGTACAGACGTTATTTTGTAAGTAAAACGAACTGATATCCATTGGCACAGAGACCTTACAGACCATTTTTGGAGTTTGTTTTCGATTAATAGACATTCCCTCGCCAAGCGATTTTTTATTCTCACTCCATACAGGGCTCAGTTGATGAGTTCAGTGGAGGAAAAAATTTAAAAGACACCGACCCGGTGTGGCCAACACGTCACGCTTGCGCACAACCATTCCACCCGGTCAATTAGCAGCCATGGACAGCTGTTTCGGCCTTGTATTTTAAAACTTTATTCAAAAACACATAAACTCAATATTTACAGAGAAATGCTCCAAGAAGGACACTAGTAAATACTCGAAAAGAAACTCAATAAAAGAAGTCACTGGCAAAAGCTCCAAAAGAGTCTCTATGGAAAAAAAAAAGCCAACTCAAAAATTCACTGGAAAAGGTAATAAAAATCACTGAGGAGGCTTTGTAAGGAAACTCTCTTAGCGACCAGACCCGCAATAGCAGCAGACTTACTATTATTCCGAAACGTGCGCTGAACCCGAACAATCGAAGATCTCATATGATGAAAATTACGCGCAGACGTCGAAAGATCGTGTGTCGCTCTCACGTCAAGGATTAAGTCAGAAACATCTAAATCAGTCAAGGAGACTATAACATCACGCAACAAAGATCCCAAGGCCGCATACACACCTTTATCCATATATTCTAAAAATTCAGTAGATCCAGGAGGAACATCAGAAGATACTGGAAGAACAGCAGGAAACAAAGGAACAGGCAGAGCATTAAGAAACTGGCACGGGAGATGGAGAAATAGGAACAGAAGATAGAACATCAGTCACAAGAGCAGACGACTTAGGAATTGGAGCTGAAACAGCAGTCACAGTAACAGGCTTAGAAACAGAAGTAGTTGCAGGAACTGGAAAAGCAGACACAGGAGCGGATAAAACAGGAACATCTCCAACAACAGGAACAGGAGAAGGCGGTGCAGCTGAGACGAAACCGGAACACCTTAAACGTCAGGAGGTAGAGCAAGTGGTGCAGGCGCTGTAGAAACGTTAACTTCAACAGGAGCATCAGGAACTGAGACGAGGACTTTAGAAGACACGCGGACATCTACGGCAGGAGCATCAGGAACATCGGAAAGTGGAACGGAAAAAGTGACAAAAGAAGAGCGAGAAGGATGACCTGCGGAGGCAGCAACCTGCCCATGCCCGGACATCAAGTCGACATCCTTCTCCCCCTCAAAGCTTCAGAACGAGCAACCTATGGGAACAGAGTCATAAGCAGCACCGATGTCTTCAGCAGCAGACACACTTGACAGCAAAACTTGTGTTCCTGGGTGAAAAGCAGTCCACGCCAGCCTACAATCTCAAGCCATGTGACCGGGCTGACCCATCGCCGGCACAGGCCCGAAAGCGGGAAAGCGGAACCACGATAACCAGTTTCACCACAGATAGTGCAGTGGGCGGGCTGGCGGGCATACCAAACACGACATTTGTAATCGCAGATCGTCACAAAGTACGGGATATCAAGGTCCAGAGCCAACTCGACGACGCGGTTAAGGTTAGATAGAGCCGGAAAATTGGCTAGAGTGCTCCGACTAACCGACATAACATCACCGTACGCTTGAGAAAAGATCTTCACATCATCATCCGAGATTTCGGAGGCCAAATTTCGAACGTAAACAGAACGAATCCCAAAAACTGCATGAAAGACACGGAATTCCAAACAGCCACAAAAGAGACCGGATGAAACCAGTTCGTTACATGAAGCACGATCCTTAAAGGTCACACGGACTCGACGACCTTGCAAAAACCTTCCAACAACTGTGGTAACACAGCAGAGCAACCAGCGTTCTGATAAACCGCTTCAGGAAACTGTAAAACGGCACTGTTCGGACAGTCAAGAGTCGGCATCACGAACTCAATTTAGGGTAGGGACCATGCCGTTCCCTCCCGGTGGGTACTTAGGACAGGGCCAAAAAAAAAAAGCAAAAAAAGCCAATCGGTCACAATCACAACCGCAATAACGAAAAGCTGCTTTGGCCTTTTTTTTTTTTTTTTCGTGAAAGGCAACCTTTATTTCCATTAAAAACTAAAACGAGCTATTCACAAACACACGCCACTAAAGAAGAGGAAGCACAGAAAAACCAATTGAAACCAAAAGCCGGAGTAAGTAGCTAGCCGTCAGAGCGCGAGGCCTTAACGGTAGAGTCCATGAACAGCGCAGATTCCCTAAGGAAAGCCCCTGATAGCGGACACCGCGAACAGCGCACGGACAAAAAGGATTTAAATGTGCATCTAGATTATAACTCGTCCAGAAGCCAAAGATCGCGAAAGCGAGATTGAGAAAAGCGCTTACAATCAGGAAGACCCTCTGTTTTAAATCATTACGGACATAACAGATATTCGCTCGATAATCTTCTCTTCCGTTTTGAAAAGTGGCCCTATTCTGAAAGATCCAAATGCCGTAGAGTATGGATTTCACCAAGTGGCGTGCAATGCGGGCCCTCTTAGCACAAACAGAGGGCCAGCGAAAGAAAAAAAAAACGGTGAAAAGACTTACAGCCAACTGGGATCCAAGCACCAGGGAGAGGGCAGGTGCAGAATGCACCAGACCCTCTTGACCCTACCGCAGTTTAAAAAGCAATGGTCAATGGTCTCACGTCGGGGACAACAGGCGCACTGACTAGGAGAGACAATACCCCAGTTAAAGAGAGAATCGCGCACCTTGACGCCACGAAAGATAATCCACCAAGTAACATCATTCTTAATCCCGGACGAGAGACCAGTGACCATCGACAAAAACCCTGGCCCGATAACCTGAGATTTGAGAAAGTTATTGCTTCACTATTCAATAGATATTGCTGGTTTTAGCATTTGTAGTCAGGGCTTTGAAACTACAAGGCTTTATTTCCTTTTTTTTTAGGTGCACGCCGGCTTTCAGTGAAGACCTTCTCCTTTCTGATTTTCAAGAATGGTCGATAGAAAGGTCAACATTTTGGAGCATAAGCTTAGCGCTGCAAGAAAGGAAGGAAACAGACGAGGGGAGGGCTCGGTTTATTTCATTCTTGGCAACTACTATTTTGGCGTAGCTGATTTTAAAAGGGCCATAACAAATTACACAGAAGCACTAACCATTTATAAGGAAATAGCTGCCAGGGCCGAGGAAGGAAGAGCATATTGCAATCTCGGCATCGCTTATCAAAGTCTGGGAGATTTCAAGCAAGCCATAGAGTACCACACAGAACATCTGAGTGTTGCAAAAGAAGTCGGGGATAGGGCCGGGGAAGGAACAGCCTACGGCAATCTTGGCGTCGCTTTTGAAGGTCTGGGCAACTTTAAGCAAGCCATAGAGTACCATAAACAAGATCTCAGTATTGCAAAAGAAGTTGGGAATAGGGCCGGGGAAGGACGAGCTTATAAAAATCTCGGCAACGCTTATCAAAGGCTGGGAGATTTTAAGCAAGCCATAGAGTACTATAAACAAGATCTCAGTATTGCAAAAGAAGTAGGGAATAGGACCGGGGAAGGAGAAGCCTATGGCAATTTCGGCATTGCTTATCAAAGGCTGGGAAATTTTAAGCAAGCCATAGAGTGCCATGAACAAGATCTTAGTATTGCAAAAGAAGTAGGAAATAGGGCCGGGGAAGGAAGAGCCTATTGCAATCTCGGCATTGCTTATCAAAGACTTGGAGATGTTAAGCAAGCCATGGAGTGCAACAAACAATTGTTTAGTATTGCAAAAGAAGTGGGGAATAAGGTCTGGGAAGGAGCAGCCTATTGCAGTCTCGGCAATGCTTGTCAAATTCTGGGAGATTTTAAGGAAGCCATAGAGTACCACACACAATATCTTAGCATTATGAAAGAAGTCGGGGATAGGGCCGGGGAAGGAACAGCCTATTGCAATCTTGGCAACGCTTTTGAAAGTCTGGGCAATTTTAAGCAAGCCATAGAGTACCATAAACAACATCTAAGTATTTCGAAAGAAGTAGGGGATAGGGCCGGGGAAGGAGGAGCCTATTCCAATCTCGGCAACGCTTTTGAACGTCTGGGAGATTTTAAGCGAGCCATGGAGTATTACACACAATATACTAGTATTGTAAAAGAAGTGGGGGATAGGGACGGGGAAGGAGAAGCCTATTGCAATCTCGGCAACTTTTATCAAAGTTTGGGAGATTTTAAGCAAGCCATACAGTACCACACACAATATCTTAGTATTGCAAAAGAAGTAGAGGATAGGAACGGGGAAGGAAGAGCCTATTGCAATCTCGGCAACGCTTATCAAAGTCTGGGAGGTTTTAAGCAAGCCATAGAGTACTACAAACAATCTCTTAGCATTGTGAAAGAAGTGGGGAATAGAGCCGGGGAAGGAGTAGCCTATGGCAATCTCGGCAACGCTTATCAAAGTCTAGGAGATTTTAAGCAAGCCATAGAGTACCACAAACAACACCTTAGTATTGCGAAGGAATTAGGGGATGAGGCTGGGCAGGGATTAGCTCATGGAAATCTCGGGGACGATTATTACCATACAGGTGACCTTGAAAAGGCGCTTCACTTTAATGAACAACATCTTAGCATTTCCACGAAAACGGAGGACCCAATAGGGCAGGGATGCGCTTGTTATAAACTTGGTTGTGTTCATGAGTTTTCAGGCTCCTTGTGCAAAGCTCTTAATTATTATCGATTAAGTATAAAACATTATGATGAAACAAGGCGTCTTCTTCAGTTAGAAGATGTATGGAAAATAAGCTTTCGTGACTCAAATCGGTTTGCGTACACAGCTCTGTGGACAGCACTGTTGAAGAATAAAGACGTTGATGAGGCTTTGTATGCTGCTGAGCAAGGACGAGCGCAGGCTTTGGCAGACATTTTGAAGGTGCATTATGGCGTTGATAGAGAAAATTCCTCGGCAGTTACGATGAAGGAAACTATCTCTGCGATAATAAAGGATTTACCTTCACAAACAGTTTTCACAGCACTTGACGGAAACACGATCAGTTTCTGGCTGCTAAGAGAAGGTAGCGAGATAATCTTTAGACAAAAAGAAATCGAAAGTGGAAGTGCCGAATCACTGATGGAAAATACTTTGAAACAGATCAATGCGGGAACCGTTGTGCGATGCGAGAATCGCTCGCTTGACAGACAACACAGCGACATTTCTTGCTATAGAGAAACCGTTAAGGAAATTTTTCAGTCCCTGAGCTTCTTTGTGAAATCTTTGCAGCCCTTGTATGATGTCTTAATCAGTCCTATTGCAGACTTGCTCCAGGGTGATGACTTAGTCTTTGTTCCTGATGGACCATTTTGCTTGGCTCCTTATTCTGCATTGAGTGACTCTGTCAGGATCCGTACTATTCCCTCGCTGACCGCTTTAAAAGTGGTCGCTAGTGCACCTGGTGACTTCAACAGTAAGAGTGAAGCGCTGCTTGTGGGCGATCCTTGCTTGGAGGAAGTCACTGGGGGCAACGGGCAACCCATGTTTGAACAGTTGCCATGCGCGAAAAAAGAGGTGGAGATGATTGGAGAACTTCTGCAGACGTCGCCTCTTACTGGCAGAAATGCAACAAAAGCTGAGGTGCTGAAAAGAATAACGTCAGTTGCCTTAATCCACATTGCTGCACATGGAGATAGCGAATTTGGAGAAATTGCTTTGGCCCCAAATCCCGAACGCATATCCCAGAGGCCCGAAAAGGAAGATTACATGTTAACAATGAGCGATGTTTCCGCCGTACGCCTAAAGGCAAGACTGGTTGTGTTGAGTTCCTGTCACAGTGGCCAGGGAGAGGTGAATTCTGAGGGTGTGGTGGGAATAGCAAGGGCTTTCCTGTGTGCTGGTGCCCAGTCTGTTCTGGTGTCACTCTGGCCAATTGATGACAAGGCGACCTTACTGTTCATGGAAAGTTTCTACAAACACTTGGCAGACAGAAAAAGTGCAAGTTTTGCCCTTTACCATGCTATGAAATCTCTACGGGAGAAGAAAGTACTCTTCTGCTGGAGAAAGTACTCCGCCGTAAAATACTGGGCGCCGTTTGTGCTAATTGGTGATGACGTCGCCTTTGAATTTGGACAACACGAACGCGTAAAAGGTAAAAATATAGGAAACTGGAAATATCTAGAAATTTCCTAATGTTCTGATTACTATACATGGAAAGTATGCAAACAATTTATAGGGACTAGAATTAAACAAATTTAATGGAAAGTTTTTCAAAAGTGTGACTAAGAATTTACCACGGAGGGGCCGGATCGAGGCAAAATGCCTTTAAAAAAATGGGCGATTTCCTAGAGGTAGAACTTCTATTAGCTAAGAGCAGAAACCCATAAGGGTTGAAACGTGTAACGCGCGTTCACAGCTTCCGAATATTCAGCGCGAACTGATTGGTTGAATGTTTCATTGCTAAGTACCATATTTGGAAACCCCTCGCTCTTGTTGTTCCAAATATGGTACTTAGCAAATCGAATATTCAGAAGCTTGTTTCCAAGCACACAAGGGACCGTTACACGTTTCAACCCTTATGGGTTTCTGCTAAGAGGTAATGGGTAAAGGTTGCACGATCTCTTTTTTTGCGACACGAACACGCTGTACATCATTGTTCATGTTTTTAATCAGCAAGTTGTCGAAAGGAGTAAGTACGTTCTTCACAGTAAAATGGTTTCAACTGAATCTGTCGCCAACGTAGTTGTTTTACGAACTCCATTGGCTAGCACCTGAAATAAATATAGTCCACTTTCGATATATTAAAAATCAGTCCTAAACAAAAGGCATCATCTCGAGGATCTGGGGAATAAACTCATACAAATCCTTATATTTCTTCCCCAGGGCATGGAAATGATGCCTTTTGTTAAGGACTAAATCTTGGTATATTGTCTGGATTTACGAGGTCGGGTACTTAAATTCGGCCTTTGTGCAGATAGGTAGCGGCTTGAACCGTGTTATGAGACTGACATGAAATCCCTGATTGCCAGTTACGTATGTAAAGTGAAGTTAGCTTCTTAGGGTTTACAATCTACATGTTAGGTTTTCACTTAGTTGAATAGGAATTGTTGCTATTAACTAAGCACAAACGGTTTCATGAATTAAGATAATTATTTTATTTACTTACCAATTAAAACGAAAGTTCACACTACCATTTAACCCACTATTTGTTGTACTTTATTGTTTTCTTCTTTTCAGAAACGACGGACAAAACGTGAGAAAAGTACTTGACTCCTGATACGTCGATGTGTCATTTTCCTTTCTTCGATTATATGAGATCAGTTGTTGAAAAACAAAATCACAATAGCTTTCATACCTCAGTATCGGTCAAGGTAGATAAAAGATATGTAATTTTTTGTTAAAGTATGTTTGAAAACTTATTTTAGTTTACATGTACCATGAGACTTCAGTGGTATTAAGATACAACTGTCAAAGTCCTTACATTTGTTCCTTGTTGTGCTAGCATCAGTTTCCTTCCATAACTGAGGATCTAGCGGTCGTGTTATTTTAGCCCCCAAATCCTTCAAAATAACTGCAAGCCTTTGAGGTATGTTTGTCGGGTATTCTTTTTCATGAAGATGTTGACAAGTATACGTCTTTAATTTGTTGTACCAACTTTTTTTTACATTTAAGTTCAAGTCGCGGTCTCAAGGAACGTATATTTTCTGAGATTCTGTAAGGCTGGTCAAAGCAGTCTTGGGGGCAAAGGTCTAGAACGTAAAAAAAAAATAGTAGAGTAGAAATAACTAGAACTACCAAATCTTCTTATTAATCAAACCCCAGTTGTTCAAAAGGTGGATAACGCTATCCACCGGATAAATCACTATCCATTGCATAGCGCAATTGGTTTCGCTACGACTTATCCACTGGATGGTGATTTCTCCGGCATTTATTTAGCTCTATCCATCGTTTGAATTACTGGGGCCAGTTGGTTAGAGCGTCGCACCAGCATCGCGAGGTCACGCGTTCAAACCCCGTTGGAATCCTGAAAATTTCAGGCTTCTCTACGCAATTGCTTAAGTTGCGTTCATAACCGAAAGGCAAGGATCATAGCTTCACTTGATTAATATAAGTAGAAGTATGCAAAAATTTCTTGGGACTAGAATCAAACGAATGGAAAATTTTTCATAAGTGTTTTACAACGTAAAAAAATGTTTACATTTCTTTGGGCGATTTCTTGGAGAAACTTCCAGAAAGTTGAAAACTAGGAAATGAAAGTGTTGCTTTTTAAGTTTTCCTTTCTACAGTCTTTAAACTTTCAGTACACACTATTTAGAAGAGGACAATCAATGCCTATATTGACGAATGAACACTATGTAAGAACCAAGAGAGGATGAGGAGAGAGAACTCATCTCACTCATCGTCCTCTTCCTATAGAGCGTTTTCACACAGGGGACCAGCAGCCATATTGGATTGCTGAAACAAAGGAAAGTATTTGCATAAAAATAGAGTTTAATTCCCGGAGGATTAGTTTGGTACACAATCATGGCCGCCATTCCTTTGTTTTGGAACACCAACATGGCCGCCGTGACGTCATGTGAAAACGCTCTATTGGAATTTTTTTACAGGTTTAATTGAGCTCGTGGTCATGATGCGAATAAATTTAGGGAAGACACTTGGCCCCAGTTGTTCAAAAGATGGATAACACTATGCATTGGATAGCGCAATGGGTTTCATTATGACTTATCCACTGGGCAGTGATTTATTTAGCGGATAGCGCTATCCATCGTTTGAACAACTGAGGCCTGATTGGTTATTTAGCAATCATGGGAACGAGACCAAAATAACTTTCACAGCATGCAGGGGTTTCATTAAGGGCCGAGCACCGGGCAAACTGACTGGCTGTGGACAGGACTTTGCCCGGCTGCTTTCAAGTTTTGTCATTTTCTTGATCTGTCTTCTGTTGTCAAAATGTCACAATTTCATGCGCTGAGGTTAACATCAGAAGTCACATTCAACTCAGAAGGAATGGCCCCATAACGCATTGTGAAAAGAATTGCTCTCCATAAAAGAGCCCCTGAAATGTCCCAATGTTGCGTCTTTTGCCGTGGCGGCCCAGAAAAGATCACGCTCGATCGCCGATTATTTTTCTTAACCAGCCTAATTTCCTCCAGATGAGAAAAGGCCAGGATGTGAGTGAACTTTTATGTCAATTTAAAGAATTAATTTTCTTTTTGATGTTTTTATCTAATAACTAAATTGTCTGAAAATGGTGTGCTTTTCTGTGGTTGAAGAACATTGCTTTGGCTTCAGAATGCAGGAAAACACGTCTTTGCAACTTAAGAATTTCAACATTTTCTGGGAGAGCATGCCCCCAGATCTACTTTGGAGGGAAGGCCCACAATACTTTGCCCAGGTGTTAAACCCCTGTGTGCCCCCCACCCCCGAGCAAAATATTAAACCTATTATGGGGCATGGGGATGTGTTCTCCCCTCATTCTGGGAGGAACGTCTTAATTCAAAAGTGGGGTGTAATAAACTATCACAGGCAAATACAAGACGATAACCATAGCGTAGTTACCGTGTAAATAAACGTATGAAACTTATAATGTCGTCTAGACTCCTGACTCGCCAAGGATCTACTTATAGAGACCACTGAGAAGAAGAAGTAATAGCGTTGTTCATTTTATTGTCCGTCAATACTGACCTTCAGATTGCAGTACGAGAACGACGCCGAGTACAGGTTTTCTATACTGAGCGCGCACGCGCATTAGGTTTAAAGAGCGAAAATTTTCGAAATGCGCTTGCTCAGAATTGAGAACTTGTACTCCTAGTCGTCCTCGTAGTGCAATCTGAAGGTCGCGTATATAAACATGAGCGCACATTGGTTACCATAACTACAGCAAAACGTGCTTTATTGAGTCTTATTTCCTTTTTTGCACAAATAATCAAGATTGCTTACAATCCTCTGTGAATTCATTAGTCATCAACATCACACGAACGCATGTACTGTCGGAAGTGCGCATTTTGTTTTTTTGACAGTTTTTTTGGTCGAAACCAGTTTATGCCCACAAAAAAATGCACTTGCCAGTCTCTGTCTTCATGGGCTTGTTCGAGTTTGTTTCTGAACATGTACACGTCTTCTTGTCAGTTAAAAAGTAGTTTCAGCTCTAAACAAAAGAAAGTTGAAAATTTTGATTTCTGTTGTGAAGCAGATGGTCCTACCTCAGCGATCGGTCTCCAAAAACGGGAATTCAACAGGTATAAATCTCTGATGTGATCACATTTTCTTTTCTTCACGTCCAAAGATGCAATTGGAAGTCCCGAGGACTGTCTAATTTAATAGCCCCTCATCCACAACAACAAAAAAACGATCATGTTTTACTAGCACTCGAAGCAGTACGTCTTATTCAAAGTCTTATCATATCTCTCAGTTATAGTCTGCCCGATTCAATTGGCCAATTCCGCGAGCCGTATTCTATAGTACACCAGTTTCTTGTTGTTGCTTGATTCAAAGATCTGGAGAGGTAACAAATATTTTGCTAAACTTGTTTTCTCGGGCGGTTTTCAGTTCGATTTATGTCTCGTTGTGGGGACTTTCAAGTAGAGACTGAAAACGAGGCCGTAAACAAAACGTCCCCGGGCGAACTTGGATAAAAAGCAGTCTACACCGGTCAAATTGGAAGAGATTACAGTAAATACGGCCATTCTACAAGGGAAGAAAGGCAACTGCTTTCAGTACTGCCCATGAATGCGATGCTTTAGAGGTAGTAAAAAAGGCCAAATCGTTGGAGAAGATTTTTTTTTTTTGCGACATGTGGCGAGGAAAAAAAATTCATATCCGCAGTTCAATATTGATTCCTTTCATATATCATTTCATTTGTTAAAGAAAGATTTTGTTAGAAATGACAATTTCAGTCAGCGAGGGTATAGCGAGTGAATTCGCTATTTTCACAAATCCCATAATACAGTTCATAGGGGGGAGGGGAGGGGGCGTTATTTGCATTAAAACAACGGACATCGAGAGGATATCACTGAAGCAAGATACAGTCCTAAGAGTAAATAAATGACTTGCATTGCTTTTATGCAAACCCCCCCCCCCCCCCCCCCAAAGAAAAAAGAACATTTTGCATTATTGGAATGGGAAAGTTGCGACTTGTGACCTGAATGGCCTGGTTCCCACTAGTCTACTATTACTCAGTGGTAAAACATATTTGAAAACGAAATACCAGAAAGTGCATTTCCCAGCATTTTGGGCCTTTAAATTTCACGTTTGCGATAGAGGAAGACTCTTAAACAAAAGCACAGTGTATTTCAATGATCCGAGAGGCTTAGTAAAGCAATTATACTTGATCCCAAAAATATGAATATTTATTTCTATGGATCCCTTATCGGAACTACTGCCCATTACCTGCACTAGACGATCTGAGTTGCCTTAGAGGCATACGTAGACTTAATCCGGCGGCAAAACACAGCCTTCATACTTTCAATGTAGTGCTGCCACGGGTGGCGATCAAACCACCCCGCCTGGAAGGACCTTTCGGAAGGAACCGATTTCTTGCATGGTTTGGTCTATCTCCAAGTAGAGGTAACTAGGAATCAACAGTACTGCTTCAATAGACTGAACAGCAGTATAATCCAGGTTGCTCTCCGTCCTGTTCACAGCGCAAGACTTTTCTACTTTCTCATCATCGACGTTCGCGCTATTATCCTGGGGCCTTACCCAGGATAAATGCGACTTCTGCTTCGATTTTCCGGGTTTTTGAGAGGACATAGCTGAGTTTAGATCATCTTCGATGTCAAGACGATTTTTGTCACATTTCTCGTTTGCTGCAATTTTTTAAATTGGTTTTTTGTCGTTTTTTTTTTGTTTTTTCATGTTTGTATTACCGAATCAGAGAATTAAAAATATGAAGTGGGGAAATGGGTGCTGTAATTAAAGTTTCTCAGGAATGATTCTATGCGAAATTATTTTAATATTATTTTTATACGTGTGTATTTTTACTATTTGAGTTATGAACGCAACTTTTGCAATAGACCATATTCATATTCTCAGTATTGGACTGGAACTAGCTTGCAATGGAGGCTAATGGGGGGGAACTTTTCACAAGCAAATACTTTTTAATATATTCCCCCGCATTAGCCTCCACTGCAAGCTAGTTCCAGTCTAATACTGAGAATACGAATATTGTCTATTGCGTAAGGAAGCCTGAAAACTGCGAGGATCATAGCTTCACTTGATTTGATATCCACAGCTCATATATGATCCATTTCATATATCATTTCATCGTTGATTCATTCCTCATGGGAACATTAGAACCCACAAATGACCAGCTCCCAACGTCAGTGGCTTCATAGCTCAGTTGGTTAGAGCGTCGCACCGGTAACGCGAGGTCACGGGTTCAAACCCCGTTGAAGTCCTGAATTTTTCAAGCTTCCTTACGCAATTGCAAAAATTGCGTTCATAACTACGAGGATCATAGCTTCACTTGAGATATTTTACAGTGGCGCCAAAAGCCAGAATCGAGAATCCGGGAAGCGAAAACCGAAATCCGGAAACCGAAAATCGGAATCCGGAAAGCAGAAACCAGAATTATGCACAATACGCGAGAACTACAACAACTTTAATACCCACTCCTACTACGCTATCCCATAATCTCCACACTCAAGTATTTAACTCTGAGGAAATATAAACTGTAAAATGGATCTGACCTTGTTATTCTGGATTTAAGACTTGAGAATGGTGATGGCATCATCAGGCTGTGGCAGTCCACATTACAATAAAGGAAACTTAAAACTTCTTTAATTAATTTTCCTTGTATTTTCACCTGCTTTGGTACAAAAATGCCTCTTTTAAAGGAACAAGGCGCCCGGAGGATGTGTTGCGTAGGTGACGGGGCGCGATTGAAGCTGTCAATTATAGTTTGAGGAAGAACATACAGTGAATGTGAAAAATTCACATTGTTTATCGAAGTTACTTTCGAGACGTCCTAGTAGTAATGTATTTTCTGCTGGTATTCCAAGTAATTAGTTGCGGTGTTTTCATTTCACACCTGCCGCACCCACTATTGTGCATTCTGTTTTTCATGTATGTCAGGATTGGCCAGTTATTAGTATTTATACCCTCCGCTGTCTCTTGAGTACCATTTACGCCTGCGGTTCCATACAGTTTATTCATCTCTCTGCTTTAAGCCCCCCCCCCTCCCCCCCCGTTCTCCCCTCCTCCCGTTTACTACAGGTTTCGTCATTGCCTTCATCTTTCAGACCGTAGAGACGCTTCTGGCGACTTCTTCCGCTGCTTCAAATGCGGCAAATTTGGACACTGGGCTAAGGACTGCCGATCCTTGTCCTGGCCGGGAAGTTAAGAGCCCCTTAGCTACAATTCTTTCCCTGGAATCTCCTACAACAAGCCAACCTCAGGCCAATCAGCTCAACCAAAGCAATGATGATGCCCTGGCGCAGGTACATCAGTTTACACAGGATTACGAACTTGAAAGCGGACATTCATTACGTGTTAAGGGTAATCTGAAGAATAATTTAGTTTTCTGGAGATCTATAGGTGCTCCGGATTTCATTTTGTCTATTATTGAAAATGGCTACAGACTGCCATTCATTACTTTTCCGTTGGCCGTAAAACTGAAAAATAATAAGTGGGCTCGAATTTATGCTGATTTTGTGGATCAAGCTGTTCTTGAGCTTCTTCATTCAGACCGGATGCGTATGGTTAATGAGCAGCCTTTTGTTGTAAATCCTTTGTCAGTTTCTGTAAAACCATGCGGTAAGAAGAGGTTATTCTCGATTTGCGGCATGTCAATAAGTCATTAATTAAGCAAAGTGTTAAGTATGAGGACTTAAAAATTGCTATGTCTTATTTTGTGAAGGATGGGTTCATGTTTTCCTTCGATTTAAAAAGTGGTTACCATCATGTAGACATTGCACAAGAGCACCAAACTTTTCTGGGGTTTTCATGGCGTGTGCCCGATTCCATTAAGGAAATATTCTATGTTTTTACTGTGCTCCCGTTCGGTCTGTCCTCTGCCCCTTGGGTTTTCACTAAGGTTTTGAAGCCTTTAGAAAAGTATTGGAGAGTACAGGGTCTTTGTATAGCCATCTTCTTGGATGATGGTTGGGCGATTGTTCAGGATAGAGAAATTTGTCGCATTAAGGCCCGGGCTGTAAGGGCGGATTTGTGCAACACAGGTTTTGTTGTCAATGAAGGTAAATCGGTATGGGAACCCACCCAAGTATTGGACTGGCTGGGTATTACCTGGAACTGTGCATTAGGTACTAGAATTGTTAAGATCATTAACTCAATTGATCATATTATTGAAGCCGATTTCAAAGTTTCCGCGAGAGAGTTGTCAGCTTCCTTCACAGGTCAAGTTATCTCTACCGGGCCTGTAGTCGGTAACATTGTTAGGATAATGACCAGACATTGTGTCTTGTCCACCTCGTGCAGGGTTAATTGGAATTCTATATCCCTTCTTGACGATTACTGCAAGGAAGAACTGTATTTATGGAAGGAAAATATGGTTAATATCAACACTAGGTATTGCTTTGTAAGTAAGGTACCAAGTTATTTTGTGTATTCTGACGCCAGTGCCACCGGATGTGGAGCAATTATTGATTTTAACAAAGATTTTGTGTGCCACAAAACGTGGTCGGAGAACGAGAGAGGTCAAAGTCCAACGTGGAGAGAACTGTCTGTTATTGAGTTTTCTTTGCAATCATTTGCCTCAGTGTTGGAAGGATCACATGTTAAGTGGTTTACGGATAGCCAAGTAGCTGCTAAGGTTGTTAAAGTGGGCAGCATGAAATTAGGTTTGCACAAAATGGCCAGAAGAATTTTTGATACTTGTATCCGATCGGGAATTCATTTAGATGTACAGTGGATCCCTCGCACTTCGAATCAACAAGCTGTTTATATAAGTCGTTTAATTGATACTGATGATTGGCAAATTACTGAAGAATTTTTCTTTTTCTTGATGACTTGTGGGGTCCGCATAGTGTAGATTGTTTTGCAAGTTATTATAACCACAAGATCCCCAGGTATTTCTCGAGGTTTTGGAATCCCATTTCCTCATGTGTTGATTTTTTCTTTCAGTCTCTTCGAGGGGAAAATTGCTTAGTAGTCCATCCAGTTGGTATCATCCCACGCGTATTACATTATCTTAAATCTCAGCAGGCCGTTGGTACGCTCGTTGTACCTCTTTGGCCTTCGTCTCATTTCTGGCCTTTAATTGCACACAAGTATAGTCGTTATCGTGTGGCTCACACTATTAATACCGGGAATGAGGTTCTCACCCACGGAAGAAATTTTAATTCGCTCTTGGGGTCTGATCTTTTCACAGGAAATATTATTGCCTTTAGACTAAAATTTACTGATTAATTTATTGGACGGTGTGTCTACTAGCCTATGTTTTTTCAGTTGTTGGCGCTGGCCAAGGCAGTATGCTGTTTATTTGTAAGGCACTGGCCTAATTTTTGGTCTGTCATTTCATATGGTGCTGTCCTAATAGGAGTATAGTTGTTTTATGTGGCACTGGCCTAATCAATGGTTGTTGATCTCCGTGGCACTGGCCCATACGATCATTTAACGTCTTACGTGGCACTGGCCTCATCAATGACGGATTTTTGTACCGGTTATTTATGTGGCACTGGCCTAATCAATGGTTGTTGACCTACGCGGCACTGGCCCATACGATCATTTAACGTCTTATGTGGCACTGGCCTCATCAATGACGGATTTTTGTACCGGTTATTAAAGGATGTTCGGTCTTTCTTTTGTTCTTCTAGTATGTATGTTTTGTTCTTGTCTTTACAGATTATGCTATCAAGTAATTCTTGGAAAGGCTTTCAACAGTTTTCTTCAATCAACGTTTATGAAGTGCTAAATGTTATGTTGAAGTCCAGGGCGGATTCGACCACTAAAGCTTACGTTCGTGTTATCAGAAAGTTCTTGGACTGGTCTAAAAGTAGACAGTTCAACATGCAGTTACCTTTTCCTCTTAGTGTTGTTTCTCTATATTTGTTTGAAGTTCAGCAGTCTACCACTTTTAGTTCCTCAGTAATTTTAGCCCATGCGGCCCTTAAATGGTTACATTCTTTTGTCCCTAGTTGGATCGTAATCCTTTAGATAGTGAATTTTGCAGAAATGTCATCGAATCAGGAAAACGCCAGAAGTCCGCACAGCCAGTTATGAAAAAGAAGCCTATTTCCACAGAAATTATAAGGCGTATTTTAGATATTCATAACAAGAAAGAGGCTAATTTAAAGAATCTCCGTATTGCCGCGTTGTGCTCTTTAGCCTTCGCAGGGTTTTTTCGTTATGACGAATTATCCAATATCGTTCCAGAGCATATCGAATTTCACAGCGATTATTTAAGACTTTTTGTGCCTCGTAGTAAGACAGATGTTTATAGGGAAGGGAATTTCGTCTATATTAGTGCATCTGGATCTAAGTACTGTCCTGTTGGTGTTTTACAACGTTATTTAGATTTATCTGGTATTGACTTAAATAGTCCTCTCCCTTTATTTAGACCACTTGTTTTTCACCGTAGTACTTCCAGCTATACCCTGAGGAGCGGAAAGATTTCTTATACTACTTGTAGAGATATCTTAAGGGATACCTTAAGTCAGCTGGGCTACAACCCTAATGATTATGGTCTTCATAGTTTAAGATCCGGTGGCATTACAGCTGCCGTACGCCATAGTAGGAATTCGATTCCAGAAAGACTTCTTAAAATTCATCGTAGGTGGAAATCTGATTCTGCCAAGGATATGTATGTTGAAGAAAGCCTTGAAAACAGGTTGCATGTAACTAAGTATTTAGGTTTGTAACGTATTATCGAGCGTAGATTAGTTTCTGCATACAGTAGTATCTAAAGAGTTGTAAAAAAAAAAAAAAAAAAAAGAGCAGTAACAGTTTCTTTTTGTAATTTCTATCTTATAATAAACTGTTTTGGATACGCTTGCGCATCCTACCATATTTCTCGTGGTATTTGTTTGTATTACGGGAATTTAAGGGTAAAATGTTTTACGTTCGTTTGAGCGAAGCGAATTAGAACGTAATTGATCATGAATAGGCCGGAAAACAAGCAAGTTTTGAAGATTCTGTCGAAAGGCAGATGAATATTGCGTTTCGAAACTGATAATATGTTCGGCTTTGATTAGAAGGTTTTTCCACCGCGTTTTCGCAGTTTGAACATACCGTCGGCTTCCGAATCATGTAATTTCATGACACCCAAAAGAACGAAACATTGCAATAACCACTTAAAACTGTTGAACAACATAAACGAAATACAGCAAAAGGAGAGACTGAGAAGCATGGGCCGATGGACGCAAATGAACAAGATTGAAACGGATTGCATTGGGTTATCTTGAAAAAAATCGGCCTTGCGTTTTTCAAGTTTATAACAAATCGCCTGGTTGCTTTTGCTCAGAATCATCATGCGTGTGATCTAACGATAGTTTTATCAGTAAAGGAATTCCACATTATTATTTTCGAGTTTTAAACTCGCGTTTAAGTAAGGATTTCCCCTAAACACCCTAAAATAACTTGACATATCCCGTTAATAATTTCTTATTTTGGAGGTTCTGGTAATAGCTAGAACATAAACAAAGGAAGGAAAGACGGTAAAGCACAACTTTGTTTATTTAATAAATTTCAAACATTATGACTTTTAAGCAAACTTGACCACGTACAATTGAATCATTAATTCTCATGAATGATCATTAACTTACTTGATGTCTCCTTTGAAACGGGGATTTCACTTTGAAGACTTTATGATAATCAAGATGCACAAGAAATGAGGCCTTGATTGTTTATAAGGTGGATAACGCCATCTGGTTTCTTGTTTCTGGTTTCCGGATTCCGGATTCTGGGTTCTGGATTCTGGATTCTGGCTTTTAGAGCTACTCTCAAATTACCATGCGAAACAAAACAAGTTTCAGAATCAAACCCTTCCCTGAAGAACCGTTTCCTTGAATGATGAGGCACAAAATAGACAACAAGCTTTCTTTCAAATAATTCTTGGCTGTTACATTCCCAATTATTATTATTTTTTACCTTAAGACTGCGCAGTGTTGAGTACAAGCCAGACAATCCACTTAAGGTGTTCGATTTCTTCTCCGTCTTTGTTAAACCCATAAGTTACCCGAGAATTTTCCATTTGGTTTCAGTGTTGTACCCAACACCACCCTTGGTAAACTATTAGAAATGCATCTCACTTTGATTACGACTCGACGGGCGAAAGATTGTTGTCGAAGTCCATTACTCGTCGCTTGTAAGATTCCAGATATTTATTTCCAATTGACGTTCCATTCGTGAGTTCCATAAGGGTACATTTTGTTTAAATATCCTCCAAAACGCTATTTTCGTTTCAATGAATTCGACGCCATTGCAGGTTAATTAAATATTCTACGGTGTCCACCAGAGAAATATACGCATTTCTACTACCCCCTGAAACCTACCATGAAACCGACTCCATGCACAGAAACCACTTAGCAGAGGAGTGACAGGAAAGACTTTTCCCGTCCCAAAAAAAAAGATGAAGAAAACGACTAAATTTAATTCGTTTTCCAACTGGATTGCCACATGGCAACCCAATAAAACTTATATGTGTAGAATTGTGAGAGAGACTAGTAACTAGACTAAGAAAAATGCTCTAGTAACAAATAACTGTAACGTAAATAACGAGACGTAGCCTCATCGACTGATCACTAAATCGAAAATCGTTGTTTTTTTTTACTGAAGTGGGTGTTTTAGATGATGGCATTCCAGAACAGATATCGTAAACATCAGGGTTTTTCGAAAGCCGATTAACTTAATCCAGGATTAGCGAAACTTTTGTTTCTTGTTTTCAACTATTTAGTGAAAGTTATTTTTGCTTATTTTTGTTTTTCAAGATGAACTTCTTCTAAGGTAAAGTTTTGCCGAATATCAGCGTTGAACAGCTTTTAGGAGCCGAAAAATAAAGTCCATGGTTAATTTTTAATCCGGGATTAGCGTTAATCGGCTTTTGAACAACCAGGCCCAGAACTAATCCTGAACAAGCGTCTTCCTAAGCGCCATCGTTTTCAACAATTTTCTGAATTCGATTGGACGAGGGCAGAAAAATCATCATCATCGTCAGCAGTGTACATGAAAAATTTTAGGAAAAACTGATTTCCACGTTGAAAGCTAAGAGGCAGTGTGGCCCAGTGGTAAGGAGGCTCGAAAGGGCTTTTATCTGCGCGCGCGAGTAACCTACACACGCCATAACTAAGAAACACGTGTCCGCTGAATGAATCAAATTTCTATGAAAAGTAGCGCTTGCAACACACCGGAAGTGAAAATACGGCGTAAAATCGCGCGAACCGGAAATAAAACTTACGGAAAAAATCTGTCTCTATCTCTATTTGCGGGGTGACCTATCTTGATCTTTTGCATGCAAGTATCATTCACGATGGCACTTAAAATAAAAATTTTTAGGGGAAATTTATCTAGTACAAGAGAAAATGAGAGGACAGAGAGGGAGGCTCAAGGCGTTGGCCGGGATATGTTATGTCCACGAAAGTTTTTTTAGACAAGCGGAAGTCTTTGTTCTAGTGGAAGTCTGTCTTCTGAGACGTCCGCATGCAGTCTTGCCTCGCTCTCAGGTTCTTAGTGAAAAGAGAAAATGATGGCGCACGTGGAAGGCTGATGAATATATATTTTCTTTCAAACATCGGATCGAGGTTGGCCTGCATGTGGACGTCTCGGAAGACTTCCGCTCGTCTAAAAATAACTTTCGTGGACATGACATATCCCAAGGGCTGGACCTGGAGCCTCCATCTCTGTCCCCTCATTTTCTCTTGATCTAGTACAATTTTCTGTAAACTATGGAACGCCATTTTTCGATGTATCTTAAATTTCCTGTCATACTCTCTAATAAGTTAAAGAACTTGGGGAGATTTCAAACAAAGAAATAAAAACGGTAGGTCACCGACTTAGTTTTTCAGATAATTTTCAAAACCTGAAGTTTGGAGGGCCTTTTTGTGGACCTGGCTTGTTGCCATGGTAACCGATATGACGTCATAAGTGCCCTTAAAGGGAGAGTTTCACGTCTCTGCGCATGGGCAAAAATGTCACGTCAGCCCATTTAATTCCATTGTTATTGAAATAATCGAAAGCACTGATGCAGGAAACGGAAACAATCCCATAGAAGTGGAATTACTCATTGTAATTACTTTTGTAATCATTTCCTTTGTGTTATGAACCTACTGCATGCGAATACAGTCACTCGTGCGTTATGACAACTCGTGCGTAGAAGAAATTTTCGACCCGTACAATAAATTCGAGATCAAAACTAAATTCGATATTATTTGTGTAAACCCGCAGTGTCTTCCACTAAATTTGGGCCTTAGTCATTCAGTGTATTTGCTTTAATAATCTCTGTGTTTAATTAACATCATCTGGTTCAGTAAGAAACCGTAAAATTTACAACTGCTAGCGTTAAACCTTGGACAATGCGCAAAACCGTGAAACTGTCCCTTTAAAGTATTACCCAAGAATGGAGTTTCAAAGATATTTATAGTTTGCCTACACTATGAAATATCCTTCTTTGATATCTTTCATCGTTTCACAAACACTATGGGAACGAAAAACCCTTTCGAACCTCCTTAAGGCGATTGCCTTGACAGCCGGAGATCCCGGGTTCAAGACCCGTTCTGACCATAGTCCCTGGTTCAACTTCCCACCTGCACTTGTTAATAGCCAACTGGTTTGCCTCCGGCCAGTTGGGATTGTTAACAGTTGTTGTTGTTGTTGTTGTTATTCTGTTCCGTCGTTTCGTTTGTGTTTCATTGGCCCTGAAAAGTCCCAATGGGGAGCAGTCAATTAAGTCTGTATTGTATTGTATTGTGAAGTCATCAATGTTTCATGTAACGAGAAAGAATTACTCGCGGGAAAATTTTGGATTCGTTTAAGAAAATCTTCCTCTTTGTATTAGGTTCCATCAGTGATAGAAATTTTATGTTTTTCACAGCATGTGCTAACACTTCTATCCCGCTTTGCGTCTTTTCGAGCTGCGAACTAAATTCTCGACTAACGGCCGATCATAATAACCTTAGCAGAGATTCAACATCCGCCAAGGTAATTAGTATTTTTTTATGCGGCCTAAGCTTGTTATAGTATCGATGCTAAAACTAAACCATTTTAAGTCGTTATCTCGTATCTGCTCCGAGAGGTTTTTCTATGGGTACTCCGGTTTTCCCCTCTCCTCAAAAACCAATCTATGATTTGATATGAGTTGATTCGATATCTGTAGTATCCCCAATTAGTGCGTCAGCGCTAAATACACTTGCCACTTAAATAACGTCCATTATTAAACGGCGGGAAAATTTACCGCATGCACTCGATCGTCGTCGTCTTTGCTGGAAATATCGTAAATTCAACGCTCTATAGAGCATTTTTTTGCCACGAATGGTTTGCAACATTTGAGCCCTTTGAATAATTATTCAAACTTCGTTGATGTTCCTTCTTTCGGGTTTGGAAGCATCTTCCGTTTTCTCCTATGTAGTTCTAAGGACAGTCTTTGCATGGGATTTTGTAAACAACATTACATTGGTGAAGGTTGTCTGAAATTCTTGCTGAAGGGTTTTGAATGGTTTATTAACAACGCGGATTTCATTATTACGGAGCAATCTCGTGAGAGGCTCAGTTAGGCCGCTGATGTAAGGGAGGCATGCAAAACCCTTGTACGTATCCGATGGCTCGGCCCATTTAAAAAACATAGAAACCAGTTGTTCTGGTGGGGGAACTGTAGGTGAGGGTGGCTTCCTATTGAAGCTATATTCATTACAGTTTGTTTGAACCTCTTGGAGAAAAAAAGAAAAAACAAAACAAGTAGAGCCGCGTGCGTGGTTGCATTTTTTAATTCCTGCGGGTTGTTGGCAAAAGACCTTTTCGTGCGACAGTGTCGAATGGACTAGCAGATCATGTAGGCTTCCGTTACGTCTGTAAGCTATAACTGGTGGGTTAGGGAAGGCCTTTTCGTCGTTGGCAGTGGATTGAAGGCGAGTGCTATACTTGTTGACAACAGATGATAGTTTAGGAAGCGCAGGGTTGAAGAATGTGACAAAGGGTGTTCGGTCATCGGTCAGCCTTGGCAGAATTCTGTTCTTTCGGTTGAAGGGTTGCGTCACGTGGAATTGAGCGAACGCGATTCGCATCTCTTTGTAGCGAGGTGTGGCTATAACCACGTTTGTTAAGGTACTCGAAGAGTTCTCGGCTTCGTTGGTCAAAGAAAGTGTCGGTAGAACATATGCGGCGGATTCGGTGGAAGAGGCTGAATGGGATGGCTTTTTTTAATTTGGTGTGGTTTGGGTGGCTGTGGGCTTTGTAAGGAGATTTGTATGGAAGTGGTTGTTAATGAGATGAACTTGGACATCTAGGAAAAGGAGTGTCTGGTGCAGAGAACTATAATGCTCATGAGTGAATTTGATGCTAGGGTGAATAGAATTCAGTTAGCCTGTGCATGAAGGTATTTAGATGCTAACGTCCATGTGTCCATATCATGAAGATGTCATCGATGAACCTCCACCAAATGAACGGCTGGAGAAACGAGTTGGTAATGGCCTGTTGCTCAAATTTACCCATGAATGAATTGGCGTACGAAGGTGCCATGCAGGCTAGACAAGAGGTATTTTAGTGTCTCATGGTAAATTAGGTTTTCTTTGTGTAGGCGCGTAGTGTATTCCGAGTTTTTTGACTGAGTTCTGTGATTTTTCTTGTTTTGGGTGGTTGAGGTTAGTATCCTAGTAGTGAGGTTACCAGTGTTTGTAAAGTGGAAATCGGGATTAATACTAGTGGTGTCGTGCTCTGCCTCGATGATGGTATTTTGGGAAATATGTTCGCTGCTATTTATGGACAATACGTCACTTGTCGCAGGATGGCTAGGAGTATCTTTCCTGGAGTCCGATGGAAGGATGCGCTTTCATTTGGTAGTGCGACGTCAAGCTAAATTGTTGCGATGATTAGAGGCCATATTATCGATGAGATAAGACAAGAGGATGTACGTGGCATGATCATGGACAACGGTTTGCAAGGCTTACAACTGTTCATTTAAAATAGTTTCCAACACAGTGATTTGATTTTGTGTTCCTTCTATTAAGAGTTGGAGTTGTGCTTTGGCGAGGTGATTGAGCTTTTCATTCCACTGGCTCCAGAATAGCGGGTTATTGAAGAGGAGGAATAACCATTTAGGAATCAAATTGCCAATTGAATAGGTTGTTAAGTTGATAACGTTGATAAAGTTGTGACTATGATAACGCACAAGTTTGAGTTTGTTTGTTTTTGATGACAGGTGATGCGCGATTTCTGCACTTTTGCAGTCTGAATGTCGTCTCATCTAACACCAGGGAATTACTGGATTCAAAACAAACACATTGAAATTGGCTGGCAGTGAATTAGTGTGAAGCGCTATTTCTAAACCTTGACATGTTCCGCAGTAGGTCAATGATAGCGACACCAATGTGTCGCATCTTTCAGCAGCAAATTACTGGGTTCAAATATAAGTTAAGATATACAAGAGTCCACAAGAAAAGAGAAAATCTCTTCAGTGTGATACTGGGGCTGTCATTTTCAAAGGCAGCCACGGAAAGGCAAATAACAATCAAAAACACCAGATATACTGAAGTCAGTAGAATGTACCAATCGCAGATTTAGTACTATAGGTTAGCAAAATTTGCCATTTCGCCACTCTCTGCTATTTCTTGTACTTACTGGTCCTGAAACTGATTCTTGTCACGATGTAAACCACCGTTGTGAGAAGACAAAAGCCTCCAACAGAAAGCTCGATATCATGAGGTAACAAAATATCGCGCGAGACCCAGGACACCAAGCACGGGCAAAGTACACTAAGCAGCCAGATTGAGAATTCACCACTTGTGAGTCACAAGTTCCTGACATCTGAGATGAAGACGAATTGCTAGGAATTTGTCTACGCTTCTGGCCACAACACCAAAGAAAGAGGAATAGGAAAACACACTACCAGTGACTGCAAAAGCCACGTTAGCGAATATGTATGTCAATCGATTGAAGAAAAGGAAAATAAAATAAATTGATTCGTTGAAGCTGTGAAGAAAATATCGCTTTTATATTTGTGAGATTTCACAAATATAGTGGGTCATATGTATAGTATGGGTTAAAAAAAAAATAACACAATCGCAACACATTTACCTGTCCTGTAATGTCAAAGGAAGATCAGAAATAACTAGAGCCCGATAAAAAGCAAACAGCAAGAAAAAAAAAACCTGTTTCCGGAACGAAATGTCAACGCAAACAAGGCGAAAACGTGTTTCTGAGGCATAACCTTGTATTTCCGTGAACGTTTAGGTCTGATTCCGTCGGGACGGAAATCTCAAAAATTCAGATTTCCGGAACGTTCCCACGTGTTTCCGCACATGTTAACACGAAGTTACGCTTGCGGAATCGCATATTTTTTTCAACTGAAACCTGACGGAAACATGTAAAAAACGTGGTCCGGTTCCGTCGTAAGCGCAGCAACAGAAATATGAGTAAACGTCATCAAACCGCTAGCAGAAAACACGCGTTAACTGTCGTGTTTCCGCAACGGTTTCACATATTTCTACCACGTTTCCGCTTACGGATTCTTGATATTTCGTCCAGTGGGCCTCTTGAAATTGTCTGTTTAGCTGTCTCTTCATTAAATACCATCTAGAGTATTTCTTAACCTCATACTTTACCCATTCCCATATGGATCGGGGATCACCTAGATCTTGCTTCCCTTCCTGTATCCAAGTAGGTAAGAGAAGATTTAATTCGTTGACGTATTCCTTATCATTTAGGCATCCTTGTCCGGAGGGCGAACAATTTAATTTCCAAAAACCCGCACCACCTTTTACCTTGTCTTCAACATCCTGCAATTCTATCATCTATTACTATCACAGAGTGATAGAGAATTTAAAGTGAGCCAATAATCCAACCTTGAAAATATTAAAGGATTTGTGTAACTCCAAAAAATCTATCCTCGTTAATGACAAATGCAAACATGCGTGGGAACCTTGTGTTTTGGTGTCGAATTTACTATAGAAAGCAGACCTTGAGTTTTCTTTCCTGTTTTTCATTTGCCTGCTCCTCCCCTCTACAACGTATCTCTACTAGTTTTCCATTCCTAATATACAAGAAGCTCGTCCGCCAAGAGGTGTTCTCTGTCGTCGCTTGAAAAATGGAGGCTTGTCCAATATACAACAACTGATACGACCCGTATCAGGGTATGTTTTATACCCCGATACGACCCGTATCAGGGTATGTTTCGCACGACTTGTACGAGTCACACAGGTCGCAAGGCAATTGTGTGCGAGTCGTTCAGTTGGCCTGGTGAATTGCATATCATAAGAGAGACTCGAAGCGTATACACAGGTCCACGATCTGCAAGGATGGAGGGAAATATGCCAATTGCTGTCAAAGCTCTAAGCAGTAAGTTCACAGCTGTCGAACGTGCTCGATCGAGGTTTATTTCGGAGTCTTTCGAATCGAAACTTAACTATGACTCCAGCAGTGAAAGAGAAATGATCGATTCTGAAACAAAAGTTGGACGTGTAAGTCCCAAAATATGTTGGAACGATTAGTTTTGCTTTCCATTTTCTCGAGTAAATAAAGAGACCTGACTGAAGCGCCATTGTGTTTGGTTCGTGGGTGGACGTCATCAGCAACCGCCGCCCCTGACTCCCTAAAACTCGGTCGAGCAACACTTCACGCGCGACTTTGAAAGGGCACAGAAAAACGAGGATTCAAGCAAATTCAATTTTTTTTCGCCCAAATGCTTCGAATAACAAGCAGATTAAGCGAAAAAAAAAAACACAAAAAAACTGGGGTCAGGTGCACTTTAACTAAGATTATGTAAATGCGCCCAAGATGGCTGCAACAAATTCATTGTCTAAAAATCTTCTCCTGATTCCTTATTTTAATTTGAAGACAAACGGTGCAAGATCTTTTTCCGTAGCAGCCCCCACACTCTGGAACACTTTGCCGTCTGACATAAAGAACAGCTCCTCCTCGGCTCCTTTCCTTTTTGAAAAAGCTTTTTAGTAGTTTACTTTTTTATTGCTCTTGTTAAGCGCATTATTATTAACTAAGCTAAGTTTAACTTAGCATACAGGTGCTTTTTTGCTTCCTTTCGTCGCGCCTTTTTTCCGTGCGCCGTTTTTAGCGCTATGCCCACGCTAACTGAACGCCTGAAAGAAGCTTGACTTTTCTATGGTTACACTCGAATTATAGGGATGAAAGATGGACCTATTGTCATCAAACATTCCGGAGAAATTAATCAACTGTATTGAACTTTTACATCTTACGAATATTAAGAGCGGCAGTGACCCATTTCTAACGGAAGTCATTATTAAGAGCCGGTTAACAACACTGAAATCGTTTGAAATATCCCGTAAATCAGGAAACAGACAAAGTCAACAATTTTCTTAAGCTATTTGTCAGTAATGATCATTTATTTATTTGCCATTTCTTCAGCTAATAACCGGGAAAATTGCCTCTTTCACAGTGAAAGGGTCTTTCAGCGTTTACAGAGCATGTCGACAGATAGCATCTCAACAGATGGTCGAAATACGTCGCCTGTGCACGTAGCACTGAAAGAGGGTGTAACTAGACATCAGTAAGGATGTTATCGAATAAAGATCTTTCGCAACATGCTTTAGGCATTGATCGAAAAACCGCGAGCACCAGCATACGAGAAGTTTTATGCATACATTCGTTTTATATTTTCAAATGAAAGAAAACAAAACCATGTCTTAAAAAGCCGCTTCGTATGTTAATCGATTGTACATATGAAAACTGCTGCCAGTTTCACGTGCTGCGCGTGTGGCGTGCGCAACAAGCACTGCATCTTCAAGCGCGGATGGCGGTTTCTTTAGCCGCCAAAGAAAACCGCCACCCGCGTTTGGAGATTGAGTAACGCTACCGAATTTTAGCAACATGCTTTGGGCGTTGATCAAAAAACTGCGAGCACCTGCATACGAGGCATTTCATGCTTAAATTCGTTTTGCATTGTCATATGAAAAAAGAAAGACAAACAAACCATGTCTTCAAAAAGTCGCTTAGTATGTTAATCGATGGTACACCTGCAAACTGCTGCCAGTTTCATGTGCTGCGATGCATCTACAAACACGGATGACGGTTTCTTTCGCGGCCAAAGAAACCGCCATCCACGTTTGGAGATGAGTAATGCCTTGTTCGATGGAATCAGTCTGGTTGATAGCAAGTCATGTGCAACTTCCGTAGTTCCATGATGTCAATGACTTGTCGAAAGTGTTCCATCCTCCAGCAGTAAACAACTGCCTCAATAATAGAGCGGTTTTCACTTAAGTGTCAAAAGTAGTTAGACACTTTGGTTTAACACTACGGTTTGAGATTGGCTGAGTAGTCAAACTCGTAAGTAACTGGTTTGTTTTGGTTTACGACCCTAAATTGAAAACCGCTCAAATACTGAAAGTAATTGGTCTCAAAATAAGTGAGACCCGCGATTTCTGAACCATGACATGTTCCGCAGTATGTTTATGACAGCGCGTCGAATGTGTCTCATCTTCCAGCAGTAAATTACTGGGTTCAATGATGAGTTAAGGAACATCACCGTCACTGAATAAAGAAAAAATTTCTTGAGGTTGATACTGGTACCATTGATGTTGAGGGCGACCAAACTTATAAAAAAAGGTAAATAACAAATCAAAAACACCAGATATACGTAGAATATACCGACTGCAGATTTGACAAGACTAATAAAATTTGCCATTTCGCCATTCTCTGCTACTTGCTGTACTTGCAGGGCCTGCATCTGATTCTTATGGTGTCTCACGGCTAAATAAAGCCTGATGTAAGCCACTGTGGTAAGGAGAACACCAATAACACCAAGAATAAATTTAATGCGCATGTAAAAATCTAGCGGGATCCAGAACACTGCCGCAGGAAGAAGTCCACTGAGTACCCATATTGAGACCAGCACCACAACAACACGCGTGTGAGTCACAAGTTCCTGATATCTGAGGTGAAAATGAATTGCCAAGAATCTCTCAACACTTATGGTCACAACAATAAAAAAAGAGGCCAAGGAAAACGCATTTACAATGAATGTAAAAACCATATTGGGATTACAGCCAGGACTGTTATGTTGCAACCATTCTACCATAAGTGAGATGTAAAAAGGCTGACCCAATAAACCAACACTGACATCAGAAACAGCAAGACTCAGGAGCAATATTTTCAAAGTCTTTGGCAACGATCTAGTTTTTCGTATCGCGTGGATTGATATAATGTTCAACATGATGGCGGTATGGGACAGAAAACTGTTGAAGACACAATTGGCGATGTAAGTCGAACGAAGCTCCTCAATGTCGGAGTTTTCGGGGTGGGGTTGGTATTCTACAAAATGATTTCTCCATTTTATACAGAGAGGTTTCTTTGAGCGACCGGGCCAGTATAGTTTCCTGCCTCGGCAACAAAACCAGTTGGACCACTTCAGCTCAAACAGCTGCTTTCCGTAAGTACTTCAGAACTTGCCACTCCAGATGTTTTGTCGTCACAAAATAAGTTAAGGCTGAAACTCAATGGCACGTGATGCAGAATTTATGCGCGGTTCATCAACTTCCTTTTTGTTTTATAAGTAACTGATTAGCATAAAACACGGACATAAACGTCACTGGCATAAGTGACAGTCTTCGATTAAGTATGCTGCTGCGAAAAACTGGAATAATCTTCCCAAATGGTCAATTAAGGGAACTCAGCTCTGTTTTTAGTTCAGTTTAAAAACAAGCTTTTTAAGTATTTCTGAGACGTAAATCTCAAGGAACGTCATTGTACTGCACACTGATCCCAACGGCGGATAAGACCAAAATTGAATAAAACGGAATAAAGGACTAGATTGTTTTAAACAAAATTACCCTATCTTTCGGTCCTTCCACAGGGGCTGAGTGAAAAAAAAGGGGAAAGAAAACCATTACAAACAAAAATTTAAATAAGAATACATGACAATGGTTGGTAGGCTATGAGTAAATGAGTGTCAGATGTGTCAGTGGCGTACTTCATCTCTTCTGCTTATGCCAAGTGGATATACTGTTTTGGCTTTGTTTATTAAATGAGCCTCTCGAGCCTTTCTTACCGAGTCACGTTTGCTGCGGACGAGTTCAATCGGGATGAGGCAGACGTAGCTAATAGAATGAGGCTTTTGATTCCGGGAACTACTCTGTCCGGATATTTTTTTGCGGACTTCACGAAGGGATTTGATGTCATAGACCACTCGGTATTACTATAGATGAACTCAAATCCTTTGATATTGATCAAACTTTATATTTCTGGGTACGCTCCTTTCTGACTAACCGAGTACAAGCTGTGCGTGTAGGTTCATCCCTATCGTCATGGAAACAATTCAATGGCGGCGTCCCACAAGGAACTAAGCTCGGTTTGACGCTCTTTGCTGTCATGATAAACAAACTGCTCAGGAACTGGCATATGCGTTCAATATATGTTGATGACACTACCGCATTTGAGATTATCCCAAGAAATGCTATTAGTATACTAGATTTGGTTGCACGTGAAATCCACGATTGTTGTATAGAACACAAGATGAAACTAAATCCAAAAAAAATGCAAACAAATGTTCATAAATTTTATGAAGAATTTGATTATCACATTGGGACCCGTAGGTATTGCATATAAAGAGGCAGAACATGTATAAGCTTTCAGGAGTGATAATTAGCGACGACCTTAAATGAAACGAACATGTTGAATATGTAATTGCCAAAGCAGCAAAGAGATTATACGCACTTTGGTTGCTGAAACGCGCAGGTGTAATGCCAAAAGATATACTAAAAGGTCGGTTCTAGAGTATGCTACGCAGGCGTGGCAGGATATCCCTGCGTACTTGTCCGACGCTATTGAATCTACACAAAGAAGAGCTTTGAGAATAACATTTCCCAACTCCAGCTATCAGCACGCACTAGACCTAACTAATTTGGCATCATTAGCAAATCGTCGGATTCTCTTGTGTAAAAAGTTCAGGGCTGATACGAGGGATGAGAACCACTCCATATCCTTCCGGGCTCCACAAGTCACAACACGAACTATACCATACCAATTAAGATCAGGAAGCACTACAGCTCCAAAAACAATGAAAAGGACAAAGAGAGCAAATCACTTTTTTACATTTAGGTTTGCATGAATGTAGACTATTTACTATCATTGTTATTGTATTTGGACCTAGCTAGTAAATATTGTTTGTAAACTACACTGTTTATTCAGTTCCTAACTGCCAGAAGTGTTAATAATTTATTCAGCTTTATTTTATTATTTTAATGGCCAGCTTGGTTAAAGTGTAGTAATACTGAAATAGTTGTGCTGAGTTGTTGGTGATTCAGGATAGAACGTCGGTGTTTCCCAAAGCGTTCATTGACTTGACGCTTGCTCTCTCCGAAGTATTGAAGGTGGCACTTTTTACATTCTATCAGGTATATGAGATTTTTTGAGTGGCAAGGCATGGAGTCGGTGATTTTTCGAGCTTCGTTAGTTGTAAACAAAGTAAAGTTTGTGTTTGACCCTCTCGAAGAAAAGAAGAAGTGAGGCAGCGTGGCTAGTTGCACTTTTTAACTCCTGCGGGTTGTTGGCTAGAGGAATTTTCGTGCGACCTTGTCGAGTGGACTAGCAGATCACGTAGGCCTGCGTTACGTCTGTAAGCTATAACAGGTGAGTTAGGGTAGCCTTTTTCGCAGTTGGCAGTGGATTAAAGGACAGTGGTATACTTGTTGACAACAGTTTAGGAAAGGCTGGTTTTCACTAGCGACGGAGTCGGTGTCAGAGTCGTTGTCGGAGTCATAAGAGAGCTTATGACCTAGTGAAAATTGAATAACGGAGTCGTAAGCGGAGTCATAAGCTCGACGGAATCGGAGTCGGAAGAATCAGAACGTTTTCATTTTCCTCCGATTCCGCTTATGACTCCGTCGCTTATGATCTAGTGAAAACTACATTGTCGTGGTCGGAAACAGAAGCGGAAGACCCAACCAATCGCAAGGCCCGGAATCGAACACTGTCATTGGTTTATTCTCCCGCTTCTACTTGCGACTCCGACAATGCAGTTTTCACTTGATCGTAAGCGACGGAGTCATAAGCAAAATCAGTGTTCTGCTTCCGACTCCGTTGGTTTGATTTTCACTAGATCGCATCGCTTTACGCTTCTGATTACGACTCCGACTACGACTAGCTCCGTCGCTAGTGAAAACCAGCCTTAAGCGCGAGGTTGAAGGATTTGACAGAGTGTCCGGTCAGTCTTGGCAGATTTATGTTCTTTCGGTTGAAGGGTTGCGTGACGTAAAATTGAGCGAACGCGATTCGCATTTCTTTGTAGTGACGTGTGGCTATAACCACGCTTGGTAAGGTACTCGATGAGTTCTCCACTTCGTTGATCAAAGAAAGTGTCGGTAGAACATATGCGGCGGAGTCGGGGTAAGAGGCTCAATGGGATGGCTTTTTTTGGTGTAGTTTGGGCGGCACGATGTTTTAGGGAGGTATTGATGTTCGTCTGTGGGCTTTGTATGGAGATTCGTGTGGATGTGGTTGTTAATGAGATGAACTTGGACATCTGGGAAAGGGAGTACCTTGTGCAGAGAACTGTAATACTCATGAGTGAATTCGATTCGAGGGTGAATAGAATTCAGGTAGCCTACGAAGGATTTTAGATGCTCCTCTCCCTGTGTACAAATCATGAAGATATCATCGATGAACCTCCACCAAATGAACGGGTTGAAAAAACTGAGAGTTGTCAATGGCCTGTCGCTCAAATTTATCCATGAATAGATTGGCATAAGAATGTGCCATGCGAGTTCCCATAGCTGTTCCGTGTTTTTGCAAATAATGTTCGTTGTTGAAGGAAAAGTTGTTCATTGTTAGAATCATTCTTATGAGATCACAAATATTTTCAGCAGGAGGTGATTTGTCTTGGCGATTGTTCGGAAAATAACGGCAGACATCGATACCCTCGTTAAGAGGAATGTTAGTATACAATGAGGAAACATCTAGGGTAACGAGAAGGGCATTGTCCGTAAAGGTCCAAGTTTCTGTAGTTGAAGGAGGAAGTGCGTAGTATCTTTAATAAATGAAGGAAGCATTTGTACAAGGGGCTTTAAGTGGTTGTCGACGAACTCGGAAATTCGTTCAGTAGGGTGGCCATTGTTGGATATTATGGGTCGGTCAGGGTTGCTTTGTTTGGGGATCTTTGGAAGTATGTAAAAACGACCTGGGTTGCGTTCAGAGCTGGACAAGAAGTATTTTAGTGTCTCATAGGCAATTAGATTTCTTCGTCTATAGGCGGATAGTGTATTCCTTGAAGCGTTCTTGTACTTTGTTAGTAAGATCAGATGATTGTTTTTGGTTATACTTGGTGTCGTTAAGCTGTGTTGACGCATTCGTTCACATACCAGGTGCGATCCATTATAACAGTTCCAGGGCCCTTATCAGCAGGTTTGATGACTATGTCTGTGCGTTTCCTGAGCGTTGTGAGAGCTTTGCGTTCCTTCCTCGAAAGATTTTTGCGCTTTACATGTTATGATGCTATTTTCGATTGCATTGATGAAGGCGTCAACAGCAGCGTCTCTTCAGTTAAGAGTCCACGTTCCCTTGCATCTGAAGCGTTTCACTTCATAAGACGGACTAGTTAAGTCTGTTTGGTTAATCTGATGGAAAAATTATTTAAGTCGTAAACGTCTTGATACCAGCCTGTATTTCTGACCAATTAATTCGTTTAGGAGTTGGGACAAAGGTAAGTCCTCGTGATAATACTTTACTCTCAGTGTTTGCTGAAAGTTGTGCAGTTGAAAACTAAGTTGATGAAGAAAGGTTGCTGTCTCTTTTTGTTCTTCTAGTGGGTTATTAGAAGAGTTGGTTGAGCGAGTTGGTTGAGCGATTTTTTTTTTTTGGGTGGTCGAGGTTAGTATCCTAATACGGGTGTTACCAGCGTTTGTAAAGTGGAAATCGGGATTAATAGTGGTGTCGTGCTCTGCCTTGATGATGCTACATGTATTTTGGGAAATATGTTCTCTGTTACTGATGGGCAATGAGTTACTTGTCGCAGGATGGCTAGAAGTATCTTGCCTGGTGTCAGATAGAAGGATGCGCTTTCATTTGGTAGTGCGAAGTATACGTCTAAATTGTTGCGAGGATCAGGCAAGAGGATGTACGTGGCATGATCATAGCCAACGACTTGCAAGGCTTCCAACTGTTCATTTAAACTAGTTCTCAACGCGGTGATTTGATTTTGTGTTTCTTCTATTAAGAGTTGGAGTTGCGCTTTGGCGAGATGATTGAGGTTTTGATTCCAGAATAGGGGGTTATTGAAATGGACGACTAGGATACACTTTGAAAGTAACCATTATTTTAGGAATCAAATTGCCATTTGAATAGATTGTGAACTTACTAAGGTGACTCTGATAACGCACAAGTTTGAGTTTGTTTCCTTTGACTTTGTTAAAGAGCTCTATGGTGGTAGGTGGTAAGCCAGAGACACTTTGAGGTACGGGATTTCGACGTCCATGCAGAGCAGGCCGTGTGTCTGCGAGAGCATACAAAGTTGTCCCGAAATAGAACTTTTCAGTCGTGAATTAGATAGAAGATTCTCTTGATCAAAGGAACATGTCGGACTATAGGCCACACGATGATCAGGATGGACCCCAATAATTTTTCACCCTCAGTTTCCTCCATTTTATTTCTAAACGTACTCATGCGAGAAAGCAGAAATGTTCCTAAGCGCACTTATGGAAAGTATTTGCTGGGAAATGCTGGGAAATCTACTGCCAGTTTTATGTAGGGCGCTTGTGGAGTGTGCAAGAAATGCTGCATCTCCAAGTATACAAAGTAGCTGGTAGTTTTCTAGCAGTACAACCTTGTTCAACGAAATCGGCACTGTATAAAGTGAAATCAGTGATAGTAATAATTGTTATCAAGTCACAATCCAGATACGATAAAATATAACACGAAGCAGAGCCCTAACATAAACAAGAAGATAAACAAGGTGGGGAGCAATCAAAATATAAGTAATATCCAAAATAGTGGAATATTTCGATAATAATTCACATTAATATTGGCTTCGTAATTACGCTGTTAACAATGCCCCCACATTTAGGGAAGCTTTATAAACAATTAATCAAGGAAAAGACAAATAGCTATAACAATTCGAGTCGATATTCTCTATACACCAAAGAATTTGAAAGAGAGAATTTTAAGACAGTCGCAATTCTTTGGATGGTTTTGAGCCGCGGTTAATGGCAGGTGATGCGCGATTTCTGCACTTTTGCAGTCTACTGAATGTTTTCTCATCTGACGCCAGGGAATTACTGGATTCAACAACAAACACATTGAAAGTGGCTGGCAGTGATTTAGTGTGAAGCGCTATTTCTAAACCATGACATGTTCCGCAGCAGGTCAATGATAGCGACTGCAATGTGTCGCATCTTTTAGCAGTAACTTACTGGGTTCAAATATAAGTTAAGATATACAAGAGTCCACTCTCTGCTATTTCTTGTACTTGCTGGTCCTGAAGCTGATTCTTGTGACGATGTAAACCACTGTTTGAGAAGACAAAAGCCTCCAACAGAAAGCTCGATATCATGAGGTAACAAAATATCGCGCGAGACCCAAGACACCAAGAAAGGAAAAAGTACACTAAGCAGCCAGATTGAGAATTCACCACTTGTGAGTCACAAGTTCCTGACATCTGAGATGAAGAAGAATTGCTAGGAATTTGTCTACGCTTCTGGCCACAACACCAAAGAAAGAGGCATAGGAAAAGACACTAAGAGTGAGTGCAAAAGCCACGTTAGCGAATATGTATGTCGATCGATTGAAGAAAAGGAAAGTAAAATAAATTGATTCGTTGAAGCTGTGAAGAAAATATCGCTTTTATATTTTAATGTGTGATTTCACATAATGGGTCATATATATTATATAGTATGGGTAAAAAAAAAAAATAACACAATCGCAACACATTTACCTGCCCTGTAATGACAAAGGAAGATCAGAAATAACTAGAGCCCGATAAAAAGCAAAGAGCAAAAAAAAAAAAAACTTGTTTCCGGAACGAAATGTCAACGGAAACAAGGCGAAAACGTGTTTCTGAGGCATAACTTTAACTCTATTTCCGTGAACGTTTAGGTCTGATTCCGTCGGGACGGAAATCTCAAAACTTCAGATTTCCGGAACGTTCCCACGTGTTTCCGCACATGTTAACACGAAGTTACGCTTGCGGAATCGCATATTTCCTTAGACTGAAACCTGACGGAACCGTGTAAAAAACGTGGTCTGTTTCCGTCGTAAGCGCAGCAACAGAAATATGAGTAAATGTCATCAAACCGCTAGCAGAAACACGCGTTAACTGTCGTGTTTCCGCAACGGTTTCACATATTTCTACCACGTTTCCGCTTACGGATTCTTGATATTTCGTCCAGTGGGCCTCTTTAAATTGTCTGTTTAGCTGTCTCTTCATTAAATATCATCTAGAGTATTTCTTAACCTCACACTTTACCCATTCCCATATGGATCGGGGATCACCTAGATCTTGCTTCCCTTCCTGTATCCAAGTAGGTAAGAGAAGACTTAATTCGTTGACGTACTCCTTATCATTTAGGCATCCTTGTCCGGACGGAACAATGCAATTTAATTTTCAAGAACCCGCACCACCTTTTACCTTGTCCTCAACATCCTGCAATTCTATCATCTATTACTATCACAGAGTGATCAGTTTTTATGGCTGAAATCATGTCGACGTGACAAACATTATCAGACATTATCAGAATTTAAAATGAGCCGATAATCCAACCTTGAAAATATTAAAGGATTTCTGTGACTCTAAAAAATCCATCCTCGCTAATGACAACTGCAAACATGCGTGGGAACCTTGTGTTTTGCTGTCGAATTTACTATAGAGAGCAGTCCTTGAGTTTTCTTTCCTGCTTTTCATTTGCCTGCTCCTCCCCTCTACAACGCATCTCTACTAGTTTTCCATTCCTAATATACAAGCAGCTCGTCCGCCAAGAGGTCCTCTCCGTCGTCGCTTGAAAAATGGAGGCTTGTCCAATATACAACAACTGATACGACCCGTATCAGGGTATGTTTCGCACGACTTGTGCGAGTCGTACAGGTCGTAAGGCAATCGTGTGCGAGTCGTTCAGTTGGCCTGGTGAATTGCATATCATAAGAGAGACTCGAAGCGTATACACAGGTCCAAGACCTGCAAGGATGGAGGGAAATATGCCAATTGCTGTCAAAGCTCTAACCAGTAAGTCGACCTCAATCGAGCACGTTTGACAACTGTAAAGTTCACAGATGTCGAACGTGCTCGATCGAGGTTTATTTCAGAGTCTTTCGAATCGAAACTTAACTATGACTCCAGCAGTGAAAGAGAAATGATTCCGAAACAAAAGTTGGACGTGTAAGTCCCAAAATATGTTGGAACGATTAGTTTTGCTTTCCATTTTCTCGAGTAAATAAAGAGACCTGACTGAAGCGCCATTGTGTTTGGTTCGTGGGTGGACGTCATCAGCAACCGCCGCCCCTGACTCCCTAAAACTCGGTCGAGCAACACTTCAAGCTCGACTTTGAAAGGGCACAGAAAAACGAGGATTCAAGCAAATTCAAATTTTTTGCGCCCAAATGCTTCGAATAACCAGCAGATTAAGCGAAAAAAAAAAGCAAAAAAACTGGGGTCAGGTGCACTTTAACTAAGATTATGTAAATGCGCCCAAGATGGCTGCAACAAATTCATTGTCTAAAAATCTTCTTCTGATTCCTTATTTTAATTTGAAGACAAACGGTGCAATATCTTTTTCCGTAGCAGCCCCAACACTCTGGAACACTTTGCCGTCCGACATAAAGAACAGCTCTTCCTCAGCTCCTTTCCTTTTTAAAAAAGCTCTTTTGTAGTTTACTTTTTTATTGCTCTTGTGAAGCGCATTATAATTAACTAAGCTAACTTTAACTTAGCATACAGGTGCTTTTTTGTTTCCTCTCGTCGCGCTTTTTTTTTCCGTGCGCCGTTTTTAGCGCTATGCCCACGCTAACTGAACGCCTGAAAGAAGCTTGACTTTCCTATGGTCGCACTCGAATTATAGGGATGAAAGATAGATCTATTGTCATCAAACATTCCCGGAGAAATTAATCAACTGTATTGAACTTCAGTTTACACCTTGCGGATATTAAGAGCGGCAGTGACCCATTTCTAACGGAAGTCATTATTTAAATTCCGACGTTAGCGCCCAAAAGTTCCCACGCTCAGATTTTTTTAACTTGCCACGCAGAAAGGTAATGATCTACTATTGCCAAAAAGGTAAAAAAATGGGTACTCACCGACTTCGTTTTGGAAAGAACAAGCACCGAAAAATACCCTAAATCTGAAAAATCGGGCTTCTTTAGCTAATAAGGCCACAGTCAGTCTGTAAGCCCCAAATATTGCAATTACATCTTTGAAGTGAAGTGTTATCTGCCAAAATATGTTTAAGTGGACCTATTAAGTAGATTTAGTCAACTGGTGAGGTTCCTTAAAGAACAAGTTCGAATTTAGCGACCACAGTTTCATGCAACTTGCAGTCGAAAGATCGATGGCAAGATTCGATGTCCCGTGGACAGAAATCTTGAAATTTCTTTTAACTTCCCACGTTCATTTTTTGTTCATTTTCGGGTTATGTGTAGATCATCTCTTTTTCAAGAGAAATTTAGGGGTCATCTAATGTCCAAGATCGTTAAATCCACGCAAAGCTGTAGCAATGGTCATCTTCTCTATCATTGTTTGTCTTATTGCTTAGCGCGAGCGCTCGATAGATGACGCAATCTTGTTCCCAGAGCTTCGTCCCCCTTGACCAGCGGTCGGGAAACGAGAGCTTTGGGAGCATCCATTTCAGGCGTGCGCCATAGCATACATATATGCAGCCTGAGACTTCACATTGACCCGGATAACCAGCATTCGGTTATTTGCCATTGTTATTTCAAAATGGATGCTCCCAGAGCTCTCGTTTCCCGACCGCTGGTCAAGGGGAACGAAGCTCTGGGAACGAGATTGTAAATAACGTGGCGTGTGAATTTGCGTGCGCAGTTACGATGCGCAGTGGCAATGGGCTCGAACGTCCTGAAGTAGCTAAAAATCAGTTTGTAAGGTAAACTTTTAGATATCATAAACTTTATTTGTTTATTTTATTCGTTACCTCATATTTACATTTGGGGATTCCCCTGCCTTTTGTCTCTAATATTACATAATATTATGATCTTCACTATTTGTTTCACATCGCGGTACCCGCATGCAATTATCTCATATATCCGGGTCATACAGTACTTAACTGTTAAATTTACACCACACTAATACATTCTACTTACACTGCAACATCAGCATATTTTGTTTAACTGTTTTGTTTATCTATTTACAACAATGAACATAATCGAGATTAAATCAAGGCACTTACCTTGGCTTTCTCTCGACAAAATACGTGTAAGTATGTAATATAGCACTGAATATACGCTCTTAAACATCTTTCATGCAAGTTCTAATAATGTATCTGAAACAAGCATAATAATTCAATTAGCTTAGGACGCTCTTCTGTTCGAAAATGGAATATGGACAGAAAAAAAAAAACAGGTGTCGCCCGTTGGATTTAATTGATTTTGATAATACATATACAAAGTAACTCAGTTCATGCAGCTTAAAAATAGCGGAAATAGAGGAATAAAAGATTTTGCTGAAACCCAGTGACCTGCCTTTTTGTGGCAGTTCTTTATGTTCTTGCATTGGGTCTCCTAAATTAAATATTAAGTAATTTTGCAATTGAATCGAGGAGACCCTTGTATGGAGTTGCAATAAAAAAATGTATGGATCAACTGCTTATCCATTTAAAAGTTTGAGTATACTTAGTAAAATATTTACACATCACGGAGGGGTAGATCTGCAACTCGTCTTTGTCGCTGAGGTAGTTTGGGAAAGTTAATGAGTGACAGGAAAGTTGTTCTGAATTCTGGCATACGGATAGCGTACAATATAGGATTTACAAGGTGGTTGGCGTAATATAAAACAAACATTGCATTATTTAAATGAAAAACCCCTGAGGAGGACAGTGACCGCAACCGTTTAAATGTACGGAGAAAAATGAGAATATGGATTATAACAAACGGCAGGTAGAGAAGAAGAGATACGACAGTCACAATCAACAATGTCATGGTCAGTTTTCTTTCTCTACTAGCTGCACCATGGTGTTGAGGCTGCGCTCCACAACGGACTTTGACAACAATGGACAAGTAAGCAACAAAAATAATCAAAAGGCACAACCCAACAAATGAATTCCTTAGTCTGAGTAAATAAAAATTAGCGGCAAATACTCCAAAATATCGAAGGAGGGCAATAGCAGTTGCTACCAAGACGTTTTTCACCCAAACAACAGCAATTATTACTCCGTAAACCGATTTCTTCAGAACGCTGTGCTTGAATGGCCTAAAGGTTGCATGCATCCGTTCTAAAGCAATGATGGTGATGTTGGTTAACGAACTAATAGGGAACAGAGGTCTGAGTACTGCTACAACATCAAAATCCTGACCAGTTGTTAAATGCGACTTCCATACATTGCACTCTGCTCCAACTTTATAGAACACTCTATGCACAGTAATTCCTCCCGCCAACATATCTATAATTGCCAAGTTGATCAGCAGGTACGTGCCACGCTTGCGGAGATTACGGTTTTTCATAAAAACAATGATCGTACAGAGGTTAAGTGTTGCTATAGCAACAGACTCGGCTAAGCCTATAGTCATCCAGGGTATGCACTCAGATAAAAGCAACATCTCAAAGCTCTATCAGTTTCTATATTGATGTCACTACTCGTCTGTCTGCGGAGAGAAGAAATTCATTGTTTTCAGTATCTTCTAGGACTTGTGTAAGGCAGGCAACAGACGTTATTAAGGTTTCGACGCCATCTTGACAGATGGGCAAAACGGCCAGAAATTACAACATCAGTGTATGGGAATCCGATTGCAAATAGCTTTCTCCAAAATTGGATTGTACACAATTTGTTAATCGCAATAAGAAGAATGTAAAAGAAAAAAAAAGAAGAAGAATGTTATCACCAAGTTTGAATGACGTAGCTTGGCTAGACGATGCTCAGTTAAATTGTCGATCAGTTTAAGTTTCCATACATTTTCTGTAAATTTGGTTCTGTGGACGCGGCCGGTTCATGGGAAGAAATTATGCAAAAATATGAAGAAGTGATATGCTTAAGCTTCGGATTCTTTGAACGAACCGAGAACTGCCGGCGATTTTTTTTTTTTTTTTGATTACTGATACGGCAACGATTAAGATATCGGCATACCGCATTTTCAATAAGAAACAATAAACAAGTTGAAATGCTCTACAGCCTACCTTCTTTGCGGCGAATTTCCGTTCAGAGAATAACTATGCACTGTTAAGAAAAAGCGAGTATCATAGTAAGAACAAAAGATCTATTTATACAATTTTCTAGCTTTTGGGTAAAAGTTATACTGTTATCATGTTAAATGTCTTGCGGCGCTCACCCAGCAACACAGAGATTTCGATCTATTTTCTGCTCCGGTATCAGACGAGAAAGAACCAGCTCGATTACCTATAGAGCTTGCGCGAACTATATATACGTCAGGATGTCACGCATGTCGTTATGTGGAACTTGTACAGGCAATCCAGCAGGCCATATGCGTGTTCCTGGCGTTGGACTGGTTCTAACTTGTAACTGAGGCTACGATATTACCCCGCATGAGCCTCCATTACAAGGTAGTTCCAGTCCAATACCGAGAATGCAATTATGGTCTATCTTTAGCAGAGCGCCTACTCACCAAAGGTGCATCAGCGGAGCCCCATAGGTAGAAGATTTGATAACCCAACGACTCCAGATAGTTTTGGTTGTCAAGTAACTGTCTATAATTCTATCCGTCTGTCCTAAGTACACCACTTACCTAACTTTACAAGCTTCTAAACTGGCAGCGTTTAGCTTACCGAGGAATTGGAAGGATGTGATACAGGTCAAATCAACGCTTTCGCTTGTGTTGGATCTGTAGAGTGAATGATTATGGCAGAAATAGTAGGTCAAAATATTTTACTCCATTTAAATTACGGGGACCTCCTGCAAAAATGGCCATTTGACGCTGATTTGTGCATATTTAATTAGCCATCCTCGATTTAGTATTTCCACAACAAGCTAAGAAAGGTCAAAATGAAATCCACTGGATCATCATGTTCCACTATCAATTTATGTATATTTAATTAGCTGTCTAATTTAGTATTCTACAACAAGAAATGCCTGGTGAAAATGAATCCACTGGATCAAGTCTCAAAACATAGATATTCATTTGAATGAGGCAATTTGATTTCTCTCCTTAGCTTCGTCTTATGTAAGTGCATATTTCGCAGTGTTAGGAATAGCCTTAAATTGAAGGTAAATATCTGCAATAAGCAACAGCAAATACACATTACTCCAACATGAGACTGAGAGAAATCATTAAATTAAAGGTCTCAAAAAGCCATTCTTTTCTTGCTTACTGACTACATTACTGGACTTTACGATGATGGCCATTTCATGAACATCCACTAAAACAAAACAGCCATTTCTCTGTCTTACCCTAACTCGAAATCAACAAGAAATATCTAGCTAAGTTTACACATGATCATTCTTGCGGTAGAAATACTGAAACCAAAGACAACTAATCAAATATGGCAATTTTTGCGGGCGTTCCCCCTAACTCGAATTCGGGGATTAAAATATTTTGACCTACTGTTTCTGCTAGTAATCATTCATTCTACAAACCCAATATTTGAGCCAAGTTTGAGCGAAATGGTTAATTTCGCTGTATTACCACCTGCCTGGTTTTCTCAAGGACGCACCCTTAGATACCTTTCTTTTCTATCGTGGAAGAGGAATTTTACTTTTAAATCACAATTACGTATGGACGGATGTCGAGATATAGCTCGAGTCAGAGAAAAATGCCGAGAAAGGAAAGACAGATACTAGAGAGAAACTGCAGGAGGACCTAGAAAATGAAGAATAAATTGATTATCAAGGAATGTAATAGATTAAGTATTCAAACGTTTTTAGTTTTTAGAAAATAATCGGGCAGCAATTTTAGTTACCAACAGAACAAGCCGCAGACACATGTTAACGTTTTCCGTTTTATTCTCTCACATAAAGCCGCTTAAGATTTTATTGCCAAATTTTGCGAGGTGTTTCGCTCGCTTTATAACTAATCCAATGCTTAAGGCTTTGATCGCACGATTTCAAAAAAAAGTGTCCTAATTAAACATGGGGCGTCCTGTTTACTTTTCATGTATAACTTGATATGGAGAAATACACAGATTTGCATAATGTTCTTCGTACGCTTAAAGAAAGATCAGTAAATCTTGAAATAAGTGTCTGTTTAAAAACAAATTATGAATTCCCTAAAAAAGACGGAGAGAAAACACCACTTGTAGTATTTCATAAGGGATCTGGGGCGGATAAAACGAGGAAAGGCAAATAATCCTTCCATGAGAATGCACTGTTAGCGACACTGAGGCTGATTGTTCCACAAACCTCACAAAAATAAAATGTTGAACATCTAGTGCTACAGGAAAAGCTTACCTTAGTGAGTTTACAGCGGTTACCACGTTTTGTTTCGGATCGCCTCTTGACCGATGATAAGATGTCTATTTTCGCAGTGGATTTCTGTCACTCTTTTTCTCTTTTGTTGGCTAGCGCTTTGTTTCCGTCAGATTCTCTCTTGCCAGAACCCTCTCTGTTTGATTCTGGCTTCCCCATATTACTAATGCGATTGGAGGAGAACGTGTCACGGGTAATGGATCAAAACTCACAAATGCAAAGGACAAACAAAATTTAGAGACCAAGGAAAACAACAACTTGAACTTTCGACTCACACGTGATCAGGTCGTGCGTCTTCATTGTATGCAAGCCTTACATTCCACAGAAACGTTTTATCATTTGTAATAGTTAAGTTGTTTTAATTCATTTTCGATTGAAATTTTTAACATTTTGCAATAGTAACATGGCACCTGTAGATAATTTTCCCAAATGCTTGAGTTGATCTCACTAAACGATAGGTGGGTAAATAAATGATTGATTGATTGATCGATTATTTGATTGACCGATTGCGGACTGACTGAGTGATTGATTGACTGATTGACTGACTGATTGACTGATTGATTGATTGATTGACTGATTGATTGATTGACTGACTGATTGATTGATTGATTGATTGACTGACTGACTGACTGACTGACTGACTGATTGATTGATTGATGATTGACTGATTGACTGAGAGCAATTCCTGTGACATTGCTCTATGCTCTATGTCACTTTTCCCCTATGTCACTTTCATAATTTTGTGTAGGTGATTATAGGAAAGGACCTAACGAACTTCATTGAGGGACAGCACAGACCATACTTTGATAGGACGACTCAGTATCACCCAAGGCGACGTATCGTTTCCTGTTCGTAAGATAACTTTCAAACCAGGGAAGAGGTGAAAATAAAAACAGGCCAATGGTAACCCCCTTATTCCGTATGATTCTAATTTTTGTAGGGTTTGACACTAACTTGTCACCTTATTAACCTATAGTGGCTAATGATATATAACTTAGATGTTACGAGCAAAAACTTTTTTTTACTAGTCAAGCATTGCGGTTGGCTACCTTATTACATGAAATTTTTGTAACATGTTTATTTTGTGATTTGGGGATGCACAATTCAGCGATTTTGCTAAAAGGTTGTATTTTCAAACACTTCAATTTCAAATTAATTTTTTGAGACACAAAATTTTTGTGTCCTTAGTAATGTTATGTAAACACGCTTCTCAGGGAAGTTCCATCCAGAAGGGATCCTTGACCCACCCTAAGTGACGTTCAGGAATTGAAAAGTTAACTGGAAAACTTAAAGTTTTTTTCCTACTAGCAAATCTTTGATGCAATATTACTGTCCCTTTAGGATGACTTAAAATCCAAGGGTTTCACAACAGCCAGGCAGCAGGTAAATTGACCAGCTGAAAGGATGGCTTTGCCTGCCTGTTTGACTATCTACAGCAGAGTTTCTCTTATAAAGAAGTTCAGTTCAAAATGTTTTGCCCCCAGTGAAAACCAGTGCACACCTGCTGAGAATGTTGATAAAACCCCTGTGAATCTACGATATAAATTGTCCTCTTTTATTGTCTTATTTTTTGGTAGCTCAAGGGCCCTTTGAGGAGGGAAGTTCTTTTTATCCATGCATCCACAAAAAAAGCTGCTTTCACGTTCCATCAACACTGTGAGAATTAACAAATGTTGGGAAGTACAGCATTTTAGACTTTTATTTAAAACTGGTGACCAGAAGGTAACACAAAACACACTCTATGCAGTGCGTGTTCTTTTTCTAAGATGTTGATCATTTTCTAAGTTTTCTTGAAATATTTTGAGACATGTACGAGTCTTAGTTGCATATATTTGTCGGTAGATTTTTGTTTTGCCCACAAATTTCAAACAAAGAGACACAAGGCAAGTGAGAGTAGTATTGTTTTGTGAATTTAAGCCCTCTTGTGGAAGGGGCATTTCAGTGGACTCTTAATAGTAATGGCCAGGTTACTCCAACACAAAATAGTGTTTGCTGATTGTGTTGGGCAGAAAAAAGACCATTTAGAATTTATGAATTTATGAATTTACATGTATTGCTGAGAGCTGCAACCTGAGCGGAAGTCATCGGCTGAAGATGACTTCCACTCAGGTTGTCGAAACGTTAGTCACCAACAACAGTTCTTTTCATAACTACTCTCACCTGGGCGATCACACAATACAAACTACTATGAGCTCAGTGATCTCCCTAGGATTTTTGGAAGGCCAGGAGGGATTCCGACTGCAAGAAGCCTGGTAGCTTTAACAGGAAAAGCAATAAGGATTTCCAAACTTAAATGTGTATGTTTGGCTTACTTGTACAAGGGTTTAGCAAAAAACTGTTATTCTTCTGTTTCTCCAACAAAACCTGACATGCGATGTTGGGGGACTCAACTTCTTCCCCTGCATTACTATCACTTTCCTGTCTCTTTTCGGCCAGAGTAGACAATAAACTTAATTTGCTTTGAGAAGCATTTTGTTTATGTTCTGAACATCTAGAGTTAACGGAGTTTGCCATTTTACAAATTCATTCAAGAAAGCGGGAAAATTGCTCAGTCCCCCATGCATGATACCTTTAAGTGTCCTTGTGTTCCTGGGACTCAAGACGGCTGTTAAACATATTCACGCAAGGCAAATCATAGGGTACTTGTGATAATATTAACTACACATCACTTGATAACGACACCAGCAACAAATGTTTCATCAATTTTATTGTGATTCTGACTTTACAGTACTTATTGATAGGAATTCCACTCCACTTTAAGGTCTTACATTGGGTTAAATCTTAAGTTTTAAGCCAGGCGGCAACGATTTTTCAGTGAATTAAGCCAGGCGGCCCGCCTGGCCTAAACACTGGAGCTACAATGTAAGTTAGATAAGCAGCAGAAAGTTCCCTTGGCTAGTTAAGATTTTGGGGCAAGACGTTTCATCATAATAAAATGTGATATCAAGCATTTCACATTCTGTGAGTTATGTGACCGTTAGTTTTAATCAGACTGTATTTTAAGACTTTTTTGACAGTGGATTGAGAGTGATGACAGTGCTTATAACATATCACAAAAAGACCTACCTTCTTCATAATTCACTGAAATATACAATTTGTTTTTAAAGCTGGATGTTGCCATTCCTTGAACCATCACCTACCAATTTGGTCAGAAAAAGCTGTTAACAAGAAGTGCTTTGAAACTTAATACGCAAAACTGGCCAAAAGACCATGGTATACTGATCTCAACTGTATAAACACTTTCATGACCACAGTCTTGCTACAGAGGTGGAAAGATAGGAGACTGCATAATGGTGTCGTTAGATTTTACCATTATAACAATAATAATAATAATAATAATAATAATAATAATAATAATAATAATAACAACAACAACAATAATAATAATAACAATAATAACAATAATAATAACAATAATAACAATAATAATAATAATAACAATAATAATAATAACTTTATTTAAGGTATCAGCCAACCCACTGGGGTCGTCTGCGTGCGGATCGTTCTAGCGCTCTTCAACACAAACCCCCATAAACCACATATTTTCTGAAAACAGAGTAATCATGCGTACAGCTTATCCCCTTTAAAAGGTAAAAACCTTTAATGCGCTTGAAAAAGGAGGAGGTTTTTGTAAAACTAAGTGTTTTCATTCATTAAGTTCCACGCTCACCAAAAGCAAACGGAAGAAAACGATTAATACGGCTTTAATTTTTCACACGTTTGCCTAAAAAACAAAATTGCCACCGCCAGTAGAAAATTGGCTATAACTTTGAAATGAAAATATGAATTAAAATTCGCAGAAAAACTTTCAGCCAAATTGATCCAGGGGCTGCCGACTTGGAGTTCAAAATGCATGCACATCTCACCTAAATTTGGATTTCGAGAAACTAGGAAAAATAGAATTCGACCGTAATGGGATTAGCGTCAAGCAAATGAAGTGTTAATCAATAAAAGAAAGAATCAGTTTTCTTGAACAATAGCAATTTGACGGGTAACAAGAAACAGACAAATTCTCGCGGCGGTGGGAAACTATTTCCTTGAGAAAAGCTGCTTCCAAGAGCGGCCCAACAATTTATTCCTCAAGGTTAGTAAACGCCGAATCATTTGACTAACTTATCAAATAGTTCCGATTACACGCAGCTATGAAAACATCTTCATGACTTTATCTTTTATTATAGCTAGGTTTGTAAAGATGCCAAACCCAAGTAAGCGCTCACAAGCTGCAGATAACAGTCTGGCGCCCGTGGATATCTGCGACAATGCAAACGGAAGGCCTGTGAACTCGCAACTGTTGTTGTATGGGCTTATAAAAAACAATTCCAGATAGGAAAGGTCGTAGGTCAGGCCAACACAGACTCCCCTATGTGGTTTTGTGGTGGCGGCAAGAGAGCCTTTAGAATTTTGCTCTAACGAGCATGTCTTTGAGCAATTTACTTTTTTTTGTACGATATAATCAGAGGTGTTTTGTAAATTGTTTTCAGCAGTGGCTGATTTTGGATGAGACTTCATTTTTGCATCAGTTTTTGTTTTACGTTTTTTACCCCTAGATGATATGTCGTCACGAAAGGCATAAGTCTGCCTTTTGTTTGTTTGGTTTGTTTTTTGAGTGCCGACTGCCGTCCGACTCTCTTTCTTTTTCCTTGGCTTTGACGAAGAAAAGGGTCACGATCTATTTTCCTTTTTGGAAGACATTTGTAGATTCACAAGGGGACAACGTTAGCTAACTTTCAGAGCTTCCAAGATGGCGAATCGCGCGTGTTTTGTGAAACACAAACATACATGTGTTTAGCTGTCACATGACCTCTCCCTATTTGACAACGCGATGACAGGAAGTTGTCAGCAGCTAATTAGCGGCAAAATTGTTTTCGCTCAATAACTTTCCGTATAAAAAACATTTTTTTGTGAATTTTTTTAAAAATGAAAGCTACTCTAAAGATCTATTGAAAAATAATTATAGAAATCCAAAATTATGAAAAACAGTCAATTTTGGGTTGGCTGATACCTCAAGTATCGAATGTACTAGGCACTGTTGTGCTAATTGGGGACACTGTAAAATAAGTAAACAAACATTGCAAATACTTGTAGAACATAAACTGTTAAGAATCCCAACTGGTGGGAGGTAGACCAGTTGGCTATTTACACAACGCGGCAGAAGAGTTGAACTTGGGACTACCGAGAACAAATCCAGATAGCAGTAGGGTGGAGGATTTGAACCAGGGTCCTCCAGATTTCAAATCCAGCACCCTAAACCACCTCCACCATTGGTACAATTTGGTAATTTTCTTCAATTTGCTTCGTGTATGGTGATATACATGTAATGTAGAAGGTCTGCAGCAGTAATAGGAAATGCTATGACGTTAGACCAAAATAGCTGAATTTTTGCAAGTGGCCTTTAAATAAATTGACAAACATTGCCCTAGCTTTTTTCGCTAGCTACATAAAAAACGACTTTTCCCTGGTTGACGGACTAATCTGCTGAGGTAATCATGGGTAATATCCACATTAACACAGATATTCGACATGGACTAACCTCAAATGTACGAGTCCTGTTGCCTGCAGGCTCTTTGTCTTCTTCTTGGTTAATCCGCTGGACTTCCTTTAAAGCACAGACAGCCTGGCAATGAAAACCACATAAAATGCTTAGTTAACTGGACTTTTCTCTCTTATTACTGCACTTTGTCCCTGGGAATGGGTAAAACAACTTCAGGGAAAGGACTCTTTCCAGTATTTCTATTCAGTAGATGTGAATTAGCATTGTAAGTACATGTATCATTAGTTCCTTTGATGCAATATGATCTGAATGATTTGATTCACTGATGCTGATCCAGATCACCCCAAAGGAATGTACCTTTTGCATGAAGCATTGTTGGACAAACAAAGGACATTTCTGGGAATGAATTTGCTCATGGTGAAAATGTCAAGGAAAGCTGTATACCATATTACAGTGTACATGTTAAGTACGTTTTTTATCACTTCACAAATTCATCAACAAACTACTGAACAAACTGCTGCAGAAAAGTGGAAGAAAATTGAAACAGTCACTTGTCTGATTCTAACTCCTCATTTTAACACAGTGTTTTTGTTTGCTGAATTAAGTTTACTTTGCAGTTTACGACCATGAACAGCTCCCTGGGTCAAAGAATTATTTTGCAAATCTAGATTAGTCACTTAACATTACTTCCCAGTTAGTTTTAATTTTGAGAACAGAAATTAACTCTCTCTGAAACTTTTTATTTCAAACCTGCTTTCATTTTGCAAATGGCAGTTGAGTTCCTCTGGCTTCAAACATTTTGCACATGATGGAACAGCAACTCAAATAAAACAACATTCTTTGACAAGAGCAGGTTCTGAAGCCCATAATACAAAATTTGCCATGTTCATCTTACTATGTAAAAGTTAAAGTGGGTAAATTAAAAAATAATGTGGAAACAAAAATTGATCTCTAAAACTATTTACAAGGCCAACCATTAAAATGGTTAAAATCATAAGCATGAGTTATTTTTTGTGATAGGAGCATTCGTAGAACTGTTAACAGTAATGATTTGTTCAAGTTTTTTTGGTTGCGATGTACAGCAAGAAAGAAACTGGGAATTCATGAATGTACATACAATGTTACATCGGTAATGGTAAGATAGCTAAATAGTAAGACATAAATTGTTTGACTGAACAACATAAAGTAATCTGACATGTCTCCAGATTAATGTAGATACCATCTTATTTTCTAACAGGCAATTTGATTCGTTCTTTGATACAACCCACACTGTGATTCATATGACACGCGCACATGCATAACTCCCTCACTCATTGGTCAGATAGCCCTTCAAACTCCCAAGAGGAATTTTTTGCTCAAAATTCTCAAGTTGAGACCTTTTCGCATTTTATACGAGTCGTAAGTTTACCTTTTTACGCAACACAACAACACTACTTCATTCCTTCACTGTCCAGAAATTAAAGCTTGTGTTTTGTTTATTATCCTGGGAACAATAGCCGATAACTTGTGAGCTGTGATTGAATCTATTCTCATATAAAAAACAAAAGTATTAAGTTTCCATTTGAAACTAAAGATAACAAACATCTTGTGGAAACAAGTGGTGACAGTTTCTCAGCGCTAATTGAATTTACTCCCTTGTGAAAAACAAGAGTGCCAAATTACCCTTTGTTACTAAAAAAGAAAAATATCTCCCTATATTTGCGAGCAACAAGAACAAAACAATTGTTACATGTACTTGCACTTACTATTGTAAACGCTCCAACTCTTTCAAATCAAAATATTGTCGTCCCCTCTAAAACATTTCCTAAGAACTAGAGGCAACAATGGGTGACCTCTAATTGAATTTACTCCTTGTGAAAAACAAAACTATCAAGTTACCTTTGTAAATTATCTCATTTCATTTGCATACAACTAGCTCACACACTGTTTCAAACCTCAAGGCTCGTCTCGTCCATAACTAAGCCTGACCGACAGAAAATGTCAAAGTAAACCCAATATATGAATATTTCCTCCTCTTTCATAGAGGAATTAATATGGCCGTTCTGAACTGTATCGGGATCAAATCGTCTCACATGCCATTAACCTTTACAAAAAGAAATTTGATTGGCTGTTTATAGTAGATCCAATATGACTGGTGCGAAATACATACATCCCTCACTCATTCACTGGCTCACCGACTCATCCATTGACCCGTCCATAACATACTCGACGCCCCGACTAAGAGGTATTTTTTATTTACAAAAGAGTAACTCAAAAAGTGAAACACCGATTGAAAAGATTTCAGCATAATGCCATATTCAGGGTGAAAAGGCCATCAGCTACAAAAGTAAGACATTTTCCGATGGGAACAGTTTCCAAGGTAAGAATGAATTTGTTTGTTCAAGCTGGGTTGCCATAGTTGGATCATTAGGACTTCTAGGATTCTTTGCTTGTCAAAAGATTATGCCATGCAGAGTATGTGCCAGCCAACAGAATGATGGAATTTGGACTGCTGTCAATATTAATTTCAGCAATACAATACAATACAATACAATACAATAATTTTATTTGCATTTCCTTTTGAAATAAGGTTAGTTTCTAGTCCTTGTGAGACAGCCATATAATAAACTGTTGTTATAGATTTCATTAAGAAAGTAAGAATCTGCTCTTTCATTATTTCCATGAGTGTTGCCTAAAACATTCATTCTTGCATTAATTGTCGGTAATTTTCAACTATCCTATTCCTTATCTCCTGATAAGTCTGAACACTGCATGAACACAAATCAGCACAATTACACACTAACTAACCTGAGTTTGTAGTAATTTTGCTCCAGCAATGCTCCCTGCCAGGAGATCCATGAACAGTTTGAAGTTTGGCTGTTCCTGTAAATAATCATCATTGTCAGTAATAATTTGCATATTAATCAGTTTCATTCCAAATTATGCAGTATCAAATATGAAAGGAGTCTCTCCATTCAATCGTTGTTAAGTTAGGAATTTTGGAGGATTTTTTGTCTATACAGTTTTAAGAACAAGCCCTTCTTTGTTGAAGTTATGACCCGGGCTGGCTCACTTTATAAGGAATCTGCTTGACATGCAGTAGAGATTAAGTACAGTTGCTGGTTCAAAATCAATGTAGGAAACATTCAAATAAATTTAATTACTTACTTCTGTTGAATGTTCTGGCAATAAGTGTGTCTATAAAGATAGCAAACAAAGTTAACTAACTCATTTTCAAGAGAATGAAGATCCACCTCTATGGCGAGGTCCTACCGTAAAGAAAAAGCAGCCATTTCTTTAATCACATGTGAAATTATGAGTAGCAGTGATGCACAATGGGAATGACTTTTAAGATTTTACTTTCTTTATCCTATTATTCAGGTTTCCCTGGACTGCACGCAATAATTTATTTCATAACACTACAAATGCTTTTCTATTTTTCATTCTGATCTGCTGGGAAGCAACAAAGAGCAAAAGAACTTCTTCCTTGAAAGTAATATTTAATTTGAAATATCAATAGATCAAGATAATTATTGTGAGCAAAACAATATACCGGTAAGTCTTAGTCAAACAATTTTATCAAAGACAAATCACTGATAAGTTACTAACATTAAAAAGAATTCATACCAGCTTTTGATGATCTCCAAGACTAAACGCCCCCTGAAGCAAGTTAACTCTTGACAGGAATGACTGGAGTTCTCTGAAAACATTGCAAATTGAAAAATTTTAACATGAAATCTACAAACTTTCTACATGTACAGTAGAGTGTCTAATTACATGTACTTTTGTGATACAAGTTTGATTTACGGCATCGCACGGGGGTTCCTCCATTTTCTAATTTGTCCTTTTTCAAGTAAAACACAACGTATAATAATAAACAATAATATTATTCCATGAGCATGTAATTGCATATGAGATAATAGATAGCCAACAAGGTACGTAGCAACTTACTGAACCTTTGCCTTATATCAACTTACTTTCATTACAACAGTTAACACTATTAGAAACAGTTGCATGGAACGGCGATGGGGTTGCCTGTTTCTATTCTTGTTTCAGAAGTTTTGATGCAATTAGTGGAGAAACGTGCCCCTACAACTTGCTGACAAACAATACTGTTTTGGTTATGCTACATTGAGGACACCTTTGCCATCGTACACACCTTTACCGTCGTGCACAAAGACGAGATTAACAATTTTCACGACCAACTAAATGAACAGAATACTGACATCCAGTTCACAAAAGAGATCAAAGAAAATGGAAAACTCCCTTCTCTAGGCTATTGGTAGGCCGCGACAACAATGAACTGCAAACGACTGTGTATGAAAGTGTACAGAAAAGCAAAGCAGCCCCACTTCACACAAAGCCACAACTATTAAGACTTTTACAAGCTGCATGCAACTAAATGTAGTTTGTGACACACTGGACAGCTTACATGACAAAAACAGATACCTTGAACATGTTTTTCACCAAAACAGCTACAACGCCAACTTTATTAGACAAAACATTTACCAACCTACTGAAGCTTGACGCTATGAATAGAAACACAACACCTTTTACTACAGTGGCTATACCTCACATTAAGGACGTTCGAGCTAATTGTTTCTGCGCATCCTTACTGCGCATGCAAATTCACGCCACGTCATCGATGAGTGTGCGCACTCTTACTATTAAAATAAACAATGATAGGGAAGATGGCCATTGCTGCAGCTTTGCCTGGATTTAACAATTTTGGAAGTTCGGTGACCCCTACTTTTCTTTCCAGAAACAGATGTTATTCAGAATTATCTCCACATTGTCCAAAAATGAGCAAAAGATTTCTGTCCACGGGACATTGAATCCTGCAATCTTGCGGCTGCTTGGCGCGTGAAACTATGGTCGCTAAATACGAACCTGTTCTTTAAGCAACCCCACCAGTTGACTAATTTCACTTGGTAGGTCTACTTGGACAATATCTGGCAGAGAACATTTCACTTCAAAGGTCCAACTGCATTATTTTTGGGCTTACTGACAGTGTGGCCTTATTCGCTAACAAAGATTTCAGATTTAGGGTGATCTTTCAGGCTTGTTCTCTCCTAAACGAAGTCGGTGACCCCCAACTTTTTTTACATTTCTGGCATAAGTAGCTCATCAACTTTAAATGGTAAAAGTCTCAGAAAAAAATCAATGAAAATTTTCGCGCGAACGTCCTTAAGGCTACTTCCGAGACCATCTCACAGATCCCACAGCCCTGCAGCATTTGTGCTGGGAATTTTAGTTTAAATTGAAAGAGGACCAGCGGCAGAACTGTTGTCATGGCAACAGCACTAAGGGTGTCATTTTGTTTCTTTTGTGATACACATTTGTGGTGCCAAGTTTCAAGAACACTGCTTAACATTTCAAAAGATATTCTTGACTGAGTGTTGTACTGTTTTAGTGGAATAAACATAATAATTACATCATCAATTTCCTCATTTGTCTCATACAAAAACGTAAATATCTCTAAAACAAAAACAAGATATTCCAGAAAGGAAGAAGGCATTGTTTTTTGCTTTTAAAAGCCTTTTAAATAAGCAGCAATCATTTTTCACTTGATAGGCACCTTAAAGTGCCACTAATACACCACAAAATGTTTTCCCGCTAATATAAATTTCCTTTTTCCCCTGATCACCACTGCAAAAAAATTATCGTTGTAGCTATTTTTGTCAATAATTTTTATATGAATTTTTGAAGTTGGAAAATTTGCCCTTTTCGGTGTTCATGACCAAGGAATAGTGGAGAATGGGATGAGTTGGCTTCTGACGTCACTTCGGGAATAACAATATTTTGTTTCTGAGAAGATTATATGCGAACAAGCGAGAGTGTGTGTCAAAATCGCTGCAAAATGCAAGGAAGATATGTTGTTGGAGGTTGTAGCAATACAAGATGTGTAGAATGGAGATAACCTTTTCATTCCGAAACTCGACCAGAACCGAGAAAAAGACCAAAGAATTGGGCTAATTGTGCGAACCTAAACTGCAACTATATAATGCAACCTGTGTATCGATAATGCTGTACAATTGCAACAGCTGGGCAGCTCCAAAGGCAGCCATGGACAAGCTTGATGCCTGCCATTGAAAACATCTGCGCACAATTACAGGACACCAATGGCCAAAGAGTCTCATCACTAATGTGGCTCTATACAAGATGTGCAATACCACCCCTCTTTCTACAAAGGTGGCTCAATTCAGGTGGTCTATGTTTGGCCATGTACTCAGGATGCCAGAAGATACACCGGCACAAAAAGCCCTGGAATTTGATTTATTAGGATCCAACAAATACAAAGCCCATAAAGGCCGACACTGCACCAACCTACTTAGTAAACTTAGAGCTGACCTCAAAGATGCAGGATTAGGAATGTTAAGAAGTACAAAGAAACTCCAGGAGCTAAGGATGCTCACCAGGAACAAGGTACAGTGGATTCAACTGAAGAAAGACTGATTGCAGCTGTAGGATGTTTCTACTACTACAGCAGCAGAACACAGTATATCATCATCATCATCATACCCTTTATTGCCAAAAATATCTATGGGTAACTCCGCTTTTACCCCAACAATCCATGATTGCAGGTGGCAGGTTGGTGATCCTGTACAGATTGCCAATTGCAGGTGATCTCCCTGCAAAATTCAAGTCTGCAAGTGGTAGGTCTGTGTACTGTGGAACACCTGTGGTGATCCTGTATAGATTGCTAGAGGCTGTTCTGTGTCCTGTAGGCATCTCCTTGTAGTCTATATAACTGCAGATGGTTGATCTGTGTACTGCGGGGATCTCCCTGTAGTCTATACGACTGCAGGTAGTAGGTCTGTGTACTGTGATACAGAGGATGGTGATCCCACACAATGGTGATCCTGTACCAGTATGCCAGCCAAGAAAGCCTCTAAGACCTCTGAGGAGGCACCTAAGACCTCTGGGAGGAAAGATAACTACTGCACACAGTGCCGACATATTCCTCGGCACTGCCTTGCAGCAGTAACATTTCTTATCATATCATTTTTTTTATTTATTTTTTTTTTTTGAGGCTACAGGCCTCTTTTTATATTTATTTTTTTATTTCTTTTTTATTTCTTTTTTATTTCTTTTTTTTTTTTTTCATTCATTTTTCTTTATTTTATTAACAGAACAATCAAGGAGGGTTTTATTTGAGGGGAAGGCCGGACTTTGTTATTTTATTTGAGGGACAATGTCTCTTGGCACTGGAACTGGATACTATCATCACTGGAAAGGTCCTCCCTGGACCGACTTCACTGGTAGACTGGCTGGCAAGGTCCTCCCTGGACCGACTTCACTGGTATACTGGCTGCATTACCTGGAAACTGTCATAACTGGCAAGGTCCTAACTGGACCAACATCATCACTGCCCTCACTGGGCATCACTGGAGACTATGTACAATGTCAAGGTCCTCCCTGGACCGACTTCACTGGTATACTGGCTGCATTAACTGGAAACTGTCATCACTGGCAAGGTCCTAACTGGACCAACATCATCACTGCCCTCACTGGGCATCACTGGAGACTATGTACAATGTCAAGGTCCTCTCTGGACTGACTTCACTGGTACACTGAATTAACTGGAAACTGTCATCACTGGCAAGGTCGTCATCACTGGAAACATAGTTAGCTTGTAAGAGTCCTTTTACTGCAATGTGATAATTCAATGCTGCTGAACTTTACTCAGCTGCCAAGGCACTGATCCTGCAGAAGAATTGACATAGTGCTTCAGAAGCAACCTTTGCCTCTTGGCATTCCTGCTAGCTGTATTTGGTGCCCGAATTGCTGCAAGATCAGCCATGATCCTCCTCTCCTTCCTCCACTCTCCAGGTATAACATTATGATCCTCATCTTCTCTGTCCAAGAGGACATTTTGGACACCAGGATATCTGGTTCTCATGAGGTTATGGAGCAGGCAGCAGGTCTCAACTATCAGTTTCACAGTACTTGGAGCATGCTGCATGGTAGTTAGGAGTATTTGAAATCTGTTAGCCAAAATCCCAAATGCATTCTCTGACACTCTTCTAGCTCTTGACAGTCTATAGTTAAATATCATCTCATCAAGATGCAAGCCTCTCCTGGCAAATGGCTTCATCATATAAGTATTAAGAGCGAATGCATCGTCCCCCACTACGAAGAAGGGGATGGGATCTTGATTGTCCCTAGGTAGGATCTCTGGATCTGGGAAGCCAATAGAATTGTCCTCCATGCAAGCTTTCAATTCACTGTTATTGTAGATCTGGGCATCTGAAGCAGCACCCCTGGCTCCAACATCAACATATAAGAACTTATAGTCCGGACCAACCAATGCTAGCATCACAATGGAGAATAATCCCTTGTAGTTATAGAACCAGGAACCTGACTTGGCTGGCTTCCTGATGGCAACATGCTTGCCATCAATGGCACCACATGTGTGTAGGAAATTCCACCTTCTCTCAAATTCATCTATGATTGGCCTCCATCCTTCTGGTGTTGTAGGGCATGGCATCAACTCCTCTTTAAATTCTTCTATAATGGCCTCACACACCTCTCTCACTAGGACTGACATTGTGTTTGCTGGTACTCTGAAGCCAAATTTCAGAGAGGCATACTTGTCTCCACTGGCTAAATGTCTCAGAGTCACTGCCAATTTGAGACCAGGCTCCAAGGGATCTCTGTATCTTGTTTTCTGCTTGGTGATCCTCCCTCTTATCCTCTCCAATATCTCATCAAACATTTCTGGGGGCATCCTCATAAAGTTTATGAAGTCACCAACATTTTCTTCTCTCAGTTCGTTCATCAACTGATGGTAGAACCCAAACTGTTGCCTCCTGTTGATCCAAGACCTCACCCAATACTGTCTTGCTCTTTGCCTTGCCAACTCAGCTGCAGCCACTGCTGCTGCACCAAGGACACCAACTCTGGCCCTTTGAAGGTTCTGTTGAAGGATCCTTCTTCTGAAGGAGGCAGCACATCTTTGTCTGACAGAGATTCGACCTGACATCATGAAAATGAGCATGCAGCAATGGAAAAAAGTGGCCTTATATACCTTTTATTTCCCTCCAAAACGTGAAAGATACAAATTGACGTTATGTTGTACTTTTCCTATGACGGTAAAATGTACGGCAAGTAAACACAACGTAAAAAACTTGGAACGGTATTAATACGGTAATACTACGTTATGAGTACGATGTCATCATTTCAGCTCGATCTCTCTACTAAACTCCTACGAAAAGACCACCTTATTTTACGCTGATGCACGTTGCAGAAATTGATTTTTGTACGGAACTTGTACGGCACTTCTACGGTATGTGCGGAACACACACGGAACACACACGCTATGTCTACGCCAGTATACGGCATACATTTCGGGACGAAAATATCGAAATATACGGTACCGTACAACAACGTAGTGGTATGTCCTTACTTCGCAAACATTCCGTACAAGTTCCGTACAGTGCCGTATAGCAACGTATTTTAGTTTACGCCAGTGATTTTGAACATGTCCAAAGTCACAACGTAGACGCGTTTACGCCATGCTTTACGTCGACGTTGTAACTTCGCTGTTCACCGGTCGCACATCGTAGATTGACGTATTCCAACGTATATTACCAATTTTCATCTACGTTGATGACGATTTCCCTACGGAAGGTGTAGTGTGACGGCACCATAAAGGAGGAAGATTCTCATGCCTGATTATGTGAATATGGCAATATGCATTATAGTTGTCACTATCGAGAACATCTAGTTCTTCTGCATGAGCTTGCTAAACTTATAACTTATAATTTGGCCTTCAACCATTCTTACAGAGATAAATGTGTAACATGGCAATCACCAATTAGCATGTGCCTGTAGGGGAAACCCTGACATACATCACTGTTTAGTCTACCATCAGGTATGAAGTGAGAGAGAATCACAAAAGTTGAATCATCCCTGAACATGACCTCCAGCTGACAGACACTGACCTGATTCTACTGATGGACAACATCTCCATCTGGTCGAAAAACTCTCCAGGAAAAGAGAAGAGACCGTAGATTACTGGAAACTCTCTACTTGTCAAGTCTGTGGTCTTGAGTGCATGTATTGTAGGTTCTGTCTACTGTCAGTTCTTCAGGATGGCTCTAACTCTGCCATTCATCTTGTATAATTCCCATTTCCTCTAAAATAAAAATTATCCACGGTCGTCAGGGCCAGCCACACCCCAATGACTGCACCATCTGTTTGTACACAGGGCTCTACAAAAGTTATCTTGTGTTCAATATCAAACCAGAACTGGAAAAGAGATATACTGTGTTCCCAAGCAGAAGAATGAAAACAATCTCAATGATGTACAATAATCAGTTTAGACTTTGCAAATATCACTTTGTTCTGTGAGTTATCATGAATGCAAGTGTTGGATCTAAAAATTATTTGCTGAGGGTCCTGTGGGCCTCTGATAATACAATTTCACCAGCCTTCCTCAAAGATAAATGCATATAACCCCACGACAGAACAGTGATCCTTTTAGGTCCTTATACACTCAGTTCCAGGGCCAGGGGTCCTCTTGAAAAATTATGTTGAGCCAAAGAGCCCCTGTCTAGGTTAAACATTGTTTATTATATTACATAACAACATTTTTCCCCTTTAAGTTTGAATGAATATAGATTATGAAAGTTATCCAGAATTTCTGGCATGCCACAGTGGTCAAGTAAAAGATTAAACCACACAAGTAAGTTAGCCCTGTGCAACAAGCAAAACATTGGCTTTCAGCAGGTCAATATCATGATTATTTACTGTATGACAAGCATGAATCACAAAGTCGACAGGTAAGTAAGCCTGTACACATGACAGTAATCATACCAAGCTAGGCTGTAATATAGCCTGGTGTATGATGATTGTACAATGACAGGGCAAAGTAGAGGCCAATTCTTTGTGTAAACCTGCAGTCAAACCTTAGAATAGAACCACTCAACTTGCAGCAACAACACTGAATAGCACAACAAGATACATACCTAGTAATCCGTTTGCGACCTTAAAAAGTAGGTCAAGGTCACCTAGAGTACATTTATTTGTTATACTCATTACATGGTCTTAATTTAAATAAATAGAAAGTTTTATTAATAAGTCACTAATTTGAACACTGACTGACTGGTTGACTGGCTGACTGACCTACATTTTACCTGAAAATTCTAACTCTCAAATCAAAATTACTATAAAGAGAATTTAGCTTCTCTCAAAAACAAATACTACATTATGCATTATGGATGTGAAAGTTGCAGCTTTCAAATGGGTCTCCAAGTAAAATTGGCAATCCTTTCTTGTCAACACAAAATCTACACCTCACACAGGCACTCAACTGGTGGTGCAAGATTAACAGAACTGCCAGTCAAGCTGTTGCTGTCACTGCTGCAGTCAGTGGGAAGCCAGGGTCGTACCCTGCTTACATCCCCTGCTCCACATGCTATGGTTGGCTAATAGGCGACAGAAATATACCACTGGCTTCTGGCCACTGGCAAGTAAATTTCAACAGGTTTTGCATCCGCAAAATCACTTTACACAAGCCATATTTCACTGACTTGACATCCTCAACCTGTTCAAGAATTGGGTATCTGACAAGCTACTTAGATCTTGTCAGGAAATGTACACCACAAATCTCTGGCCATCATCAAAGTATCAGCAAATAACACTGATAAAAATATTGAAAACACCCTGCCTTGCATTGATTTGGCATGATAAACAGTCAGGATTTGGAAGAACCAACTGTGTATATTGTGAAGATGCCAGACTTGTGGACTTTTTGTCCAGAAATACCTGGAGATGTGTTAGTTTGGTGTGGAGATGTGACCTGAGGTGGCAGGGTTAAATGTAGAAGGCTACAGAGGGTTAAGGCTTGTACAAGATGAAGAGCAGTGTTTTCCCCAGGCATTTTAGGCCAGGCGGGCCGCCTGGCTTAATTCACTGAAAAATCATTGCCGCCTGGCTTAAAACTTAAGATTTAACCCAATGTAAGACCTTAAAGTGGAGTGGAATTCCTATCAATAAGTACTGTAAAGTCAGAATCACAATAAAATTGATGAAACATTTGTTGCTGGTGTCGTTATCAAGTGATGTGTAGTTAATATTATCACAAGTACCCTATGATTTGCCTTGCGTGAATATGTTTAACAGCCGTCTTGAGTCCCAGGAACACAAGGACACTTAAAGGTATCATGCATGGGGGACTGAGCAATTTTCCCGCTTTCTTGAATGAATTTGTAAAATGGCAAACTCCGTTAACTCTAGATGTTCAGAACATAAACAAAATGCTTCTCAAAGCAAATTAAGTTTATTGTCTACTCTGGCCGAAAAGAGACAGGAAAGTGATAGTAATGCAGGGGAAGAAGTTGAGTCCCCCAACATCGCATGTCAGGTTTTGTTGGAGAAACAGAAGAATAACAGTTTTTTGCTAAACCCTTGTACAAGTAAGCCAAACATACACATTTAAGTTTGGAAATCCTTATTGCTTTTCCTGTTAAAGCTACCAGGCTTCTTGCAGTCGGAATCCCTCCTGGCCTTCCAAAAATCCCAGGGAGATCACTGAAGAGGGTGTGGACAGTACCAGCAACCATACTGACCTCAGCCCTCACCAACCCCAGGTCACTAAACACCTGTTGGGTAAAGCTATGTTTCAAAATAGTGCTCACCACTTACATTTTGAGGATCTAGCATGATGAACACAAATATCACAATTTTCCAAACTGTTCAGAAGGAGTCCATTTTTTTTTTTTTTTTTGGGGGGGGGGGGGGGGGTAATTATCACATAAAATGGCAAGCCCCGAATGATCAGAGTATTTTTTAGCCCCAGGCTTTAGGCTTCCAAAATGCCCAGCAATGCACAACAAACAAGAGCCTAAATAAGTATATATTGCATTTATTTGCATTTTCTGCATGTGCTATAAAATCTGAATAAATCCATGTACAATTCATGAAATTAAAATAATTCTTATTAATTTTGTTAACTCTTCTTTTTTTTTCAACTTTTGTGCTCAATCTAACTATCTAAGTAATATTTCATCAACTGTGCAAAGATGATGAGCCTTTAAACATGTGTTACAGATGTACAAAGTTTGTTCTTGTTGTGGGTATTTTGTTGTCAGTACTGTTGAGTGAAGGGTGCCAAGTGACATCTGATCAACTGTGTGAAGTTGATGAACCAAAAGCATGTCTTGGGTGGAAAATTGGAAATGTAATTTTAAAAGTTTTCATAGGGTAAAAACCTAACAAGTAAACTTGCCACTAGCTGTGGTTCTGTCAACAGGTTCTGATTACCAGGAGAACACTACATACAGAAGAAAATACAGTTTGTATGGTTCACTACCACCCCATGACAATCTTCTCATTGTCACTTCCAATAAAACAGAATTCCAAGTATTTGTTTCTAAAAAAGAACAACATTCTGCCACAGGGTCTGGTCTAAGGAAGTAGGTGCTGATCACAAAGCGCGACAACAAACATAACTTTCTGATAAACTCTTCTGTTTTTATGGCTGTCCCAGAAAATGATGAATGACTTCATTGCCACAGGCACACAAAAAATAACCACAAAATAGGTTTCATTGTCACCCCAAGTTGCAAAGACCGCAGACCTCTATGACCTGATGATACAGTGTGGATTCCAACCAGAGCAAAGGGTGCACAGAATTAGGTCATGTCCACCACTAATGTTGTGATGACAATTTGGTGCCCTTGGACACAATCTATCCAAAACTGTACGTGCTTCATGTTCAATCTATGAATGCTTGTTTATGTTCAATCTTTGTTCAGAAGATTAATTGCAATTATACACCTTATGTGCAGCTGGTAATAACATACACCTCCCATCTTGATCAACACAAATGAAAAATATTTAAAGAATGTCTATAAAGATTTAATCTTTTTTCTCTCTTTAGTTAACTCTATCTATGACAAGAATTGGCATGATGAAGAAAAAAACGAACTAAAGGTAACCTTGGCAACATAATGACAGGCTAATTCCAAATAGACATACTAAGTCTAAACTGTCACACCCAAAACATTTTTAAAATGGTGGAGTGCAGCCAAGAGATTGTAAATGTATCATTTCTCAAACAGCAAGATGGATGCAAAGGGTAAAACTACTGCATTTCTGTACTCCTGGAAGGAAAAAGGCAAAAGAGGCTGATAATGAGGTCACTAAATATAGAATTATTATGATGATGATGTATGCTAATGATGAGCCAATCAATAAATCAATCAAGTAATCAAACAATCAAATGATCAATCAAACAATAAAATCACTCCAAGAATCATAAAATTTCATCTGGATACACTTCTTTATCTGTTTCAGAACTGTTTATACCAGTTGAGCGGTTGAGCATATTTAGGGATAAGAATCCATTGGATTTATAGGTTATTTTTTGAGTCTTGGTCTGGAAAGTTTCAGTTTCCTTCTTCATCATTCTCACTGGCTGAACCCATGTGAAGATTTATGATGACGCAGATCATCTTCATTTACCACCATTAAATTTTATTACCCATCCCTTATGATTCCTATGTTGTGTACTTCATGACTCCAAATCCTGCAAATCTAGTTTCTATGTTCATACACTTTGGTGAAGTCTGAAATTCTTGTTCCTGCCCTATCTCTAATGTATTTTGTGAGTGTCCAGGTCTGCATCTCTGCTCAATATCATACAGGAGGTCAAAAAGTGAGCAGACTCCTAACTCCAGGCTGTATATCACAGATCATGACCATGACATGTTTTCAAAGCAAATATGTCTGGTCAGTACATCACTGTCAGGCCCAGCCAATGTGGACCCTCCCCTGCAGCGTCACACAGATAATGTACACCAACTTTGACACAGCCACACCCCTGTCCCTGAATCAATCCACCTGCAACTTTGATAGCACACCTCTGCTGGACACATACCTATCTAAATATTAGCTCATCTTCACAAATTATGTCAGGTGGCAGGACTGTGGTCGAGGCTACCTTGCTGCCCTCTAACTATATATAACCCACTACCCTTGTATCTGGGAAGGCGTCAGGTTCATCTCGCCCCACCAAACAACCCCTTTACCTATACACGCCCCCTTGTATCCTGGACAGGTAAATGGTGTTGCTGATGCTGCATAGGAACATGTCCTACCTGTGAATGAAGCACATCTCTCACATTCCTCACATCCCTGACAGCTAACTTCACACTCCTCTACATGGCCGCTCTACACAACTCACTTCATACCTGCATTCACACAAGTATCCTTGTCACTCCTGCTGCCATATCCTCTTAGCATTTCCATGAATAACCTGGCCCAGATACTATTTCATAAACACAAAATATATAAAACTGCTACAACTAAATATCATTACTCATTAATGTCTACTATCAAATGAACTGACATAGAGACAGTGGCCAGTAGGGAATTTAAGATTTAAGACTACGGTTAACGGCTACGGTTGGACGAGTACGCGGGATCTGGGTTAAGCTTTTTTGCGCGTGCGTAAAAGTTATGGGATGGTGTTTTCCTTACCGTCGTGTTTCAGTACGGTAAGTTTTGACAGCTTTTCTCGTCGTAGTCAAAGATCTACAACGTGTGACTTCAAAGGTGAGAATTTCGTATGTTACTCAAAGAAATAACACATTTTTTTTTTCTTTTCGATTTATTTTCTGAGTTTTCCAGTAAGCTTCGTTTGTTTCTTAAAGAAGTGACACTGATTTCTTTTTTTTCTCGTTTTATTTTCAGAGTTTACGAAGTGGTGCGGGAGCGAAAGCATGGTTATCCACGGTGGAAGTTCGTAAGTAAACCGATAGCTTTGTGGTAGATCGCTGCTTATGTTTCAACATGAAATAGGTTGAAATTTTCGAATGTTTTTAATTGTTTATTTGCTTATTGTTAAAAATTATTTTTACTTTTTTGACAGGGTCACTACGTCGACCGCCGCGGCGAGAAACAACAAGTAAGCTTGTTAAGTTTAAATAATATCTGTTTAATCTTATGTGCCTAGCTAACCTCATCTTTGGCACTCAGTTTGATCTTGAACAGTCATAACATGTTAACCTGTGATTTTATCATTTGCATTTTAGTGGAACTTTTCGCTGGACAAGCGATAAAGATTATATACTTTGCTGAAAGAAGTTCGATTTCTCGAACCGTACATGTACAAAAGTGGATCTAAACTAGCAGGGCAAAAATGGAAAGAGGTGGCAGACAATTTAAACTGTTTACAAGCGTTCAAAGATTCACCCAGAGATCAGAGGAGCGTTAGGGAACGCTTTCAAAAGATCATTGACTTGTTCAAAGCAAAAATCCGAAAGGAAGAAGCCGCCAGTGGGATTTCTCCAGAACCACTTACTGAAACAGAGCAACTTGCCGAGGAGATCGTGGAAATAATGGACAACAGGCCAAATGTAGAAGAAGACGAAGACAGCAAGATGGTGAGTGATCTTTTAGGGGTTAAGGATTATAGTCTTTGACTGTGAATTGCATGAAATAACAGTCTTGATCCCATCCACTTTTGTGTTGAGTTTTAATCTTGTTGGGTATGTATTTTCTCGCGTTTGGGATTTCATGCGGTGTTTACAGTTTGGTTTTTGCAATGGATGTTACAGCATAGCATGCTTCTTTAAGCTTCTGCATGCTGTTATTTGTGTTATCGAAAGGCATAGCTTATATGAGGCGTACGTTACAGGACAAGGTCACTTGACGGCATCTCTCTTAGCAAATCGTACTTTTCTCTTTATTTTTCTATTGCAGATTTTGTTAGCTTCCGCTTTTTGCTTTCTTCCTTTCTTGATATTCTCTAGTTTGTGCTTATTAAAGTCGTTTGCTTAGCGTACTTTAGATATTTTCTCGATAGCATTTTTCTTTTTATTAATTAACGTTTAATTTTTCCACATATCTATGTTCAGTGTGCAGTTTTAATTTGTTATATGAAGTTCGTTATAGATTTATTATGATAGTGTTGGTTTCTCTGATATGAATTGTGAGTGGCTCACTTGCAATTTTAAGTTATTTAACTCACACTGTTATGCCGCCCACTTTGCTGTAGTTGTTTTTTGCAATTACTAAACGAGATGCCTATTCCTGAGCTTATAGATTGAAAACCAATCAGCATTAGGAATGTGAGAACACATTAAAATTCAGTGCTCTAAAATTTGAACACAAATTAATAATTGATCCTACATCTTTATAGAAGAAAGAAAGGATGCAGGCCATGGCAGCTCGAGACAAAGCAATGAACACATGGTCAAAGGGAAAGGGAGTTAAAGATCAAGTGAGTGATGACGAAGAATCAGGAAAAGATGAAGAGACATCTATGGCATCAAAAGTTAGAAGGAAAAGGAGAAGGACAAGTGAGGCTCTTACTACAATTTCTTCAAGTCAGATCTGAAAGAGAGGCAGAAGCTAGGAAAGAAGAAATAAGTTTTAAAAAGGAGATGGCTGAAAAGGAATCAGAAGCCAGGAGGGAGGACATT
>NC_090893.1:16605636-16613136 GCF_036669925.1 Montipora capricornis
ATCGATCGGCGAAACCAATTAGAATAAATACAAACATCTTGCCCAGTATCCGGACTTATTAATGTATGGCAAACGAAATATTCCGAAAGGTAGTCAAACATTCCAACTTTGGAATGCACAGACTTTTAGTTGCGGAATACTTGCAGAAGGCACCGTTCTTTTCGGGTGAGTGAAATTTGCAAATTTAATATTTACACTTTTCACAGCGCTGCGAAACTACCGCTGTTCAAGCAGGGGTCTGTAAAATGTGGTATTTTGAAGGGAACTGCTGGATATTTGAAACGATATTATACTTAAGATGTCAATTAGTCAGAGTATCGATTAATTCTTTTTGAAATTTAAGCTTTGCAAAGCTTTCCAATTTAAGCTTTTTGAAACTTTCAGTAAATTTTGAGTTAGTATGCCCAGTATCCGGACAATTTTTTTGGTTACTTTCCAAAATCGTTGAAGAAGCGGCGCAAAGGATTCGTAGACGATTGATTTAATATCTTTGCCTATAATTTTATCTTAGGATATGCATATACTGCACAACTCTTTACGGAAACTTTCCACATTTATTTGTCGAGGCGAATTATTTTTCTTATATTTTCCTTGTGTTTGTTTCGCGTGACTGCATTTTGCATAACCGGAGCGGGAAGTCAAATCAGGGAATAGTTATACTAACCTAAGCCAATTTAAATTTTGGAAGCATCATGATAAGCGCAATGTAAGTCTGGTGTAAGAAGTACAAACATCTCTCTTTTCGTTTCTTTTCTGTAGCGCTAAATTAACAATACACGATCGCTGTATTTCTGAAGGCCCGAGTTTAGGCTAATGGTAGCCTCTTGTTGTTTATTTCTAGCTTCATCCACATTATTTCGAATTATGTGCTTTATAGAGTGGTAGTTACTTATACAGATATAATTTGTTGTAGATTCAAACAGTGTTGGATAGTTCAAAATTAAAAGTCAAGGAAGTTCATCAAAGGCGTTGGTTTACATTTTATGATGCATTACAATCAGTGCACCGTAGCTGGGATACCCTTGTCTCATATTTCAGTAAAGCTGACACAACTGCTAAAGCACAAGGACTGCTGAAGAAAATAACTAGTTTCCAATTCCGAGTTAAAAATCATGTTCTGCACCTGATAATGTATGTTATCCCTTGACTGACACAGCTTCCTCTCCATTTCCAAGTATGGATTATTTTTATCAATTTTACTTGAGAATTTGACGACAAAACAGTAACATCAAATGTGACTTACTCTGCTGTTGTTGTATATTATTTTTACAGAAGAAGGATTTGGATATATCATCAATCGGCCCTGCAATTGCAACAACCATTTAAGAACTACAGGAACAAAAAGAGCTTGATGGTCCAAACCTCTCTAAGTTCTTGTCAGTAGTTGAGGCCACTGGTGACTCTGAGTTCATGTACCAAGGGCATAAACTGAATAACTGTAGCAGAGCTGTTTAAATTAAGTTTGAGAGAGAGAGAGAGAGAGAGAGAGAGAGAGAGAGAGAGAGAGAGAAATGTTTTTTGCTAGGGCTAATTGACAACATAATATTTTACATGCTTTTAGTGTTCTTTCCCTGAGAGGGTTGTCATTTGCTTGTGCTAATTATGGTAGAGAGGAAATTAAAACCCTGCTTGAGCATTATGGTGGGGAACAAGTTCTCATTGGCAAGGAGCAAACTATGGTCGAGTGGAGCCACCTAAAAAACCTTGTTAAAATTCAGCAATACCCAAGCGGTGCCACTTCAAACAGTAGCATACAGCAAATTTGATTTTCATGAGACCTGTCAGGTATTGCATAAGAAAAAGAACAGGAGAGAAGTAAAGCCATAATCTGAGTCATGAGTCACTTGTGACCTAAAAGAAACAAAATTATTTGACCTCATGTACATTACTTGCAAGGCTATAAATGATAATTTCAATAAACGTTCGTTTTCTCATGGAACAGTGTGTACCAATAAGTTCAGATATCTTTGGGGGCACCCACTTTCTTGGAACTCGTTTCTTGAAAAAGGCTCCCCCTAAAATTACTGCAGGGGGTCCATTGCCCCCCCCCCTACCCCCACTGACCAATTTCTAGAATTTTCTAGAATTTCACCAGGGACCTCTACGAGCTGAACTAGAGCACTGGTGCAGGAGCGACAGTGTTCCAAGTCGCCAGCCCTGTTCCTGGTTTTGAAACAAATCTGCTTAACAAGTCTGCTCAACATCGATCTGTGCTTGCGCAATGTTCCCAGTTCCTAACAGATTGTCCCTCAAAGCATCTTTAGCGACAGGATGCTTTTCTGTCACATTTACTGTGGAACTCTGTTCAGCTTGGGTATGGCGGAACGAATGGCCACTATAGACCTTAGGGCTTCCCCTTTTAATGTCTGCTCTGGTTTGGATTGCCCCCTCTCCTGTTGTTCTGGGTTCAGCCTTTTCGCCCAGGACGTTCATGAGGAGCAAACGTTATTATTATATTTTTGCACGGAAAACAGCAAAAACAGACCCGGCACCGCAGGTAGCGCAAGCTAATCGAGGCGGGCCAGGGAAAATAAAATGTAAATGAAATCTGCTAGCCTTTGCTAAAGGAAAAAGGAACGTATTACAGAAAAGGCAAAAGAAGAACGGCTTAAGAGAAACTCGTGTTACGCTAGTTCATTAAGGCTACATAGCAAATTCAAAGTATCAGGGAAAAAACAGGATCGGAAAATAAGGATGTACAGCTATGAAGAGTAGAAATTAACTTTCGAATGATAGATTCTAGATCTTTATAAGAATCTTCATTTTCCAATATATTAAACAAAATTATTTGTATCTTCTTCTTAAAAGTAGCTTTAGGGAGTACCCTTTACTTAGTTGGTATCTCATTCCATAGTTTTGCACCAGTTCTTGAAAAGGACTTCCTCTTAATTTCAGTATTTGATTTCTGGATATAGATATTCTTAGAGACCGAGGCTCGTGAGTAGCGATATACATGGGGGTTCTAGGCCGCTTTGCTCAATTCTAGCTTCTATTCAGAAAAACATGCTTGGGGCTTCTAAGCCAAAACTCCCAAGGCCTGAATATCTTCATGTAAATTCTGCTACTAAATCTAAACACCTAAATCTCAAGGTCAGAATTTCTCAAACTGTATTCGACTACTTAAATTTAGTTACTGAGATTTAGATAGTCAGGTTCAGTAAATTCTATACGGCAGCCAATATAAAAAAGAAAGAATCATTTGGAATAAACAGTCACTTGGAAATATTTGAAAAGAATACATTACAATCAAGTCACTGAGCTCAGCGGCTTATATGTCTTAAAAAATTCTATATTAAATATATAAAATGATTTGTAACCAAGAGATGCATTTGGAGAGATTTGTTGTCCATTTTGTGATATTCAGCTACAATCTCCAAATACTATCAATGATGAGATACGTTGTGCACACAAAGAAACTATTGAAGATGATAATGGAAATATTGTTTGTTCTAAATGCGGTCAAGTCGATGGTTTTTTATACACTAATGAATACATTAACTTCCATAAGGATATGTACAAGATAAGGAGAAAATCAGTTTCACATTGAGAACATTTTAAATGGGATAGATTGCATTCAAATAAATCATAGACAGAGGGAAGCTATATATTCGATTTTTGATTTACTTGATTGACTTTTGATTTACTTGAGGACACATCTATAATAATCCCATCTAATAATTTTAATTCATTGATATATTGTATAATTTTGAAATCATTAGTCCTCAAAAAAAAATCGTAAATCGACTAATACCTTTTCATATGATGTATAAGCAAATTTTGACATGTCAATTTTCTTTTTGTAATTTTAAATTTCACTATGAGCTTTGAGAACTAAACCTGCTCCCAAAATAGTTCCAAGGACTATGGCGTTAGCTGATATTGCTCCTGCAATAGTTCCAACAGCAATAAGCCCAGTTGAAGTTAAATTTGATGCTAAGTTCAATCATTTAAAATGTTTAAAAGCCTGTTTATAACACCAAAAAGCCTTATGATAATATTTATAGAGGGATTTGATCTCCTCTAGTGTTGCCGGGTCAATCGACTTATCAATAATTAAAATCAAATATTTAACTGCTTTGATTGTATTTTTCTGTTCATATATATTATTGATTTATATTTAATTTATTATTGAAAACAAGCGACTTCTTAAAACATTTAGCTATAAAAAATTGCGAAAAAACTTTTCTTAAAAACATTTCGACGTTCTCGGACGTCATTATCAAGTGAAAAGAAGCAGCACGAGAGAGCATGAGCAAGTTGAAGCAGGAAACAGTATTCAACAGCAGGCACAAAGCAAAGCCCCTGTCTCCAATAGGACCGGGTACAGAAGTCTTTGTGAAAGACCTTCAACGCACAGGAAAAGTTGTGAAAGCGGCATCAACACCTCGGCCGTACGTGGTCGAAACACCCACCAGCACACTAAGGAGAAACCGTGCTCACCTGACACCAAGGCCGGATCGGCAGCAGCAACATCGACCGACACCTGCAGTGAATGATGCTCCAGCGGAGACCAAGCCCACATCACCTATGCAAACTGACATTCCTAACTTACAAGTGCTCCCAGTAACACCTATTCTTGCTAGTAGGCCAAAGAGAATCATAAAGCTTTCACTCAAAGTTAGGGAAAATCTAGGTTTAGATTGACATTACAGAGTGTTATACGTTTTGATGGACTGTAGTGTCAGTCACTCCTTTGTCTGTGTTGAGTTGTTAAACTAAAGGGGGAGATGTTGTGATAGCTTACATGAAGTGTATTCTTGGGATTGATACCCGCATGGTATCATGGTTGATTAAACATGGCGTTCATCAAGAAACACGTATAGTTTACTCGAAGCTAGTGTTTAACCGAACAACGCGACATTATAAACAATTTTTTTCAAAAATTCTGTTAAAGCAAGATAATAAAGATATTGGTGTCTAGTTATTAGGATCCGTGTTATCATCAGATTTAAAAATTGGTATAACTTTTGCCATTTTTGTGGCTACGCGCTCCTAGAGGAGGCGAGGCCACTATGCTATCGTGTTGAGTGAGTGAGTGAGTGAGCGAGTGAGTGAGTGAGTGAGTGTAACAATAGAATACGAATGAGCTCTGCCGATTTTGACCCGATAAACAGCGGTCTCTTGTCTTTACACTTAATAATTATTTATCTAAAGCAACTAATTTATTTTTTTCATATATTTAGAAATAAGATCATACTAGTTGAACTTTCAAATATTCGACAAGCTATACTAGGTCTACCTAGTCTTGTTAAAGTCAATGAAAAGAGTAACGCCTGGCAATATTGAGGTCCAGATAACTCTTTTACAGCATGTGCACGACCCCCTAACTCGAGACGAACTCTGATTGCGCATGCACAGTCAACCAGCCCTTGGACTTATTATGCAATTTCATGGCGTGCACGTAACTGCTGAGGTTTGAGGTGAGGTGAGGTGAGGTGAGGTGAGATGATAGGGTTTAACGACACATCAACACTATCCTGTTATTCAGTGTCAAAACAGTTTTAATAAGTACAAAACACTTATTAAATATATTTAACAAGTTTTGATAGCTACACTTGTATAATATTTCAAGAATTCAATCATTTTCAAAGTTGTTCCTCATCGAACAATATACTCGCATTTTTAACGTTGGCACATGCGCCGTGTTTGTGCATAATCAATGCAATCAGTACACGTCCTTCCCTTTAGTCGCCTCTTACGACATGCAGGAAATAAATCCCGAACCCGCAGGGGGGAGTTGAGGTTTGAGCCCAAGAGTTCATTGAGGGGATTAGCTATTAAATTTGACGATATACTTTTCTAAGACTTTTTAGAGTTCTTGTCAGTTACTTTCTTACAAAGTATACTCAATTGTGTTTTGTTAAGTTTGAAATTTGAAGACATGTTTTAGCAACATAATTGGTCATTTCATGTTTCATTTTATTTGCTTGTTTATTTTCCTTAGTGGACTCTTTGGATCAGCTGAAACCATCCAGAGCCCAGAAGTATAGTTTTAAGAAAAAGGTGAAGCTGACAGTTGATGTCCCACTATACAGGAAACCATATCAGAGTGTACCACCAGGACTGATACAGGAGTCAAGCATACTTTGACCCAACAGGGAGTTTAGATTCAAGCAAGAGAATTCAATTCTCTTTAATGTAGTCAACGGTGAAGACTGATGACATCTTAGAGGCTATGTGCCACATCACATGACTCTTTGGGGTTTGTCCGAGATAACTCCCAACAAAAGTCATGCATGTTAGATACCTGGAGGGGTCAAGTGGACAGACTCCAGTGAAGTGCGACGGGAACCCTTTATACAGTGTCATCTAACCTGCCTCTTGGGTCCAAGTATGATGGGCTCCGTAGGAGTCTAAGGTGGTTGACTCTGACATGGTTTCCTCTAAACTCCTCTTGGGGGTTGAGCATTTGTCCGAGATGACTCCCAACAAGAGTAATGCATGTTAAGACTCTTGGATTTGTCAAGTGGGTAGACTCCAATGAAGTGCAGTGGGTACCCTTTAATATGGTGTCATCTGAACTCCCTCTCGGATCCAAGTATAATGGACCCCTCTAGGGGTCTGAGGTGGTAGACTCTGATATGGTTTCCTCTATACTCCTTTTGGGGGTTGAGCATTTGTCCGAGATGACTCCCAACAAGAGTAATGCATGTTAAGACTACTGGAGGGGTCAAGTGGGTAGACTACAATGAGGTTTCATCTAAAACCCCCTATGCTAGACTCCTGTAGGGGTCAAGTAAGCAAGACTCCGATGAGGTGTCATCTAAATTCTGCTTTGGGGTCGAACAATTGTCCCTGAGATGACACTCAGAGAGAGTCCAAACACTGGTTTGGGGGGGGGTTGAACGTTTGTCCCTGAGATGACACTCGAAAACAGTCTGGTATGTTAGAGTCCGGTTGGAGACAAGAAGGTAGACTCCCACAAGGTGTTATCTAAACTCTGGTTTGGGGGGGTTGAACGTTTGTCCTTGAGATGACACTCAAGAAAGTCTAGCATGTTCTACTCAAGTCGGAGTCAAGAAGGTAGACTCCAATAAGGTGTTGTACTTGAGATGTACAGTCAAAATGTAATATTTACTTGCACTGTGGGATTTTTTTAACAAGGTCAAATGGCAAATCAGATTCAACCAGAATCCACTGCACAGAGTTTCAATTTACAGAGTTTCAACAGAGTTTCAATTTACAGAGTTTATTTAAAGATATTAATGCATTCACAATTTACATATTTATCTCTGTAAATAATTAAATTAAACAAGGACCGTCGCGTTAAACTTACAGTATCATGATCATTTCCAGTAATAATCACCTGCCTTTGCTGTACTACAGTCCGACCTCTATTAAGCGGCCACCTATTGGTGGTTTTCACGTCACGCAAGTAAGCTTAATTATCACGCAAGTAGAAAATAAAATCGCTTACCATTTGATAAATTGAGTCAAAAAATTGAAATATCGTAGAGGAGTAATAAATAAACAACGTGTCAAGGTTTCGGGGATGTGCGA
>NC_090893.1:16620636-16625636 GCF_036669925.1 Montipora capricornis
CTTAGCTGAGCGTATTTGCTTATTGACTATATTTCTTTGTTTCTTAAATAATGCCCAATCGTTAGGATCATTTGTCTTGCTAGCTTTGATTTTTAATATGTCTCTATTATGCATAAGGTCTTTCAATTCAGAGGTAATCCACGGAGAACTCCTTGAACGAACGCGCATCGTTTTCAGTGGGGCATGTTTGTCAGCGATAGCCAGAAATGTACTTTTCCATTGCTGCCACATCACGTTTGGGTTGGAAGACTCGTAAACATTATCCCAACATTGAGATAGAATATCATAACGAAAATTTTGGCGATCGAAATTTCGGAAATTTCTATATGTAATAGAATTATGTCCATTAGACATCCCGTGCAGAGCAAGTTTTCTATACACATACACCATGCTATGATCACTTATCCCGATATGACAAACTCCCGAACAAGCAATCTTATCCGAGCAGTTGGTATAAATTAAATCAATTAGAGTTGATGAGGTGGGTGTTATCCTCGTCGGTTCAGAGATGAGCTGCTCGAGTCCGTAGACATCAGCAATACTCCTTAATTTGGATGTGTCATTATCATATCGAGTAGTGATCATGTCACAGTTCATGTCTCCCAGTACAAAAAATTCTACATTTTCACTATCCAATTTCCCGATTAGGGATTCAAATGGAGAAAAAATGCCAATGGGAGAGTCAGGTGGTCTGTACCAAGTAACAATCACAAAAGATTTTGAATTTGGCTTATGAATTTCCAAGCAAAGATTTTCTAATGCATCCATATGTAGGTCATTTCGTACGGTAAAATTGATTGAATTTTTTACATAGAAGCATACCCCTCCGCCGCCTTTTGTAAGTCTATCGCGGCGAATTATTTCGTATCCCGGAATATGAACATCATGATCTCGAATACTCTCGTTCAGTTTCGTTTCATTTATGGAAACAATATCGATATCATTGTTTGCTAATAGGATTCTTAATTCGTCTATATGTGTAGTTAATTGATTAATATTGAGTTATGCCATTCTAAAACCGCGCAAAGGAGGCAATATCGAGACAGATTTTTCGGCCCTTTGGTTGCTTAATGCATCCCGCACGGCATTGACGGACAGCCTATTATCTCATTCTAGGTGCGATTTAAAATTATTATAAAACTGCTCATTACCTTTAAAATTTAAGTGCAGTCCACCTTTGTTGAGTCCACTATGAGATATGTTCTCATGATGGATTAATTTCCATCCATTTTGATGGCAGAACTTCTTTAGATGCTTGTTGGCTGTTTTCACTGCCTGGTCAAGCTTATCTTTTCTGCATACAAGCTCCGAAAGCGTGACTATAGTATCGCAAGTGCCCTCAATCTGCCTCGCGAGATCCACAATCGATTCCGCAACAGCCTTTGGTTCCCTGGTTTTAAGATCATTAGTCCCAATGTGTAAAATCACTTCGTTGGGCGAAGATTCCAGATTAGGTTTGAGATAGTGATTCATGGCCTTTGTCGTAGCGCCCGAGAAAGGCTTGACTATAACCCTATGGCCAACTGCTTTTCCCAGGTCTTTTCCAGGTATTCTTGAGATCATCGAATCTCCTATGAGCAGGGTTGTGCGCTCTTTTGGTTGTTTTTCGGGTTCGGATTCTTTTCCTGTCAGGGTGTTATTAGGACCTCCTTTGTCTTTCGATTTCTTTCTTTTGTTCTTTGATTTCACAATGAAGCTTTGTTCTTTGTTGGCGCAAGGTGTTGATTCATCCATATTTTGGACAATGGTATGTTCGTTAAAGGTGTTATTCGTTGAACGGCATTGAGTAGCTGCTTCTCTGGATACGATTTGCAATGCAAAACTTAAAGAATCGCGTTCTTGGACTAACTTTTTATTTTCTTCCTTCAAAGATAGAATTATATCCCTAAGTCGAGAATTTTCGGATCTCAGGTCTTCCTCTTTAATAGGTTTCTCTTTTATAAGAGCCCATAAGTTCCGCACTTCAGATTTCAGACAGTCTAACTCCTCTTGTACTGATTTGGCGTTCTTGTTAAATGCCGGTGTAGAAGCTTCTTCTTCATTCACGAGAATAACCGAGTTGTCGTCGACCGGTAACTGGAGTAGCTTCTTCAGTTCAGCTTTCATAGCTGTTGCTTCCGGACCTTGAATTTGAAGGGTGCCGGTACTGTTGAATAAAACCAACGTGATTGTCTTCGACTTCAAAGAACTAGACCTTTCAGAGGGACTCGTGGTTGCAGAAACTTCCAAATTCAGGACTTTCGAACAAAATTCCTGAAGTTGTGTTAGGCTCCCTTTCCACTTAAATAGACTTTGTTTGTCGTCCCAATGTAAGTATTGGTTTAAGGGAGATGAGGAAGGTTCAGTGCCAACAAATTCGATGGAATTCGCGGAGCCCTCAGATACACGTCCGCACGCCATCACATTCGCCATCAGGTGTTCTCGCCGGAATCTCGTCCGGACCGGCAGCTTTGTTGGGGTCTAGCGATTTGAGAACAGCCTCAAACTCGTTGACATGCAACACGATGTCGTTGATGACAGGTTGTATAGTGGCCGTTGTTCAAGGCCACTCCCTTCCTTTTTCGATTGGCAATCCCTTCCTTTTTCGATTGGCACCCTCCAGAGAATCCTCAGAGACTCCGGATTCAAACCAGTCCAAGGATATCAGTGTTTAGGCCTAATTTTAGCGTTAATAGAGGTTTGGATCGTTTCAGCTATGGTGAAACAATGACCTGCAACCGCGACCAGCAACTACTTTCACCTCCACGAAAGAATGAATGAGCTCATAGATTTGTAATGTATCAGGCGAGCGGGCGAGCCCGCTACTGCGTTCCAAGGTCACTATGAGTCGTTTCGGCTGATATCAAGCCTCATCAGAACGCCTAGCTTATGAAAAGCGGACGTTTACGACTCCCGAAGGAGAAGGGCAACTGATATGAACAAGATGGAACGCTTGACGGTACTTAACGAAAAATTGTCATTTCTTGTTGCTTCACACTGGCTCCAGAATCTTCTTCTTATTTTTTTTTTCGTTGAGAAAAAAAAAATAGTTGTCTATGATGTTTTCAAGCAACTAGATCTCTGCCACTGATGCTGATTGGGCTGAGATCAGATTTGTGCGATTAAATCGCGGCATAACGGCAAGAGGATCCCGGACACCAATCGCACGGTTCGCTCTCTGTCGTCTATTGGTATACTCGTCTTCATGGCGTAGTGGAATGTTCTTAGCACCACGTAGCCGCACAAAAGGTAGCAAGCACCCTTCACAAGAGTTCTTCCTATGAAAGCTGCAGTTGTCTCCGCAGGTTGGATCAGTTGGTTTTGAGCTTGGTTGGTTGATGTTGTTGGTTGCGTGTTCATATCAGTTGCGGTTTACTTTCGTGGACGCATAATTCTTTATACTGGTGTGACGTCAATGCATACCAAACAACCATAGTGATTATCAACACAAAACCTATTTTTAGTAAGGGTGGTTGCCAGGATAATTTGGAATGTAATGTAAAGTAAGATGGTTTTCACAGTGACGTCATGAAATTCTAAAATCAAAATCGCAAGGGGTTCCGAATTTTTATCTATACGACGTTTAAGATGACCTAGAAATAAATAATTATATTTAAAAGTTACCAGTTCCGTAACGTCTTTCGTTTTAAAAATGCAGCATTTTGAATTTCCAAATTGTCACCTTGCGTGACACCAAGAAAAAAAACCAGTTTGGCTGAAAAAAATGTATCTCTTTAAGATTCTTCTAGTTTAAACGTTTCAAGGATATTAGGATATGTGTTTGAACACCTATGTACTGTCTTACGAGTGAAAAGTAAGCGCTTTTATCGCAAAGTGAACTCCAGATGTTTTTGTTGATTTCCGGCCGCCATATTGGTGGACCCAAGTGGTCCACTAACATGGCGATTCCATACAAAACTCCGCTAAATTTGCGTGGCTCTCTTCGGCAAATAACTCAGAAGCGATGTATCACACTGACAAGAACGCTCCTTGCTCTGGTCGCCAAGAAATCTAAACCACTTTGGATCGCGCGATGCGATCGACATTCGAACTCATTATTTTTGCCTATGGAAGGTGACAAGAGCGGTAATATGAATATTAAATCTTGTGTTGATTGACAGCATGTCTGCCGACCAATCAGAAGACTGCGTCCGCCGGCGGACGCAGCGAAATTGTGCTACTCAAGAAAGGCTGGTTTTCGGGCAGCCGGTTTTTCTCTCTCCTCTCCGCCCCCCTCCCCTCGCTCGCTTTGTCGACCCTCAACCCGGCCCAGACCTAGCCGCGCGAATCCAAGATGGCGACCGCATTACGAACTCCGGTTGTTTCGACTATCCAACCGCCTGCGTGCAGGCTATCGATATGTCTGCGCTTTCTAAATTTAACAAAGGCGGTAAATAATGGTGATTAACGTGTTTTCGAAATATGGATGGATTACTCCATATTGAAAAGTAAGATAGTCGCTTATGCGTTCAAGCAAATATTTAAACACCAGAGGCCTGGCTGATAAACTATGGGTGGACAAATAAAAAAAATTTTACACTAAGCACGTTCAAGCCCAGAATGGCTTATGTGCGGTGTAAAACGCACCAGTGACGTCAGAGCCCATAACCTCAGATATGGATTGAAAACTTAAGGGGTTTCTGGGGTCTTTAAAGTCTCCAGGGTCTTTAACGTCTCTGGGGTCTATTGGGTGTCTGGATCTCTGGGTCTTTGACTCTTCTGGGGTCTCTGGGTCTCTGGGGTCTCTGGGGTCTCTGGGTCTCTGGGTCTCTGGGTCTCTGGGTCTCTGGGTCTCTGGGGTCTCTGGGGTCTCTGGGGTCTCTGGGTCTCTGGGGTCTCTGGGTCTCTGGGTCTCTGGGGTCTCTGGGTCTCTGGGTCTCTGGGTCTCTGGGGTCTCTGGGTCTCTGGGTCTCTGGGTCTCTGGGTCTCTGGGGTCTCTGGGTCTCTGGGGTCTCTGGGTCTCTGGGTCTCTGGGTCTCTGGGCTCTCTGGGCTCTCTAGGCTCTCTGGGCTCTCTGGGTC
>NC_090893.1:16635636-16638136 GCF_036669925.1 Montipora capricornis
AACGCAGAAGCTGACTTTTATATTCCCAGACGTTTCCTTGTCACAAGAGTGCTACTCAAATGTCGAGTTGATGACAGAAAGGAATTTTTCGAGTTCCGTCGCGTGAGTCTTAACACAACAACTTAATATATTTCGTGACTGCGCCATGGATCGTGAACGTGTTCCACATGTTTCACATGTTCACCTTACACTTGATGGTGCCCCCCGTATGCTAGTGTGTGTATACCAGTAGTAGTAGTAGTAGTAAACTTTATTTCAACTCGGATTGAAGAGTAGCGCGTAAGCGCTAATAGAGAGATTAAGCATGACGTTTACGGCAAACGGCAGGCTCCTGCTCATCATAAAAGCGTGAAAATTCTCTCATTTTAACTTGTCTCGTTTCTTTGAGAAGTTGCTTGATATTTGGAGCTAACAGGACAGAAATGAGCTAATATCAAGCAGGATTCGTACATTTTTGGCAAACCCAAATTTCAGTCCGACGTTTGCCGTTTGGCGTAGACGTCATACTTAATCTCTCTAATATCTCCGAGAAATAAATACAATAAAAATATATGTATGTACAATTAAAAATATGTACAATAGGTCCAAGATTTTTCGTATATCGTTGTTTGCACTCAAGGCTACTTTGTTTACCTCCTCTGTGTACACCTCGTGAGACAGAGAGAAACACAATAGATCGTTTTCACTGTCACGCCATAAAAAAAATAAATTCGAAGCCGCTCAATGAAAAAAAAAACAATGAACATGAAAACTTTAAAGAAGGCCAATAGATAAACAACCTCTCCAGGTCCCACATCTGTGTGATACATCGGTTTTGAGTTATTTGCCGGAGAGTGCCACGCAAATTTAGCGGAGTTTTGTATGGAATCGCCATGTTGGTGGACTACTTCGGTCCACCAATATGGCGGCCGGAAATCAACAAAAGGGAACTTAGGTGACAATTTGGAAATTCAAAATGCTTTATATTCAAAAGGAAAGACGTTACGGAACTGGTAACTTTTAAATATAATTATTTATTTCTAGGTCATCTTCAACATCGTATAGATAAAAATTCAGAACACCTGGCGATTTTGATTTTAGAATTTGATGACGTCACTGTGAAAACCATCTTTACATTACATTCCAAATCATCCTGGCAACCACCCTTACTAAAAACAGGTTTTGCGTTGACATTGAGCTATTCAAATCACTAGGGTTGTTTGGTATGCATTGACGTCACACCAGTATAAAGAATTATGCGTTAACGAAAGTAAACCACAACTGATATGAACACGGAACCAACGACATCAACCAACCAAGCTGAAGACCAGCCGATCGAACCTGCGGAGACAACTGCAGCTTTCACAGGAAGAACTATTGTGAAGGGTGCTTGCTACCTTTTGTGCGGCTACTTAGTGCTAAGAACATTCAACTATGCCATTAAGACGAGTATACCAATAGAAGACAGAGAGCGAACCGTGCGATTGGTGTGCGAGATCCTCTTCCCGTCATGGCGCGATTTGATCGCACAAATCTGATCTCAGCCCAATCAGCATCAGTGGCAGAGATCTAGTTGCTTGAAATCATCATAGACAACTATTTTTTTTTTCTCAACGACGAGAAAAAATAAGAAGAAGATTCTGGAGCCAGTGTGAAGCAACAAGAAATGACAATTTTTCGTTAAGTACCGTCAAGCGTTCCTTGTTCATATCAGTTGTCCTTCTCCTTCGGGAGTCGTAAACGTCCGCTTTTCATAAGCTAGGCGTTCTGATGAGGCTTGATATCAGCCGAAACGACTCATAGCGACCTTGGAACGCAGTAGCGGGCTCGCCCGCTCGCCTGATACATTACAAATCTATGAGCTCATTCTTATCAACCCATGAATTGAACTCATCAGGGTACCCTTTCCATTTCCCAAGGACTTTATTACCTTTACTGTTGATAGCCTTTTCAATTCTATATACATCCTGCGTCGTCTTTTGGAGCTCCTGTTCATAAAACGTGCCTTGAATATCTTCACCATTATAATCTTCAGGAACATCTTACACGTAGGCGGTCTGGTATGTTGTTGTTTTGAAATTATAAATACTTCTTCTGTCCACCGCGGAATATACCCTTTTTCAAAAGCAAAAGTTTTTTTCTTCTTTATTCTTACTCTATCTCCGACATTGAAATTAAAATGAATTGGAGGTTGTATCTAAATGTTCATACAGATTTTTATAAACAATAGACTCGTTCTTTTTCAGACTAGCCTCTGTAGGGGTCAACAGACTAATGAACCATGTCATCCAATACGTTAATATCTGCGCTCACAGACTATTTTTTGAGTAGAATTGGCTGAAAAATATTTCCACATCTTTTCTTTGGAGTAACTGCTGAATACCCTGCCACTATTCTGACCGCTGTTGTGTTCTTGTAGCGGCATCGTCTTAAGAACGAGACGGATAATAATACACCCTATTCACATGCAAATAAGCGGCAGGGTTCAGTTAGCAGTTGAGTGTTTTCTTTCACTGTCTGA
>NC_090893.1:16643136-16648136 GCF_036669925.1 Montipora capricornis
TTACTTTCTGATATTTAAATTTTTCAAACTAAAAGGCAAAGTAACAGGAAGGAAATGGAAATGGTCGATCTAGCTAATTTGCAATATTTGAGCCAACATTTGGCACAGTGTTAGCGACGTAACGATAAATATTTATCGCATAAACAACATACCTGTGACCTCGTTTCTATTTTTCTTGGAGGTTCAAAGTCTTGTTCCTCTTCAGGGTGATTTTCGTTGCCTTGGGTTATGCATTTTTTTGCTCTGGTCAGATTTGCTACGGATTGAATTTGTCGTTTGGAAGCAAAGCATCCTTTGTGTCGCCTGGACTCGTAGTTTGGTTTTTCGTCTTCTCTATCTCCTGCATACGCAATATTTGTCGAGCAAACAAAATACAACCCATAGAATGTTGCGAAGAAGAACAAGTAAAATGATTTTTGTTGGTGTGTCCATTCTCCATATTTATGTCCACTTTGCGAGTCCTTTATACGCTCCCTGTGGCCGTAACGATCGATCGAGTTGCCTTTGAAACTTGGGAAACATTGAATTCCAGAAACAATTTTTCTTAAATACACAGAATTGACTAAAGTTGTTCTAGCAGGAAAAGTCTCTTTTAAATGAAAATTTCGTCTCCAACAGTACAAAAGTGTCCTTGCGCGAAAAAAGCCGCACGCCGCCATGTTTGTTTTGGTTTTTCGGGTTTTAAATCTCGCGCCTGTATCGTGCGTGTTACTCACGCATGACGCAACGAAGGTGACTTACTCCCCGCGCGAGGAAACTGGTACCAGCCACCTTAATAGCGGAGCTCCGCGCGCGCCGAAGGCGCGCGCGCGCGGAGCACCATAGTTAAGAAAATGTGGTAACCCATCGATGTGAGAAAATTTGGTTTTATAGCCATGACGTCATGAACGTCCGCACGTACGTAGGTCCGTCCGCCCCTTCATGTATGCCAATGTGACCAGTACACGTAACCATATCACGGGTTCAAGTTTAGAGCTCATCAAGGAGGCAATACTCCATTTGACACTAACTTGATTACAGCATACATCTTTGATATTGATCAATGTTATGGTCGACAGAGCGCAAAAACCGCTAGACATGCGCACTAGAATCACACTTGTGTTGCCGCCATTCCATTTTCAAAATGGCGGACGACAAATCAAAATCCAACACGCCATTGTGGAGGCTGTCACGCCGCTGGCGTTTCTCTGAGAAAATTTGCAAAAAGATGATCTGAATCTGCCATCATTCAACGATGCTTCAGAGCCGTCAGAGAAGAGATCGGACCAAAACCAGTTCGCCTAAAGCAATAGAGTTTTTGACGAGCTTCGAAGCTTCATTTGACGTTCGTTGTTTAGAGTTTTGCGTTTCTTAAGGTGGTCGGTTACTCTTTAAGCTCAGAACAGAGATATGTTGGAGGTAAATTGTTTTCGCGAAACATATCAAATATGACTTTTTTTTCGTTGATATGAAAATTTTTGAGAGGTGTTTAAAGGTGGAATTCCGATTTCATACACCAAGAGAGACTTTTTCAAATCTAAGTTTGAAGAGAAGCAGGTTTTTTTACCGCTAGTGTTCGTCTTCACAGTTGTAACTGGTTTTACACAGAAAAGCGAAGTCCAGTGCCTTATACTTCCACGCCACTCGATATAGTTTGTGAGGTTTTGGGGTCGTAAGTTGTCCTGAAATGCATATAACGTACATGTATGTTTTTAACTTCGAGTTAATATCTTGTCGACATTGTTCATGTAATACAATGTAAGTTTTCTCGCTTTATAAGCCAAGGCGACAGAGCGGCTGCCTGTTATATTTAAAACAGCGCCAAATATTGACAACAAACCCTGTTATTTTTTCCCTTTAAGTAATGGTCCGGCTAAGAAGCAGGCAGAAAAACAATAGCCCGCGGCAATAGCGTCGGTTAGTTAAAATGTGCCAACATTTTTAATCAAATTAAGTTAGGCTGTTCCCATTGGTGTAAGCAGCTAAAAGCGCGAAATTTGAATTTCAATGAAAAATGTAATCGACTTGCCGTCTAAAAAATTAGATTCTGTTTCGTAGAACAAATCATTATGCCTTCAAAAACTATGTTTGTAAATATCGTCAAGATTCTATGCGCCATTTGCCGATTGGCGAATGGCGCATAGAACAATGCCCAAATTTGGCCGAGAGACAGAGATCAAGGGCATGGGGAAGAAGAAGTCCAAAAAAGGCTTTTTTTTCATTTTTTTCTCATCTTTTTTCGACATTTTCCGATATTAGCTAATCAGATGCCTCGATTGGAGCAGCAGCTTCTAAGTACTTTTGCCGCTGGGCTGCCTGCTTCTTAGCCGGACCATTACTTAACAACGTTCATTGCTATGTTTTGTGTAACTAAAAATAAAATATGTCAACTGTCACATCTGACTGCTGGGGGATTGTGTGCTTTTTCAAGTTTATGGGACTCTTTGCAAAGGGCGAGTTAAGTTAATTCAACAAAGTAAGCTGCTTTTTCCATTTAGAGACTGAAAATGTCAGCAAAGGTGCTCTAGTTCAACACGATGCACAACCCCATTACGACAATGACATGCCAATGCCTTTGCAGTACTAACCCCCCCCCCCTTCACCAAGACACACACACCACTGACAGCAGTACACTGCTTAGCATTATATTGAGTGCCACTAAACACGTTTCATTTCACATTATTATTTACGTGCACAGAACAAACTGCATTGAACACGATGCACAACCCCATGAATTTCTCACATTGCTTTTGGCCTATTATAAGACCTGTGATTCAAACCACACCAAAAAGTTAGCTCACTATAATAAGGTAAAACAGATATCATTTTCATAATGGTTATGCTTTACAATGTAGCTGTGTCACCAAACACCCAAGGTCAATAATTTTGCTATTATCCCAACAGTAAACATTTAATGGCTGGTCCCGAGGGAAACAGTTCATTCTGTTTCCCTAAAAATTTCAATGTTTCCCTGAGGCGCAGACGAGGGAAACAAAATGAACTGAGAGACCAGTCATTAAGTGATTTGTTATATAGCACCAATAGGATCAAAACGTGCAATGGAAACAGCAACGTTGGTCGTCGGTCAATATTTGTGGGCAACAGTGCACTGTTACCCTCTGAAGTCATAGATTTTGCACTGTTGCCCGCTCACAGACTTTTGTTTTTGTTAGATGTCATGTGACCTTGAAGTAACCAATGAGAGCATGTGCTGCTGGGGGCAAAAACAGTTATATAACAAAAATAATTATTATTCAACATAACACACTTTTGCTGGAAAAACAAGATCAGCAACACAAATCAAATGTTGAATTGAGAAAAGAAAATGTCATGCTTCACAAAAGAGGACAAAGTTATAGAGACAACACAGTTTTCAAGAAAAATATTGGACTGACATAAAAATTAATACCATGCACATGCAACCCTGTGAAAAAGCACCCCAAATGCCTAAATTTCCAATATAGGTTTTAGTCAGAACAAACTTTTCCTTATCACGGACTAAATTCTTATGGTCCTTAATTTTCTTTCTAGTGCAAATAATATTGAACAAAACAAAATAGTGTATTGTAATAATCAACTGATGTATGTTTCGTATTTTCTCCTTTCATTTTCCCGAATTTGTTCTCCACCTATATGTATATCTGTTTGGGTCAAGTTAGCAGAAAGTTGGGGAATCCACTCAAAAGAGACACTTGTAATACCACTGGCAGTACTAAATCCTAACATTACTCAACAACAATGACAATATTATTTGTGTTCCTTTAATATATGTTTTACAACTAAAGGAGACACTGCATTTAGCTCTCTTGTGCACCATACAATTTCACAAGTCACTAGTCAACCACTAAACAAAAGGAGGAAAGAACTTATATGATCCAGACAAAATGGGAAATTTTGGTGGTGAACATTCTCCAGACCTGTTTGAGAATATCTTCCATGCCACAATGTATTTACAATAATAAAAAGGGTTTTCCGTGAACCAAGAAAGCTAATCTGCAGAGAGTAAAAGTAGGTTGCTGTACTACTGCACAACTTCAGTTTCTTCATAAATCAGGTATGGCTACCATTTCCTACAAACAAAAACAATGATAAAACCATTACACAGAAAGTGAATAATGACACAGTAAGCACAAGGGGAAAGATAATACCTTACATTATAAAATTTTGAACCACAGATACTGTGTTTTTCGCTTTCTGATTGGTTCACTCACTCTCAGTTAACAGCTCTTATACAGTATGACATAATATGGAAACTGATTGCGCCAAGTGTTACCACGCTGGAAACTGATTGCCTTTAAATATGTCCAAGTGTTAAGAATCAAGTGAAAATTTAATAAAACAATAATCAATGGATATGATTGAGTTGTTGATCTCATATCAACATGCACTCATGGAATTATAATATTATTGTTCATTATTGTCTTGTGCTATAGGAATTATATGCTTATTAGTATAATTACTGAAAGTTCTCTGCACTGATTGCTTGTCATTGAGATGATTATTATTACGTGATAATCACCAAAGCGGTTTTTTCAAAATAGCCACAAGCTGTTTTGTTCAGGTGACAGACGAATAAATTAATTGTTTTAAAGAAAATGTGTATTATTCAAATAATCAACTATGTAATAGGTGATTTGCATGATGGCATCATTTACTAAGAAATTGAGTTGCTTCTATTGTCAGGCAAATTTAAATTATTGTTTCCGATATTCCCTCAGACTTTATGAATGTTGGTGAATAAAAACCTCAACTTCATCTCGGTTTTTATTAACCGATATTCACCTTGCCTTCGGCGAAACAATAATTGTTAATAATTATTATTTGGTGTTCATACTAATTTTTAGTGTTAAACAACTTTCAGTCAGGGGTACGCATCTAACTAAAGCTGTAAGGCTTATTATTATTATTATTATTATTATTATTATTATTATTATTATTATTATTATTATTATTATATAATGTACCTGAAGTGTTTGCATGCTTCCAAAGCTTTGCTGCACAAGTGTTTTTGTAGCCGTTTT
>NC_090893.1:16663136-16688136 GCF_036669925.1 Montipora capricornis
GCTAAATAAGACATATTCAATTGTTCATTCTTACTGAATTCAGATATTTTTAATGACTTAAAGAAGATATTTTACACAACATAATGGAAGAATATAATTCAGATTAATAAATCTGGTATGTGCATTGTCACATTTCAGCAGCTTAATTTGTGATAAAGTATTTGAAGAAACTAAATCAGTATTAGTAAGTCTGCAATGTAAAAAATAGTTGTTATACAACTTTGTCACAACACATGTTTCTACATATTATATTCAACTAGGGCAAGTGTCAGGCATGATGGTCAATACAACTCAAGTGTGGTTAACCACAGAGCCCATGATAACAGAGGCTGAGCAGAATCTGCTGTTGACCACACTTGCATCTATATTCTAGATGCTAACCCAGTTTTATCACGTGACATTATGCTTAAATGGGTTAAATTGCAAAAATATTCTATTTGTTACACATATTTAATCACCCATTTACATCATAATTATGGAACATCAGATACTGTTTACATGCTGCTTTGGGCTATGGTGTTTCACAAAATATGGATGTCATGTTGCATTTTAGAGTCATTCTGCCCTAGAATACAGCACTAATTCATTCATTTATTAATTAGGTCTTTTGCAAGTAATCTTGAGCAAACCAGCATACTTGCCACCTTTCTTTCAGGTTTCATGGTTGTTTCATTGCCTTATATATGAAACATTTTCCTTGTCCCTGGGCATGAATTTGGGCAAGATGATGTTATACTCTGCATGGAACACTGTTTGCCATGCTCTGAGGTCATGTCATGTAATAAAATCAAGGAAAGTATGTAACAATTATTCAGAACCCATCTTTCTTCCATGCTCTTTATGATTAAATGAAATTTGTATCATATTATATTATTTCTTACTTATGTAGGTACTTCTCTAAACGACTATTCCTGTGGATGCCACATAAGGATGTGGCGTATCAAGCTGCATTGTTTTAATTGTAACAACAAGCTCCTTACATTTAAGGGCTTGTACAACCATGTTAGAGAAGTGGTGGACATCAGTATTTGGCAGCAGAATACCTGGAATGCCAAAGCTGCAAGAAAACATATATTTCTTGGAGCCAAGCCATACTAAATCAGTCGGACCCAGGTCATCACTTCCACTTCCAGGCTGTGCTTACACACAAAGGTGCTTGTGATGTAAGAGTGATTACATTTCTTCATTCTCGTACTCTTGGCAACAGTGCGAGTTTCTTGCATCATGGTCTCGAGGAGCTCCACATTGAAGCATGGGCACAGCAAGTGCTTTTGTACTCTGCACAGAGATTTCATGATGCCCCGCTTGCGTCAATTTACAGAGATTTCATGATACCCCGCTTCCGTCAATTTACAGAGATTTTATGATCCCCCGTCATTTATAGACATTTTATATTAGAAGCCCACACATTAGAAAATCTTTGTAAAAGGTAGATTTACAAACAGTTTAAACAGATTTTAAAATGTCTGTAAATTCTAAGTCTTTCCTCTCGTTATAGCTCTTAGAATTTTACGGACATTATATAATATTTCAACAACAAATATATATGAAATGTCTGTCAAATAAATTTACAGAGATTTCTTTTTTAACTGGCAAATGAACGAAGTCTGTAAATTCAAGATTTATAGACATTTTGTGAAGTCTGTATACTGTCCAGATTTTCCAGTGCCACGTGATTTTCTTTATTTAAAGGCGCCAAAAACTGGCCTCTCGCCATTGCCACTTTGTTATTATAGCGGAGCTCCAGCGGCCCGAAGGGCCGCAAAGCGGAGCCCCATACCTATAGAAACCCGTCAACTGCTTTTCTCATGGTAATCTTGGCTAGCGGTATCACTCGTGGGCGCGACCGACGACGACGACGACGACGACCTCGCACAATAATTAATAATAGCGGAGCTCCGCGCGCGCCGAAGGCGCGCGCGCGGAGCACCATTGGTAAGAAAATAATTATGGTAACCCATCCATCCGAGAAATTTTGGTTATGACGTCATCGTACGACCGACCGACCGACCGTCCGACCGTCCGACCGTACGTACGTCCACCCCATCATGTAAGCCAAAGTCAAATGTGATACTCCAGTTAACCCTTTCGTGTGCAAGCTCGCATGTAGGCGCGCTTCCATATGGACTGTTATTGGAAAGATCTTTTGGCCATACACGCAGTTCTCAACCCGCGTTTTTGTGGCGGGAGATTGCATGGCCAAATTTTGAAGACAGTTTTAAAACAAACTCAGTTTTGTCTATTCGTTGGCGGAATATCAGTGACAAACAGCGGGAGAAAGAACAAGAAAGGGAACGAGTAAACAGGCAGAGTATCAGTGACAAACAGCGGGAGAAAAAGCACGAGCAAACCGACTGGATTGTATTGTCGAGCAACGAGAGAGAGAACAAGAAAGGGCTCGAGTAAAGAGGCTGAATCGTACTGACGAGCAACGGGAGAAAAAAACAACAAAAAGCTCGAGAAAAGAGACGAAATTATAGTAAGGAACAGCGAAAAAGAGAGCGTCTCTTGTCAAGCTGTAAAAACATTACCAAGTGTCAGGAAGTTTCAGCTTTTCCTCGTGTTTGCCTGCAGAAGCTTGCATGAAGAGAAAAGATCGTGTGGTCTGGCAAGGTTTCAGTAATTATACGCTGTCTTCGGACCTTGCTGTCGGACCTTGCTGTCTTCGGACCTTCCTTGATAGGCATGAGACGTAATAAGACTTGCTTTTGTGTGAAATGACCGCTTCTGCTTAAGCTCTGCGTTCGGAGTGATTGTTGACTGACTTAAACTGTGCGCAGGTTCGTACTCCTGTTTCGTCTTTTATATGGACATTTATGCCAAGAAAATTGAATAGGGATTTGTCTCAGTTTGTTACTTGTCTTATTTTTTCCGATTTCTACGAGAAACGTCGAAGAGACACTCGCATCGGTTTCTTTTCTTACGTTTTGTTTTTTTCACGCTTCCATCTCAAATTGGTTTGGACTCTTGTTTTTTCCAAATGTTTTCTATCCAATATTTCATCTTGGATCCTAAAACGTTTCGTTTTTTCCTGCTGTCGCTCATTTTAGGGCACAAAATTTGTTGAAGAATAGCCAAGCGAAGTCCGGACGGTTTATAACCTCGGCTCCGCTTGATAAGTTTGACATTTGGAAAACTCTCGCCGAAAGAACAACAACTCCATGCCAAACGTAAACGCGATTTTTAATAGCTGCAGCATTGGAAATGCCAGCAATATGTTGTCCCTCGCAGCAATTCTTAGCAAAGCCATGATTTTGTGTGAAATGACGGCTATTATGTCAGCTCAGCGTTCGGAGTGATTATTGACTGACCTGAACTGTCCGCATCCGCAGGTTAGTATTCCTGTTTTGTCTTTTATACGGATACTTATGTCAAGAACACTCGGACTAGCGATTTGCCTAGGTTACTCACGAGTTATGTTTGTTACTTGTCTTATTTTTCCAATTTCTACGAGAAACGCCGAAGAAACATTCGTATCGTTTTTTGTTTGCTTACGTTTTGTTGTTTTCACGCTTTTACCTCAAATTGGTTTGGACTAAAAAATGCTCGTGTTTTTTCCAAATGTTTTCTATCCAATATTTCATTTTGGATCCTAAAACTCTTCGTTTTCCCTGCCGTTGCTCATTTTAGGGCACAAAAGTGGTTGAAGAAAAGCCAAGCGAAGTTCGGACGGTTTACTGAAATCCTCGGGTCCGCTTTGTTTGGAACAAGCGCCGGATTGACATTTGGAAAACTCTCGCTAAGAGCAACAAAAGTAAACGCGATTTTTAACAGCTCCAGCATTTGAAATGGCAGCAATATGTTGTCCCTCACAGCAATTCTCGTTGTCAGTTAAAAAATCGCAGACTTAAAAGGCTAATTGCAGTAAAAACTTCGTCTTTAATACAATGTTTATTGACAAATGTTTTTCTGAAACCGATTTGTTTGTCTGTTGTCATTGCCAACCAGATGTTATCATTAACAGTGATGTAAAAAATAATACCGCCCACGACTTGTAGTCAACGTTTGTAGTTTGCAATATTTGTAGTTGATCGAAGTCAAGAATAAAGCCATTCTCAACCATTTGCAGTTGATCACCTGAGTTGATTCATGGCTTATCATGCCGCAGTCACTTTTCATAACGAAAAGTTAAAGTCATTTTCGCTTAATGTTTTTCGGTGCTATTGCACAAAGGACACAGACGGCAGTTTTCTATCGTCTTTACTCTTATAGATCACAAAAATGACTCCATAAAACAGTCAAAACAAGGCGAACAAAGTACTTTTCTTCTTTTTTAGGTGATGTCGAAGAGTACCCACTTTGAAGTTTTACCATTTTGTTTTGTTGTGGAATATTCGGTTTGTTGAGGTTAAAATGTCAACGATACATGTGAGAAAATTTGTGACTTAGCCAAAGCACATAAGCGGTTGTGATGTTGGATTTAAAAGTGAGTCACTGGGACTGCTCATCTATAATTTAGAGATTTACACCATTTGTATTGAAATGTAATCGGATGTAATTAAACTGTGATGAAGCAAAATCGTTTATGCTCATAGTCATGTAGTTCCTTGATCCAACGTGGCAAAGGCCGATGATAAATCGAAAATGTACGTTAGCACATGTTTGAATGGTAAAAACCATTATCACAAAAAACCATAATCACAATACAGAAGTCCTTACTAGAGTCCTGGCTTGAGTCCTGGCATTGATTTTATTTTATCGGTAAATGCCATACAATAAGGAAAGAACTGTGGAGCTCCGCTTTTAGGCTTGCCTAAATATATGTATCTGCTTAGCAAATGCATCCGTATACTTTTGTGTGAACTGACGGCTTCTGCTTTAGCTCTGCGTTCGGAGTGATTGTTGACTCGTCTGACTTAAACTGCCCGCAGGTCAGTACTCCTGTTGTGTCTTTTATATGACATATAGTGATTTGTCTCTGTGACTACGAGTTATGTTTGTTACTTGTCTTAGTTTTCCAATTTCTACAAGGAACGCCGAAGAAACATTCGGTGGCATCGTTCTTTGTTTTCTTACCTTTTGTTGTTTTCCTGCTGTTTGGACTAAAAATGCTCGTCTTTTTTCCAAATGCATATTTTCGCGCCAATATTTCATTTTGGAGCCTAAAACTCTTCGTTTTCCCTGCTATCGCTCATTGTTTTGGACAAAGAATTGGTTGAAGAAAAGCCAAGCGAGGTCCGGACGGTTTATATCCTCGGCTTCGCTTTGTTGACATTATTGGAAACTCGCAAAGAGTAATCGACAACTCATTGCCAAACGTAAGCGCGATTTTTAACAGCTACAGCATTGGAAATGCCAGCAATAATATGTTGTCCCTCAGAAGCAATTCTCGTTGTTAGTTAAAAAATCGCAGATTTTCAAGGCTATTGCAGTAAAAACTTCGTCCTGTGTTCAATGTTTACGGCTGAAAATTGTTTTTCAGAAATCCTGAGTCAGATGTTATCATTAACAGTGATGTGAAAAATAATACCACCCACAACATGCATATTATTAATTATTTTTATATCAAATCCACATTTCTTGAATACTGTGTTGCACAATAGTGTGCAAGATTAAGAGAACAGATTGTCAGATATATAATCCAATGTGAACAAGAATTATTACGTTGACTTTGTTCTAACGCTTGAAAAGACCCATTAGCTGTGTTCCAGAGTATCTGTGCCTGCAAATACAGCTGTCTTTATTGGAGATAATCGCTGAACAACATTTGTCATTAAAAATGTCATCTAGCAACACCTTTACATATCTTACCAAAAATAAGCTACAAGATTTGGGGAGTCAACACCAAAATAATCTGAAACAATGTTCCCATATAACTGAGCATATGTGGGCATTTTGAAGAATTCCACAAACTTGGTACATCTTGCTAACAGGACTAAGGCCAATCTGGAGCTGCTTTTGAAACTCGACGAACTTGTAGTAATTTCAAATGCAGCCAAACATCTATTCTACAGCTACTCTTACCTCACTCATACGCTCATTGAATCTTGCTATCTGTGGGGTGATGTAAACATTTCTAAATGAAGTTTGTAAATGCATGCTGAGGGGGTATGGTGGGTCGCAATACAAACACGACGGCCTCCCATCATTTGCCCACGCAACTGCCTGCAGACGCCTTAGTAAGCCTGATTCATAGAGCATTGTCGCATCGTGCCTTCGCCCCTTTAGATTGGCTATGAGCTCATTTGGAGGAACAACAGTCTGGAACTTTAACGAATGTACAGGTTTATGAGAAGGTGATTATCACGGCATTAATATCACTCCTGTTATAGCAAGGTCTTTCGAAAAAATTGTGTACCACTGCCATGCCCGCGAGACCATTGAAAGCCACCTCAGCACCTTACAGTTCGCCTACAGCAAGGGTGGAAACTGTACTGATGCTCTCTCAGCTTTCTTGTCAATTCAACATGCTATGGACTTCAGCAAAGCTTTTGACTCTGCGAAACATGAACTTCTCGCTAATAAATTAAAAAAGCTCCCATTGAATCCATATATTACCGATTGGTACTTGAACGTTTTAATTAAAAGAGCACAAATGGTATGTTTCAACAACTTTGAGTGCGACTGGAAACCGGTTAACAAAGGGACAACTCAAGGTAGCGTTAGCGGCCCTTGTCTTTTCAACATCTTTCTCAATGATCTTAACATCACTTTAGGTAATTATGACCTGCTGTTTAAGTACGCTAATGATTTGACAATTATTGGTCCTGTGTGGAAGGAGGTAGACTACTCCGATCCGTTAGTGTCACAGTTTTAATATTTGACGAATACAAGGGGAATCTCTTGCAACCCAAACAAATGTAAAGAGTTGTCGATCAAAAAGAGAGGCGATCGCGACCTCTTTCCACCTATTGGAATGATACCAAGTTGTAAAGAGGTAGAGATTTTGGGGGTCACCTTCCAATGCCACATCAAATTTTCAAAGCACGTGAAGAACAAACTTATTAAAGCTGACGAATCCCTATATATTCTTAGAGCGCTGCGTAAAGAGGGAGACAATCAGTCAGAAAAAGACACTCTCTTTAATAAATTAGTTTTACCAAATATTGATTACGCATTATTAAGTTTCCAAGACGTGTAATCTTGAAAACGGACTGGCGGTCTAACTGTACGGCCACGCCTTGTTAATGTAGGACTAGCCAACAGGCTTTCTCTAGGTGTAACCAAACGTAGCTGCCTACGATTTCATCGATAGGTACGGTTGCCAGATGCAACAGCATAAGAGCGTGGTCCTGATCCGTACAGCCCATATGTTGTGTTGCATCACAGACAAAAAAACACAGCCTTCTTTTTAGGAGTACATGCAACAGTTTTCGCTTTTTCCACCCGTGTTGAAGTCGCACTTTTTATCTTTACTGCTAATTCGTCTAAAGGACGCGCTGTGCGGAAATTACAAGCCGTATAGAATGCAAAGATAACAGAACTGTCAAGATCCCGATCGATCGAGTTGGGTATAAAGCCCATCATGTGGCTGATCCTTAGGTCACGTAATTTGCACAGAAAGATTTTATTTGGCGATTCACCTCTTGGCTTTTATCCTGCATTTTGCCCATTTTTTCGACATGGAACTAGTTAGATGTTTTTAGTACAGAGAAGGTGAATATGTGGCTCAAAACGTTAAGTGACATGTAAAACGATAGCAGCGTGGTTTTGGCGGTCAGAGTGATAGAATCATTGAAGGCCATTCATTTAGGCTTTCGGTCCTGACCGATGCATGAATACAGTACTCTCATCCACATACCCTACAACCTCTGGAACAAAGGCTGGTAAACATCAATCTTTTCTCGTACAATTTTCTCAAACTGTCCCAGTATTGGCGCGGAGGCACGAAATTTAGAATTTAAGTACTAGGTGGGTATCAGTGGCTAGAGAATTTTACTCTTTACTATCCTGTGAACAGGTCTATAGGCAATAACCTCTTATTATTAAGAAAGGCAACTGAAAATCCCGCCAGCACATTAACATAAGGTTGAATTAAATACTTGTGTTTAATTTAGTTGTTCAGGGCATCTTTTTTAGCGATAAAATCTCGTTGTTTTGTGAAGGCGGTTTTCATTCTATCAGTGACTGCACTTGACTTGACCGGATGTCGCAGCAACGCGTTTGCCATGTCTTTTGTCAAGGCGGTCCTCCTGTTCCTTTGGCAGGTTCTTTTGTTGTTTTTGACGAGCTTGCGAGTTGAAAATAAAATCCAGAACACACCACGCGCGATAACAGTCTGATTTCTATAAAGGAGATCGAGATTCGAACACAAAATTGCACCAAAATTACAGAGAGACGTTCGGGATCCGTAAAAGAACTAAAAGAGGGAAAATGTGACGGTCAATGTAAAATGTATGTCTTCAATGTTCGTATTAAATGTGACATTTGTGTTATACAGGCTTCTCACATGTCTTGCTCTTGGATTTCTCAAGTTATTTGAATTTTTTGAGCATTAAATAAGAAATCAAACAACACATTGTTGGCTTCTATCAAGCAGATCTTTCGCTTGCCTTACCTCCTGTATTCCACACGTAAACTGCATGGTCAGGTCAACTGGAATCACAGATTGTACGAAAGTTCTCCCAGAGTTTCATCCCTTATAGGCCTACTCTGGGACCTTAAGTCGCCTTAACTTAAGGCGACTTTGGGCGACTTAAGCAAAATTGGCAGAAAAATCATTGCGACTTTAGGCGATTTAAGGCGACTTAAGGCAACTTAAGGCGACTTTATTTGACTCAAGTAATAAAACCTAAAGTTAGCAAAGGTGTCTCTATTAACTTAATACAATATCTAGAGAATCCCTTGCAATAAACCGATATTAGCAAATATTACAGCAAATTATCTTGTTTACTTTTGTATCGATGTAAGTCCCCATGGTCTCAAGTGTCCCAATTTCAAACCATTTTAGGTACAAATGCTTAGACGGAATTACCTCAACAGTTAATGTTCAATTACATAGTCAAAGCTAGTCCATAAACAGTCAGAAATGATCATGGTGACTGGTATATGGCTATAGTAATTTAGTCAAAATAAAAACCAACATCAAACAGAACTATACAAAATATATAAATAGGGACATAAATTTTAAATTTACGAAAATAGACATGAATTACAGAAAGCTTTTAATTAATTTTCCACAAAATATCTTGGTGTAGAAGGCACGGTTGGGGTAAAACAATAGAGAACAAGAGACAGGGGAAAGCCACAGGAAACCCATACACGCGGAAATAGGCTAGTAAGGAGGTGTTATATTGTCACCTGTCCTGTGTCGACATCTTCTACACCAAGAAGGAGCCTTCACAAATTATAAAAATTGTTATCTTGGTAAAATTGTCTCCCATATTTTTGGTACTTGTACTGTCGATTTTGGCATGGAAGTTTGGCAAATCGCATGCCTTTCCAATAGCATCCATAATTGCTTGGTCCTTTTCAGGAACCCAACCAATTTGCTGTTCTCCTGCCTCGGTCAAAGAAAACACCCCAATACCATTTTGCGAACCACGTGCTAAGGTCCTTCGCAAGAAGACTTCCTTTCCAGTCTTTCCAACTACTTTCAGGGCTCCAGAAAACTTCGACGTCCCACTTATAGAGAACCGAATTTCTTCAGAAGACCTTTTACTTCTGTTGATCGGATCACCAGGACCTACTTCCAAGCTTTTAACTGGTTCAACCCCGTAGCGTTTAACCTAGAAAAATAAAATAAATTTTGTGTTTGGGCTGGTGGCAGTATCAAAGGTTTAAAAGCATTCATTATTATATTGTTTTACCTTACAACTATCCAGAAATTATTGAGTCAACAGTGACAACGAATAACAAGCACACTGCACTGATCTCCGCCATTTTCATTCTCCCATTAAACTTCGGAAGACCTTAGATAACAATGACCTGGACCAGGTTGAGTCCGCGATTCTCGAAGTGTCATGCGGATTTTCCCATAAAAATGCCAATGAAGCTCATCAAAATGGCGGCGAAAGAGTAGAGTGCTCCACTTGTAGGATACATAGTGTATTTAGTCTGGAAAATGTTCAGAAGAGCGTTTCGAATGATTTCACGGGTAAGTCCATCGTAGAAAGTGGATAAGAATTTACAATAATTTCCTTTGTTACAAATTCCATGGCCCCATCCCAATCCCTAGTCACCATAATTGCCAAAAACGGTCAATAACAATAACATTTTTGGAAAAAATAATTAAGACCTATAATAAACTTGCATTGATTAAACACAAAAAAAGAGATCTTACCTATTGGAGACTTTTCAAAACCTCTAGTCTGGTATGTAACGGTAAATGAACTCGTTGCATTGACTTCATAACCCTTTATAAGTTTGAAAGCATCTACCAAGTTCGTCAGTAACATATCCCGAATAATCAGAAAAGCTCTCAGAGAACAGTTGACTCCGATCCAAGACGGCGTGTTTACCGCCATTACCTTAGAACTTGGCATGTATCTTTGTTTACAGCGTCCGGAAACAGCAAAGATCGCTGTAAAAAGCCCTATTATTCCCACCTCTCCCCTCCCCTATCATCGAGACATGACCTAGCTCCGGTCCTTGTTATTTAAGAAATGATCAAGGCATCATTTAAATAACAATGACTGTAGCGGAAACACGAGAGAAAACTAGTGTTCACACAGTAAAGGTCAGAGATTTTATTTAAAAAGCATTCTTCCTGCCGATTTACCCGTGAAATCATTCGAAACGCTCTTCTGAAGATTTTCCAGACTAAATACACTATGTATCCTACAAGTGGAGCACTCTACTCTTTCGCCGCCATTTTGATGAGCTTCAAGGGCATTTTTATGGGAAAATCCGCATGACACTTCGAGAATCGCGGACTCAACCTGGTCCAGGTCATTGTTATCTAAGGTCTTCCTTAAACTTCGCGCCCCTAACTAGTTTCCATGCTTTGAAGAGAGGAGCGGGTTTCCCTTCTTTCCGCCCGTATAGCGAAAATTCAAGCTCTCCCGCAAGTGCGCCTATTTTATCTGCTAGAACGAAAAATTTCTTTTACTTTAACTCGAATTGTGTCGCCGGGACGATTTTTCTTTGCGCAATGCAAGCAGGTAGCCAGTCGATAGAAACTAGGTGGACTGTTTCTGAGGGTGTGCACTTCAAAGATTGCACGCATCATTGCATGATAATCTACTCCACGATCGAGGGAAAAGCTCGTGAGTGGTGTTTTCATTGAAGCGGTCGCTCACACTTCCTCCAAATATCTTGATTTTGTCTACAAGTATTTTATTTCTCTGCAATGTGTTGTATAAAACACTTCTCGGCTCATCACGCTCGCGTGCTCGTTGTTATGGCGTGTACTTCAGTCACGGGACAAAACAAAGTCACGTGATCAAATACTGGACTGTCGGCCATGTTTGCGGCGGGAAGTTTTTTCACGGGATATAGAACAGCCTAAAACATGTATGCACGTTAGTTGATCATGAAATTGACGAAGATGTATACGAAATGAATGTCAAAGTCGTCCGGTAGATTAATATTTATGGCTTTAGTAGGTTCGTTGAGTTACAAAGTTCAAACATGAACAGTTGGTCGAATAAGATGGTGGAAGGTACCAGAAGTCAGTAGTACAGATTAATAGGTTTATGCTGGAGAAATGGCGCATTTGTGTCCCTCTTTTACTCTGGGTAAGTAAAGTGTCTAAATTTTAGCTTCAGTTCCGTTCAACTGACCGTAGATAACCATATTTATACTGCTCCGTATAAAAGTGACTAGCAAGAATTTAGCCTTTCTCCAGAATACCTTTCAACCTTATTTTGTGTCGTCTTGATCCAGAGCTGTAGGTTTGTGCTGATTCAGTAATATCTCATAAAAAGAAATAAAGAAGTTATTGTAGCAACAGTCATTTTCTTTTTTCCTACCATCAATCATATTTTTTATATATATTTCCTGATGGTAATAGGTAACTGTCTCACTCTGGGTGAGAAAATGGGAGAATATACATTGCCACATTTCCTAATTCAGTATTTTCTACCTGCAGGAATTATTCATGCTTAGCTCTTAAACAAAGGGGGGATTTTGACAGGTGCATGACTATTGTAACATGGGGTTTCCATGTACTGTATAAAATTATAGAAGCCATTGCCAACTTCATATCAACTCATACTCCATTACAGGGTTACCTTCCCCCAACTGCTAAGTATTTTTACATCTGGGAGAAGAAAAGGGGCACTGTGAGAGTACAGTATCTTACCCAAGAATGCTATGCAACAATCCCTGCTTGGGGCCAAAACTGGAATTCTTAGGGCCTGTTTACAAGGAAAGAGGGTTACCCTAGAACGTGCACATTTCCTTTTTTATTCTGTGTTGTGTTTACAAGGCAGCTAGGGTTACCCGAGTAGGCAGTTTACCCTATCTGCGTGCTAAGGTTACCTTGGCAGGCGGGCTAACCTTTTCCCTTGTAAAAACTCCAGGTAGGGTTAACCTGCCTACCGAGGATAACTTTCCAATTGTTTCCAGACCCTTCAAGTGTGATCGCACATTAAATTGTCCTAATTGTCCTGAGTTGTAGGGTTACCCTTCATGTACCTGTGAATTTCTGCTTGTGATGTTTCGCCCTCCAGCTAGGGTTAACCCCCTTGCTAGGGTAACCCCCCTTCTTGTCAACAGGCCCTTATTCTGGAGGTATCAATCTCTATTCTATCATAATAAAGACATAATACAATATTCTTCCAACATTTCAGGCCTAAAAGATTTTGTACATTATGCTTTATTTTGACACACCTCCACATGCTTTCTTTATGATGTCAAAACCGTTAGCAAGAATGCAGCGTGAAAATCTTAGTGAATTTTAGTCTAATTTTGAAGAAATTTATAGGACTTATTTAGATCTATTGGATCTACGTGCCCTGTGTGTTTCAATTAAATCATATTAAAACTTTGACCTGTAGAGCTTTGCAAAGTTTTAAAGTGAACAGATGAGCACATCATTGTTGGCTTTGCCAGGTCATTGTTGCTGTACCATGACCTGCACATGATCTGTATTTGAGCTATCTGATTGGTCCAAAACAACAATGACCTGGTTATTTTGACAGAATATAATATAATTGCCAATTTAGTGTATGACCAAACTACCACTGACTACCCTTTCCAAGCAAATTTGTGAATAACTGATTAAACAAGAGGAATTTGTGGGCAGAGCCCAAATGTAAACCCCTACTTTCAGTGTAACAGGTATTAATTTCCTTCATAAACAGTGAATAACATCATAAATGTTCCCACTTCATTTTTCAGAGTTGTTTCATAATGGTGGGAAATGTATATCTCAAAAATGGACTTCTATACATAATTTAAGCTATTAATGTTTGTTCATAACGATCTATTCATGCAAATGTTGTGGTGTAGACATCCAGAATGTATCATTTTGTAGTCTGGACACACTGTGTGGAAGGTGTGTAGGTCCAGGTAATTTGAGGTAATTCCATGGTATTTTAGTGTTGCAGAAAGCTATAATTATTAGGAACATTTGCAGATGAATCCTGATCTGTAAATTATTTGCATTTGGGGTTTGTCTTAGAGTAAAGTCAGCTGGTTTCTATAAGATACTCCTGCCAAGCTGCTGTCTAACATAGATAGCTGGTTCAGCTACTTTCAGCTACATTAACTGGTAGCTGTCTTCAAAATACTTCAAATGTGCTCAGGTTATTCTACAGGACTCAAGAATGGCCCACTAAATTTCTACATGCCAGCTTGCCAAAGTGGGATGAACTGACATGACAAATGTCTACCAGCTACCACAGCTTTCAGGAAGTTTTAGCTAGTTTCTCCTAAGTTATTGCTACAATGAGGTCCAGATTTGAACTTGACCTTGCCTATGCCAAAAGCTCCATTTGGTCTGGAACATGTCTTGGCTTTCATTCAAAATTTTTAAAGTTATTGTGCACATCAGCACTTGAAAATGTCAACTTTTCACTTGGTGAAACATAGTAACCCCTGGCAGGGGGTTACAATTACACCAAACAAACTACAAGCATGAACTGATACAAGCACTGATTGCTATACTTATGTTCTGACAAACATTTGGTGATGTTGGGCCATTATTTAACAGAAATGAAGCATGTACCAGGTATATGGACCCATCATTCTGTACTTACATGTAGAGGATTTTGTTGTATGGACGAAATTCCCTCTATGTGCAGGCCAACTCATCCATATATACCTGTATCACATTTTATCTATATTGTATGAAATTCTTCCTGTTACTACACCAAGGAGGTTGAAAGATAACTTGAAAGAGATAATACTGGAAAAGACAAATAAAAGTTAATATTTTAGTCTGTCTGAAATTGTTGATTTGTGTTTTTTTTACTTACATTTTTATTCTGAAATTATTATAACAAAGAAACAGCAGAATATGTAAATATACAATTCCTGAAATGAAAGAAGAAACAGACATGATGACAATGAAAATTGCAGAACTACTCAACAAAACATATCAGATACTGCCAAAATAGATAGCTTTTTGACACACTTTTGATCATTGAAATTATTCAAGTTTCAATAAACAAAATTCCATCTTTCAGGGCATTATCTAGCAAAAATTTCTTCCTATAATTTTGTGAACCGTGAGTATTATAAAAACATAGATTTTAAAATGAATATTGGGGGATTTAGTAACTGTTGTTTCACAAGATAATTATTTTTTTAATGAATTTGAAATTACATTACTTTGAACACAAATGATCAGTAGTTATTCATAACAACAGGGGTCACCTCTGATAAAAAAGCAATTTATGTTATTAAAATAAATTGTTGTTTAGTGCAGGTGGACTTTATTCCCAAATTTTATTACTAGGAAAAAATATGCATATGTGTGGGTAGAATAAATATTTAATAGTGTATAAGTACTTTATCATTCATTGATTTTCTTCAACACACTTATCAAAAGTTAAACAGTTGTTCATTTAACATTTAGCAGCTGGTTAATCATTAGTGCCAGATAAGCATGGAAAATATATTTGCTCAGATTTATTTGTCTTTATGTCAAGATTAGTGTCATCCTATCCTTGAAAGTAACTGCATGTCATCAACTGGGTTTTCATCAGAAATCTGCTTTTTTATACTATGCTTCCTTAAAACCCAGATGAGGCAAATGTCCTTAGAGTGTAATAACTAATTAAAATATTTAGTGTGTCCAGCATTAAAAATACTGTTTAAAAGATGATGTAGCTCTCTGAATATAATTTTTGATTTTGAAGGATTTGAAATTTCATTGTATATCTACTGTAATTCTAAGAGATGAAATGTCACATAATATAAAAGAACTCCCTTGGTGAACAATATATTAGAAACTATTGAATAAAGTCATTGTTGCTTGTTCATAAATGCTGTGTTGTTTTATTCCATATACAAAATAAATATTCCACTTTACATAAATATAAATGTCAAGGAAGGTTAACACTTAATTATTTATCTGGTTCTTGGTAGATTTATCTGGTGAGAAACATTCCAATTAAAGACCTTAAGAAAGTGCAATTTATACAACCAGGAGGATTAGACATGTAGATTAATCAAATGAATAATTTATAAGCAGTAACAGAAACACATCTCTTCAGGGAGACAGAAATCATGTTATAGCCTCAGTCCTTGAGAACAGACTCAGAGCAGTCCCAAGACTCAAAGTGCTGCAATTATTAAACCATCATTTTAAAATAAAGTTTGCAGACAGGAGTTTTCTTCATTGCCTGGGGGGGGGCATCCCAGAGCTTCTTTTAGAGAAGTAATCAGAACTTTTTAAAAAAAGAAACTGATATTTCAGTGGCATTATTCACTTTTAATATTATCACTTCTCACATTACCAGTACAAAATAAGTCCTATTTTCTGCAAAGAAACTGAAAATTTTACCAAAATACTTTTGAAATTTCACCAGAAATGACGCCCAAATGCAATAATATATTCTCCACTTTAGCCTTTTTGGAATTTTCGCCCATGAAGTGTTTTCTAATGAAAAGTACATATTAAACCTGCAATAATATATATGACAGAATACAGGTTTTATGGATGAGTTAATCTGGGCACAGAGAACTCCATAGAATGAGATCCTCTATGTGTAGACTGAGTAGTCCATATATACCTGTATCCTGCCATATCTACTTAATTATATGACCATATTTCATTCAGATACATACCTTATTTATACAGGTAGAGATAGAGTTTCATTCCACTGGTTCACATTGTCAGGGACCAGCTTTACCTGGCCTCAAAGTAGTGACCTATTTTTCAAGTTTACAAAAAATACTGCAGCTAAAAGGTTGATTCCTATACCATTTTGTAGATCTCAATGCTTTTTCAATTGTGTAAATATGAACTGTGTAGGCACTCTTAGTTTTGCAAATGAAGCCCAAATGTATTCAAATGGTGTGATTTTATGATATATGATATATGTTACATATGATGAAACATTCCATTGTTGGAGTTCTAGCACAAATGCATCATTTCTGCTAAATATTGGATTGATATGATATGGTACTATGGCAGAATGTAAGTAGACAGCAGTATGGGTTTTTATTTTAGGTTTCTTATAATGTTCATTTTGGGAAAGTTACCTTGTAAATCTGAGGGAGTGGTACATGTAGTTGGTCCTATAAAAATAGCCCCTTTTTTACTCATATTTTTAATGCTTGCCCTGTAACATGTGTCCTACTGCCACTAGAAATTTCAGGAAGAAATTCCAAGATAGACTTCAGGGAGATAGAAATTTGTGTGAAACAGAAATGTCAAGGAGAAATTGTTGTTATAAGATAAATTTCTGAGAAAAAGAAAGACAGAAAAGAGTTGTCAGAATATACTCTAAAACTCCTTTTTGCCTGACAGTGTAGATAAAAGATATTTCCTTTGTTTTTTAAAGCATTAAAATCTATTACAAATCTATTACAAATCATTTTATTTCATAAATGAGTTGAAAACATAAAACATTACCGTTACTTTTAACATCTACTTCTTAAATTACCCAATGCCCCAAAGGAATTGGATGAAAACAAGTTCTAATTAATTGTTTCACAATCAGGATTAGATATTTATGAAATGAAACTTGCACATCACCACAGGAAATTTTCTGAAAATGAACATGGCTCTAGCTTCTATGATTATTTGTTATCTTGGTAAAATAACAATTAACAACATAATGTTTTCTGTCAGCATGATCAATTATTAATTCAGATTTTCTCAATTTTGATGACTTGAGGACTGTAACTTTTTGTGAACCTGCAAAGTCAGACCAGGGTATACTGCTCACACAGAAATGTTTGTCAATCTTTTGCAAATATATAGAACAAAAGTGGGTTTGACCATCTGATTTACCCATATTAAACAGTCCCCATAAACTAAACTGTCTGAATAGTCACGTGACATGTGGTGGATCATCTTGACTTTTGGGTAAGAAGAGGGGTGTGTGCTCTTAGTAGTAGGAAACCACAGCAATTCAAGTCTACTTGGCAACCAAGCTCATTAGTATTTGTTCAAATGGGGCCACTGTTGACAATCAGTCAATGCAGTTTTTGCCCAAAGTTTGGGATTTATTATTTCAGAAAAGGATTTCCAGACAAGTAAAATTTCTTAATTCCAAATTATTTTGATATGGAGTAGTATAACATCCTGAAGGCCTGGATAGCCCAAGCAGATTAGTCATGAGATTAATGCAGAAGTGATAACCTCTGGTAAAGATCTCCTTGGTGTGTTTGCCAGGACAAATCTTTAGAGATTTGTTAACATTTTTCTTGTCCATGGGTATAAAATCGTTAGTTCAAGACATGCCAAAGAGATTATCTGAAAAGATTATCTCTTCCACCTTAATCTGTTAACTAATCTCCTTGGTCTGTCTCTGGCTTTAGGGTAGCCATCCTTCTCATTGATATCTTTATGTTAGAGAAGTATGTTTTCTTAAAGAATCCACTTATGGTATCTAAATGAATGCAGATGACACCCTATGCCTGTCATTAAATTTTACAAGATGGGGAATATTTGATGAAAAAGGGGTCATAGAACCGGATCACAGAAATGTGTATGGCAAAGAATTGACTTTATGACACACATGTACCTGGTTCATAAATTTGTCCTGTTCTTCCATTTATCTGCCTGTAGTAGCCTGTATGATGAGTGTTTATCAACATTATTGGTACTGAGCAAGTTATGGGCTTTATTACATGTGCACTGAAAAAGTGTTTATTCTGCTAAAGCTTAGCCATCAGAGGTACTTGCAAGAAGAGAGGGGAGCTATTAAAACAGGTCTCAATTACTTTCTTACATGTAGTATCCCCTGTCATGGGGCATTGTACAATGAATAAATCACAGTAAACATTCCCTAATTATTATTCTAATATTTTTGTTTCATGTGCCTTACTTTTCTGTCAATTTTATGTATGAAGTACTATAGGCTAAAGCAAATAAAGGGCAGTCATATAAAATTAAAAAAGGGCAAGAAAGCTATTGTATATCTGAAATATGAATTATGCAGGAAAGTATCCATGTGATATATAACAGAGTTTAAACCCTAAAGACCCATTCTCTGTAAGTATTTAAAGTGCAGTTCAGTCCACCATGGAAACTGCCAAAATGAGGCTCTTAAGTTGTGGTTTTTCTAACTGAGGTCATAGAGTGGAATTGATGAAATTGTAGAGCAAGAAACTCAGGATGATATTTAGAACCAAGTTTGAAATATACAAAAAGTATTTCAATTAAGATGAAATACAACCTCCTAGTAACAGGTGTAATTTTTAAAGATTATTTTAGTAATTTTCACAAAATTAAAAAAAATACATTGGAAATATCTTTCTATACATTAATTCTCAGTCACATAAATGAAAAACATTCTGGTTTCTTCCATTACATTTCCTCTTTGAAAAGAGGAGAAATTTAAATAAATTTCAACTTTAACCTAAATATTGTAAAGTTGTACAGATATTTTCATATTCTATTCATCTTGTGTCAAAAACTATTCCAAACTCTAAAATTAGTTGCCTTTCTCCTCCATATGCCAAATTTATCAGAAATTAAAGAATTGAAAGATCAAAATTTCATGTCTGACCCCAGCTATCTCCAAGGCCATAGGACAGACGTCAGTTACCTTTTCATTTTTTTCCATCCTACCCAGCTTATTCAGTAAATTAATTTTGGATAGAAATTGCAATGGTAATATCAGCAAATATATTTCTCTCCTCCAGAAAGTGTCATGCTAATCCTATATCCTTCAGCCTTGAAAAGATAAGGATAATGAAACAAAAATTCAAGAGCAGCCATGTCCTAGAATCAGTGTGCCACATGACTAAAGTGCCTTTTAAATAAAACAACCGTTGCATATGCTAATAAGAGTGTATTTGAAAAATTGTACACCTGTTTGTTACCTTTCAAGATTAAAAATCCAGGTATAAGCCCCTTGTAAATTGTAAGTGGATATGCTACAAAATCCTTTAAAATTAATTGTCAAATTTGTTTCCATGGCCCAACAGATTTTACTTGTGTCCCTAGATTTTTACATGAATTCTCCACAACATGAAATAAACATGAGAAAATATGTATTACTTAACCTTTTCTCACCTTCAGAATAAAATATGACGTTTACAGAAATCAATCAACATACATAACACAGGATCAATGTGGCACATAAACCTTTTCATTCAAACAAGTTTTACATAGCATGTTAACACTGTATATTGACAAAATCTTTAACCTATATAAATGTGTATTTCATGGAAAATGGCTATAGATAGTCAGTTTGTGGGTCTATTTACATCATGATTGTTTTGAATATCCCTGTCCCATGAGATAAATTCATTTATTCATTTACCATATATATATTATATAGATATGGTATGATACAGGTATATATGAGTTGTAGTGTCTGTAGATCGAGTCCGAATATGACCACACCATACCTTACATATAATATTACATATAATACAGCCTTATTTTTATTACAAACCAGCTCATACTTGGTCTGTAAATCCATCTGGACTTGGCCTGCCATGTGAGCTGTGCTGGTGTTGGATAAAACTAGGATGTTGGCCATGCTGAAACATAAAATTTGTGAACCAACAATATTTGAGTATTTTTTCTGCAAGGTCAACTTTTATTTGATATTTGCCTTATCATCTGTAATTCATTGTGAGTGTTGAAAATGGTATTTTGCAGCAATAAAGAAGATTTATATGCCTTTAGAGGTAATGAATTGATTGCATTTGTGTGTGAAATGGAAGAACAAGGTCAAGACAGTGTTGTGAGTACAAAAAATGTGAAGGTTGTGTTCAATGGAACAAATAGTGGAGCAGAGTGTTGTGAGGGCTGAAAGTGAGTGTCCAATGCAACAAGCCAACCAAACTATTGTGAGTGCTTAAAGTGTTGGTAATGATAATGTTTACATGAAAAAGTTGAGGGAGTTCTGTAATGAACAGAAAAGGTGAACACTACAAAAGCGACAAGTAAAGACTTGAGAACACTATCTGATTGGCTAAAGGAATCCAAGTACTTCAGTCCTGAATAAAGATCAAGCATAATGTATGATGTTGAGTTATTTAATTGTGCATAAAGGTGACAAAGTTTGTCATTATATTGTGTATACTATGACAACAATTATATACGCTTTTACTTATGTTTTATTGTATGTCAGTCAGTACATTTGTCACAAAGTACTAAACCTGAGGAGGTGGCAACTTTGTCCTATAATAAAATGCATTTATCTAGTAAGGTTTTCACCTTAAGGACGTTCGCGCGAAAATTTTTCAACATTGATTTTTTTCTGAAACTTTTACCACTGTAAGATAATGAGTTAGTTATGTCAGAAATGTAAAAAAAATGGGGGGTCACCGACTTCGTTTTGGAGAGAACATGCCCGGAAAAACACCCAAAATGTGACAAAATCGGGCTTCGGTAGCGAATAAGGCCAGTGTCTGTAAACTCAAATATATTGCAATTAAATCTTTGAAGTGAAATCTTCTCTGCCAAATATTGTTTAAGTGGACTTATTAAGTGAATTTAGTCAACTGGTGAGGTTCCTTAAAGATCAAGTTCGCATTTAGCGACCACAGTTTCACGCGCCTTGCAGCCGCAAGATGGCAGGATTTGATGTCCCATGAGCAGAAATCTTGAAATTTTTTTAACTTCCCACATTGATTTTTTGTTCATTTTTGGACAACGTGGAGATAATTGTAAATAAAATCCGTTTCTGGAAAGAAAAATAGGGGTCACCGAACGTCCAAGAGCATTAAATCCAGGCAAAGCTATAGCAATGGCCTTTTGCCCTATCATTTCTCATTTTATTACTTAGCGCGCGCGCTCGTGTATGACGTGGCGTGTGCATTTGCGTGCGCAGTAAGGATGCGCAGAAACAATTAGCGCGAACGTCCTTAAGCAGAAATGTTCTTGCATTCTGTGTTTGCAGTTCACTGTGTGTTATATATATTGTGTTTTGAATAGTTTCTTTCAATCAATCAATCAATCAATTGATCAATTGATCAATCAATCAATCAATCAATCGAGTTATCAATCAATCAATCAATTGATCAATCAATCCATCACAAACCAACCAATGAAATGACCAACCAAAAGCTTTGATATATAAAATGTCACTTACAATCTGCCTAAAAGACAATGGTCTAAATTGGTAACCCATATATTGGATATGAGGTCAGTTTAGAAGCATTGCATTTCAAGAAGCAACCGCAGTGATGTGCTTCAGCTGAAATGTACTCTTTATAAGTAATTCATGCCAGTATTTTTCACATCTGATCCTGAGTGATCCTTTACAAATCAGTTTCTTAAGTTGTTAAATTGAAATGGCCTCATGAGATACATGTACAAAGACATACCCTTAAAGGATTAAGTGAGTCTATCATTCATCCTTTAATTAATTCCACTTCTTACATTAAGGAATAGATTCATTTTGTGCTGCAATGAAGGGCATCCATTTACTGACGGGTCCCGACGTTGTTTAACTTTGCTAATCTGTCAGCGCGCCATGGTTGCACACCACGTGCGATTACATATAATTCTGTGTTCAACAGTAATATATATATATACCTTCGATAACAATCTCTTTAAAAAATAAAAATAAGAAAATTATGATGACGAAAACAACACAAAACGATTATCTGCAGTAACCCCTGCAACCAAGCAGGGATTGAACCCTGGGCCTCTAAATCAACAGTCCTGGATCAGGAGCTATCAAGATATAAATGCTTTTGCACTGTAATGTGTGAATGTGCATTACAAATCCCACTAGATATGGTAATGTGACATATATCAAACACAAATTCGTAATATAATCCTCATCCCCTCCCCTTTCAACCTTACCCACTCCTCCCCTCCCGACCAGATAGAAGGCTGGGATGGCATTTCAGGTGTTTGGGTCCTCTTATCTGGTGTAACATTGGGCGCTAGGGATGTAAATATGAATATTAACGCCACCTGTGGGAGCCAGTAGGAACTATAACGGAGGTTAAACACCTGATTATGGGAGGTATAAAGGCAGTGAACAGGCGTGGAGTGTGGGGCGGTATCAGCGGAGGGGTGGAGGTATGACTGGACGGAGATGCTGGACTGGAGCTTGTGAGGCAAAATAGAAAGTGTTAACGGGCCAGGGGATGGGGACACTATGCAGGGAATGGGGGGGGGGGGGGGGGGGTCCTGAGCTCCACTACTGAGACAGGTCTTAACAAAGCAGGGCTTAGAGTCCTAGTTGATGTTTGGCCAAAAGATGGCCTGGCCAATAACTATACATGCCATCTTGTGGCAAAACATCAGCTAATTGACAATGGTATGTTAGATACCCTATGAAATTTTGTGATGATTTAGTTGATGTTATGCCAAACAGATGGCACGGACAGTTACTGGCCAGGCCATCGCGTTTGACAAAACAGCAAGTAGGACTCCTAAGCCCTGCTCTCTCATGACTTATCTCTACTATCCCCCCCCCTCCCATCCCACCAAGCACAAGGAATAAGTTTAATATTTTTCTACGACAGCAACAATGAGCTGCGATGGGTTCTTCTATATCATGGGAGTGGTCCTTCAATGCTAAGAGAGATGCTTCGAGGCATCCGTAGGCTCACAATGGCAGCAGATCGACCAATCAGAATGCTGGAATTCTATAAGAACCTGCTCGATATTTAAAGCCTTTAAAATATGATACTTTTAATGTATCCGGTGTGCTATAAATACCTGCTTTGAGAAACTTTAAGAATTGGGCCTAACACATTGATGGCTTCCTGCCATTTCCCTATTGAGGCACGTCATCCGAAAACCAGCACTAGTTGATGTTTTGCCAAAAGATGGCCGGGCCATCTTTTGGGAAAACATCAACTAAATCACCTTTTAAGATACCACACAGAAATTTCTGCTGGTTTAGTTGATGTTTTGCCAAAAGATAACACGGCCAGTTACTGGCCGGTCCATCTTTTGGCAAAACATCAACTAGGACTCTAAGCCTGGTTTTTGCATGACCTGCTCAATAATTGACCAGCAGCCATATTGGATTACTGAAACAAAAGAAAGTATTTGCATAAAAATAGAGTTCAATAGACCATTTTTTAATTCTCACGGCTGGGCTGGATCTAGCATGAAATAGAGGCTAATGCAAGCAAATCTTTTCACACACAAATTAATTTTCCCGCATTAGCCTCCATTTCATGCTAGATCCAGTCCAGCCGTGAGAATTAGAAAATGTTCAATTCCCGGAGGATTAGTTTGGTACACCATCATGGCCGCCATTCCTTTGTTTTGGAACACCAACATGGCCGCTGTGACGTCATGTGAAAACGCTCGATAGGACGGCGAGGCGGGACTATGACGTGACTCAACGGCGCCGTCGCGTAAACGTCATCGATTTGTAAGCTCTCTATTCTCTTCTATGGCACGACACTATGGGAGTGTCTCAGGATAGTGGTGGCTGTTTTCCTGTATAGGCTTTTGGTTTTCAAATCATTGCTGCTCGGAAACTTAATACGCTTAAACAAAGTGTTTGGTCGTTTTGTTGAAATAAACTGTCGTGTTTTGTAATACTAATATAAAGGAAAACAAAAAGTACCGCATTTTATAGACTCTTGTTCTTTGGCCATCAAAGCTTGATTAGAGATATAACCGCTATTTGTGTTATATTTCTAAAACGCATTCTTTTTCTACTATTGATTGTTGTTTTCATTTACCTTTTTTATTTGTTTTGTAAAGTGTTTTTCTTTCCCTTCTTTCCTAGTTTTCGACCATTTTTAAGCTCAGCAAGGTAAGTCACGTATTACAAAACTAAGACAATGGCGTTTCACGAACTTCCAACTGCGTGCTCATATATTTCCATGCCGCAAATGTAGCATATTATTAGGACGAAAAACGAATTCCCTGTCTCGCAACAGTAGAAGTGGATACTGAAGAAATGACACGTAATTCATGGTTCAAGATTGCAAATTTGTTCTTTGAATTCTTGCATGTGTAAGAGCGCGGTTAAAATTCATCAAGATTTCATAAGCGGTTTTTCAATCGATGCCTGCGTCATTTTCCCTGAGCTTGAAAAACAAGTTTGTTTTCAGAATAACAACATTACCGCGTCTTGTCAAGAAAGAGAGAAAGCTCTAGAACTTGGAGTGAGATATTTCCAGCCAGAAAGAGACAGGTTACTTCATAAGTCGCTGTGAAGAAATTGGTGCAAGACATTTTGTAGTGGACTCTAAAGCTGTTTATCTGATTCATTCATTACACTCGCTGCTGTTTATAAATCATGTTCGCTGTTGAGGCTTGTGCAATCGGCGTTGCTTCGGCATTCGTGTTATCCTTCGTGTACGTGTCTTTCCTGAAGAAAATGGTGAAGACTTCATCGGAGGTTAGCAGAGAGAGGGAGCTGTCTCAGCCGATTAAATCGAGGAAGGACTATTCAGAATAACTGGACGAAACAATCATAAATTGCGGACGAGAGACTGGAGAAATACAAACTTGTTAATTGATTCGAGGAATACGCAAGGAGATTCACTGAACTTTATTTAGGAACAACTTACCATTGGCAACTGCGTTTGTCATTTTGCGGGGAATATAGTA
>NC_090893.1:16693136-16780636 GCF_036669925.1 Montipora capricornis
CAAAACAGTAGTGCAACTGTAATATGTCACAAAAAAAAAATTATTATCAAGATGGCAACGCCTGGTGAAGTGAAAATAAGAAGTTCTACAGTTCATTATTTTCTGATACAAATAGTTTTTTTTTTTTTTTTTTTTTTGAAAAGTTCTTCTTTAGAATTAGTGAGAGGTTCAGGGATGGCGCAGCACTCGCCTCTCACCAATGTGGCCCGGGCTCGATTCCCAGACTCGGCGTCATATGTGGGTTGAGTTTGTTGGTTCTCTACTCCGCACCGAGAGGTTTCCTCTCTCCTAAAAACCAACATTTGACTTAATTTTCGTCGATTGTTAATTTCAGTTTACAGTGTCCCCGCCGCTAGAACGACTAGACACTTAAATAAAGTTCCTTTCCTTTCCTTTCGAAAAAGCATTTCAGCGTTACTCTCGAGACCAAAGATATGTTTGCTTCTCATGTTTCATGACCACCTAATCGTTACAAAGAACAGTATCAGTGCAGTAACATTTTTTCTTGTCTGCAGCTAAGGACAGAGAAGGTGCTTCCAAAAGACCTTCATAAATAAAGAAGGTAGGAGAGAAACAGACTGAACAAAATTAATATGGATAGCTCATCCAACTAAATTCAATTTTATATCTTCTACTTTGGTTGTGAACCCTGTTTTCATTCAAAAACAGTACAACTTTGGAGAAAAAGTGGCTCACTTGCTTGAGCATCGAGCTACCATGCGGGGAGTCGTGTGTTACGACTCCGGCCAGACCAACACTCGGGGTCTTAACATGGTCTTACATGCCTTTGTAATTACATCCGCAAATGGTTAGACTTTCAAGTCTTCTCGGATAAGGGCGACACACAACCCTTCAATGTTCAAAACCCTGTGGGACGTAAAAGAACCCACACACGTGTCGCAAAGAGTAGGACATGGAGTTCCTGGTGTTGTGATCAGGCTTCATCTCATTCATTCACCTGCTGGGTGAGATCGTTAATGGACTGATAGCAGCTGCCAGCGGCGCCTGTATATGCTGATGTCTGATCTCACCCATAGATCGATTGCTTGTAAAGTGCATTTGAATATGTAAATAGAAAACGCGCTATATAAATTCATTGCCATTACCATTACCATTAAGAAGGCTCAAACCAAAACTTTTCCACTTAATGGTAATGTTATGATGCCATGTGAAACATTAACAGATGCTTAAAAAGATGCACTCATTAATGTGACGTAATGGGTTACCATGGCAAGCAACGAGCCATCTAAAACAGCCTACATTTCGTCTTTAAACGCATATATCTAAAAAACGAACTCGGTGGCCCCCATTTTTTTATTGCTGGAGAGTGATTTGCACGGGGGAGGGGAGGGGAGGGGGCAGGGGCTCTCAGGAGTCAATGGATTAATTCCTACTGTCATAATTGCTCTTACATCAATGTTGCTTTGAATCCGAGCTGGTGTCACACTCTTGGGAATAACAGCCAATCCTCTCTGGATTTGGAAGCGGAGGCAGACCTGAGCAGGTGACTTGCCATACTTTTTGCCAATTTCCAGCATTTTAGGATCCTCCAGCAAAGATGGGTCCTCGGGCTTTGCCCAGGGACGATCTGGTGATCCCAGAGGACTGTACGCCGTCACTGTGCATAAAAGAATCAAGAATGAAGCAATTTTCAATACTTAACGCGACCATAAAGAAAACAAATGAGAGAAATGAGTGATGCACGCACTTAGCTGGACAATTTAAGCAATTGTCGCAATTGAAAGTTCAAGTGGCTCCAACGGGATTTGAACCTATGACCCATGCGATGCCAATACTTAAATTGTCCTGCTTAGTATGAGATCACTCAGTTCTTTCATTCGTCTATAACTATGATAATTATGACTACGATTAGTAAACAGAGTAAACAGGAAACACTCGAGGAAGTGAAAGAAGTTAAAACTCAAACTTGCCCATCAGGCAGTCAAAGTACACACTTAAGGTATGACCAATTGCTTCAGGGGTTCAATAATACAATACCACTTTATTTCACTATGCTACCCACACACAACAAAAGCTGGTTTCCAGGTGGGGCGTAGGTAAACACGTTACAATAAAGTATATATGTATTTAAAATAAAAAGTATATTGCATGGAATCAGTGTGATCCAGTAAAAGGCATGGAAGGCGAAAAGGCATGTTTGTGTTTGAAATCCGAAAGCGATTGTGGGGTCTTTGCCTCATAGGAAAGATTGTTCCTCTGCGTATTTACCTGAGTAAATACCTGGATGTGCTCGAAAGTTTCAAATCTCGAGCAGGCATTACTCGGAGGCTACTCAGAGGTGATTAGTACTTGGATAATCATCTCTGAGTTAGCCAGTCAGCACGCACAGAGAGCACTTTTCACTTGTGTGGTATATACATACCACTTACTAACCGAGAGTGAGGTCATGCATACAGAGAAATCACAGACCGAGGCCTTGATGTGTTGACCGAGCGATAGCGAGGTCAATACATCAAGGCCGAGGTCTGAGATTTCCCTTTAATGACCAAACAGACAAGGTTAATAAGTTACTTATTATATGGCCTTTTTAGCACTCAGTCTTGGCCTATTCTTCGCGCTTTGGATAATAAAACTCGCTCTCGCTGTGGCTCTCTTCGTCGCTCATACTGAAGAAGTATCTGTCTGCTAGTTTTTCTTTCAGTTATTGAAAATAATTATAGTTGTACTTTGTCCATATTTTTTGTTGTTTTCGCCTACGCACTCGTAGCTGTTACTCTCAACTCAAAAGAGCCGTTGAGCCAAGAAAAATTTTCAAAATGCCCAGTCATTACAAGAAAATCTTGCCCGCTCAGCAGCCAATCAGAATGCGCGTACTATTGTAGCCATATAAGAATAGTGGTAAATGAACTTTATTCAAGTGTCAACTGTATTTAGCGCTGAGGCACTAACTGTACAGAAATCGGTTTTAGAAGAGAGGGAAAACTGGAGTACAAAATTAATGTACCCAGAGAGAAACCAACAAACTCAACCCACATGTAGCAACAGTGCTCTCACCATTGCACCATCTCTGCTTCCCTTTTCTTGAGTGCTGAACATGCCAAAACTTAATATTACATTGCACATACAATGTAAATGCTGGAACTAAACATTAAGAAGAAAAAAGGACTGCACTGTCTCTTACGCTTGGACTTTTTCATAGTGCCGGGGGTAGGAAAGCCTACTCAGATCCTCAATTCTTGCAATATCATTGATTTTGATCTACACAATCAACAAAACATTTCAGGGCTCAGATTTCATGGTTTTACGAGTTTGACAGTGACCAACTCACCTACAATGTTCCTATTCTTGCAGTGTTCTATAAGTGGTTCTTGGTTTAAGTACGGGTGACATTCCACCTGTAGAACTGATGGCTTTATTCTTGCTTTGTCTATTATATCATCTACTTGCTGACTGCTGAAATTTGACAAACCTAAGAAACAAATTTTCAAGAAACAGTGAGCTGCAGACTTCTCTAGTTTACTGATTTGGACAAAAAATATCAGGACAAACTCATTAAAATAAAAATAAAATAAAATAAAATAAAATAAAATAAAATAAAATAAAATAAAATAATTGGCTTCATGACTCATCATCTCCAGCCACGCAGATGAATAACACAAACACTTAATTTCAAACATCTCTTTAGCAAAGTGTCAAAGTGGGGTATCCAAGGCGGAAGCGGACGCTAGAGTCCAGGATACATGTACATGCAAGAGAACGGCGAGGAAAGAACACGCAGCCTCTGCGCGCGATTCCACAAGGCACATCTGCGCCACCTGCAACAGAGATTGCCACTCCAGGATCGGGCTACACAGTCATACAAGATCCTGCCAAAATCCCCAGCGCTAACAATCGCCTCTTTTAGACGAGGATGCCACTAACTAATCTTGTATGCACAAATTCTCAAGAAAAAGCCTCAGGGTGACCATAATTATAATCATGATACTACATGGTGTATGGCAGGATTCCAGTCTTTGGGTCTGCAGGGTTGTTTAAATAAAGGCCAGTGCTGATCCAGAATAAAATTAATTAGACAAGACAACCAAGGGTTTTCCAGCCATTATAATCAAGCAACTTGGCACTTCAGACAGTGGAAAAGAGAGTTCAGGGCTTACCAGAAAAAAAAAAAAATCATAATCTTCCCTTACACTACAACCCAGGAATTCCCCGACAACTTAGCACACTGAACAAATCATGATGAGTCTAAACCATCATGTGACAATCTTCAAACATGTTAATTTTAAATTACATGTATTACCAATTGCTCTGACAAGACCCTCATCAACAAGCTTCTCAATGGCTTCCCAGGTGTCGCTTGGATGATGGTATGCATAAATCATATTTCCTTGTTCATCTTTGGGGAAACGCTCATCACCATCTTTGAATGCAATTGGCCAGTGGATTAGATACAGATCCAGATATGCAAGACCTAAATCATCAAGTGTTTGCTTTGCAGCAGCATAGACATCTTTGGGGTTGTGTTTGGTGTTCCAGAGTTTAGATGTGATAAACAGATCTTCTCTGTTAACCTACATTATGTGGGGGAGATATAATGGACATTAATAATTATTAGCTTGACTACAGCTACAATCTGTGACAAAAAGTGTTGAAAAAGAGGATACTGAACAAACATACATGTACATGCAGCAGCTTAGACTTGGTGGTCAATAATCAATGCTGCTAGAAAAGCGCATTGTTGAAAGGAATTAGGGGAAACAGCTGACATGCTATAGTTACAGCTGCCTTAGGCTACAATGTACGGGCAATGACGATTAAGGTGGTGATGCTGAACAAGATGTCAACCCAACGCAAAGAAATCTCTCCTCCCATTGTTGTCTACAATGCATGTCAAATGTCTTTCAAGTTTGCTTTACAATATTAAACACACGCAGATAGCTTCACCCTTTTTTCCAAAAATTGTCCCTAAAAATCGGGGATGTGGATCTGCGGGAACATTTGAAAAATGCTGCTTCTGGTGTCCAGTTTTCCATCTTCGCAAATGATCTAATGCAAAATTTATATCTTAGCCACATTGATAAACTTTTAAATAGAACTTTTAAATTAGGATAATTTGAACATTTTATCTGAAAAGGATCGCCAGCTTTGGAAGAAAAATAGGTCTCCCGCCAATCCACTTCATCACCTCTTCCCGAGAAGGAAATGGATTATAGAGTTTAAGAAAAAGGGGTTACTCTTTCATTATACCAAGAATAAGGACTGAACGTTTTAAAAGTGTTGTCTGTTGTTCAGTGATGTTTTTGTGTCTGTATAATAAAAGACTATTGTTATTATTACTATTATTATTATTATTATTATTATTATTATTATTATTATTACAAAGGTGAGGCTAATGAAACCAACACATGATTCACTGTTACTCCGAGTTTCGTGCTTACGCACTCATCAGACAACACATGATTCACTGTTACTCCGAGTTTTGTGCTTACACACTCATCAAACAGTATGTCTGATGAGTGCGTAAGCACGAAACTCGGAGTAACAGTGAATCATGTGTTGGTTTCATTAGCCTCACCTTTCTACGATTTAGCTCTACACTTACGTGTATTGAGCACTATTTAACAGTGTTGGCAGCTGTATTATTATTATTATTATTATCATTATCATTATTATTATTATTATTATTATTATTATTATTATTATTATTATTATTATTATTATTATTATTATTATTAATGCCTGGTTACTATGCTACAAACATTCCAAGGCAACAGGCAAGAATATAGGCTTGTATGCCCCTGTGAAGGCCCTGCAACTAACCCCAATGTCCAAACAGGAAACTACTGACCCCCACAGTCTCAAGCTTAACTAGCCTAAATTGCATTTAGCCACATATACCGGTACATGTAAAGGATCCATTGTTTTTAATAACTGACATGGCAGTGATCACAAATAAACACTCTGGTTCAAGGATTGCTACAGCCAAATCACAGACACTCTTATTCTTTGGCCATTTCAACTTGAGTACTTTAGGTAACCGTTACTTCTGAAGATGTATGTTGTGAGCATACGAAACGTCACGTTCATAAAAAGTTTTACAACATGCGTTATCTCGTTATGTTTATGTCCGCAGTTTGTTTGTTATTTTTGCTACAACCAAGCAAGACAAGCAAAATTTTACAAGAGATATCTGAATGCCCGGAGAAGAGTCTTAAGAGTTTAAGAAGGAGGATATTTTTGGTCACTAGTCGTCCTGGAAGGATTTTCGATTCTTAAAGAAATCCAGGATAAATTAAGACTTCAAATGCATGGGAGGGGGTGGGGGGAACTTGGCATATTATGAAGGGGCAGGGATGCTCGTGGGAAATTTTGAATGAAACCCCTAAAGGAGACCCATCTGGGTGTGGCTCAGGCTTTGTTTGAGTCCTAAAGGTGACCATATTCAAAACATATATATTTTTACATTTCTTCGCGTGAACCTCTCAAGGAGACCTTCATGGCTACAATGCGATGGAGTTTTGCCCAGAACACTTTAAGAGAAACCAAAATCCGAAATCTACACCTCTAGGCATTAGACAACAACTTCCCCCTCCCCCAGGATTAAAAAAAAAAAAAATGAGCTCCTACTCTTGATCAACTTCGCATTGCACATGTTATAATGTGATCCAATAATATATTTCTCATCAGCTGCCAAAGTGGGTTGCATAGAATCCTAGTGTGTATTATACAAGAGGCATAACACTGGAATCTCTCCCTGGAAATTAAGCTACCTAACAGAACCATTAAAATATGCGTCAAGGCATTAGATTAGTATGATAATCTGGGACGTCGGGATCTGTGGACGCCAACCAACTAAGCTACGATTTCACAAAAGACAGGAGAGTACTTCAGTTAAAGTCAACAGCGAACCCAAACTCATTTGCTTCCTACCACATTAAAAGTGTTGAGTTTTTACCGTAGTTCCTATGCAAGACTTAAAAGCTTCTCCAATTTCCTTTTCGTTGCCATAAATCGCCGCGCAATCGATATGTCTGTAGCCTGCTTGAATGGCTGCTTTCACAGCTTCGCCGACCTGTCCTGGCTTGCTTTTCCAAGTGCCCAGTCCAAGAGACGGAATCGATCTTCCGTTGTTCAACTTAAGAGTCTGAAAAGCCTCCATTTGTTGTTAAAAGGCAAAAATAAAACTCTTTGTCTACAAAAAACTAACCAAGGCAATGCGAACTGCAGCCGAAAATTTTGCAAGATGATCAAACTGGTGATGTGATTCTTCCTCCCCTCCCCTCAGAAGAACATAATAGAAGAACATAATAATGTTAGGGAGGGGTGAGAGGGCGGGGTGAGAGGCATACAAGAAACAATCAAGGGATATAAATTGCCCTAAGAAAACTTTCATGAGAAAAGAGTAATCGATAAAATATTCTTTAGAATGGAAATCTCACACTACCTTCAAAAGCTGTCTCACAAAATAGTCATCGTCGCAAACTAAGAAATTATTCCTTACCGTGATCTTGCCAAGAGAGAAGACGCGCGCGGAGGACTGGAACTAATAAAGATGGCGACTGAGAAAGCTAGGACAGCAGAGATTTCTGAGATTAAAAACAAGATTAAACGCAACGCTTTATACAAGAAAGAGAAAATAAGAAAGGCAAAAGAAAAGAGGCAAAGGAAACTCAAAAGAAAACGGGAGGAGACTCAGGATCAAGAAGAGGTACATGCTTTGATTTGATTAAATACAGGGCAACCCTATAAATACACGTGGCTGTCGATTCTCTTATCAAAGAGAAATTCGCGCCTGCAATTTAGCGTCAAGGGGCTGTAGTTATAGAATACTTATAGCCTGTGTGGCTCGGAAGGTCGTTAATGGCTTGACACCAGCCACCAATTCCCAAAGGTTCTCTATTAATAACGGTACAGGCTGTTGTAAATATGGCCGTGGGTTTTATAGTTGTAAATATGGCCGAGTGGTGCTGTTGTTGTTCTAAACACTCATCTGACAGGTACTTTAATAGTAATGACTATAACAGAGCTAGTTGATTCTGCAGGTAGTCAATTGGTATTAAAAAACAAACATAGTGTTTAGTGTAATATATCAATAATTTCCTGTGGCAAAGGGGAAAAAATGTAATTTGAAACTCTGAAACATGAAGATGGACATTAAAAGGTCTTGCTTCATTCCCTGCTTTTGTTTTCAGAGAGAATAAAAGGGGATGGGGCCATTGGGTGTAATGCAGGGGTCACTGGTTATTATGTGTAAGCCAGCGTTACAGTAATTCGGAGCTATGGGATCGTCATCTTTCATTCATTCCTCTCCAGCACCAGGTTTGTAAGGTCCTCTCAATTGCTTAAGTGTCCCTTCCCGCTTTAAGGGAAGACCTACGTTAGGTGACTTTCTTCCTTCCTGGTCTTAAGCACCGTTGGTCTGTTGTAAGGACTAATAATGATTTTTTTGATATGTTTATCATTCTGTACTTCTTTGCAGCCTCCACCAAAGCAAGTACCTAAAACTTTAGAAAACACTCGTGTCTTTGATGAAACAGTTGTAGAGGTACATGACGAAGAGGTAAGTCAATGATCTTTATTCCAGAAAACATTGATTGATACAAGTACTACCTTTGTGGCTATTAACGAATGAGGACTTAATGTTGTTTGCCAATAATGCTAGGCATTGATTGATGAAGAAGCTGATGAATTTGCAGCATACTTTAGACGTGAAGTCACACCAAAAGTCCTCATCACCTCTAGTGACAGATCGAAAGTGGTAAGCGTGCTTTTGCTCTCAAATATATTTTAATTATTATTATTTTTGTGGATGTCTGCATGTATAGTGACCAAAGTATTTCAAGTGTTCAGGTTTTTGAAGGACATCCAATGATTCAGTGTCAACCATTGAAGTATTAAATGTTGATGATGCCATCTGCTGAGTGCTGCCCTTCTTTATTCAATTATGGCAAAGTGTTTCACTACAAGTGCAGGCAGTTTTTTTGTGTGTGTTAAGCTATTAACATGTACAATGAACTCTTACTAACTGTAAGGAGCCAGCTCTTCTTATTGTAGTTGCTGTAAGTTGGCTGCCGTCTGGCTGTTCCTCCCATCGGTTTTTGTTAAATGAAACAAAATCATAAAAGGATGTATACACGTACAGTGTACATTTGTCAGAGGTTTCATTAGAAGCCGGTCACCGGCAGTATACCGCCGTCTGTTGGTCAGAAATTTGTCTCTCACCGCTGGCAACTCTGCCTTGATTTTCACTCAAACCCTTGTAAACGATAAGAGTGACTGCCCCTTACATTGATTAGCCCAGTCACTACTGCAAAAGTTATTGAAAGCCCTGATTTGTACATGTGTGGCACTGGCTGGCTTTTCCACAGTCAAGCATTTGTAAATTTCTGGCTGGCTTCAAGAGCCTTTGTTGTTCCCAATTGATTACAATAAGGGAATAACGTGACTTTTTGAGGGAATATTGTTTATTTGCACCCGCAGTGATTCATTTTGAAAATTGTGTTAATGTGTACAGTGTACCCCTCCGGCAGAAATCAATGGGTCACAACTCAAATGCAATGGGTCAAAATTGTAAGCAAGACAAGTTGTAGTTTTATTTTTTCAATCATATAATTGATGTTTTTTAAACCACAGACATCTGAATTTTAATCAATACATACCTATATAAAGAGAAAAGAAAAAAAGTCCTCTACCTATCTATGAATATACACAGTGTATATTTATAGATATCATAGGTAGAGGATTTTTTGTCTTTTCTCTTGGTATAGGTATTTATTCAGATGCCTGTGTTTAAACTTGTAAAGAAATTACAACTGTAAAACAGAACAAATAAAACTGTCATTTAGTGCCTAATGATAATCACTGTAATATTCAGGAAGTCAGGTGTCTAATCCCTTTTAGAAGCTGTTGACACAGACAATGCATATGCTCTACGGGTTTTGGATTTTCTCCATACACTCAGAGCCTTCTCCACAATGACATTTCTCTCTAATGAACACAATTTAACCCTCATAAGTTTGGACTGAGTTTCTACAGTTAACCTATTTCTTAGTTTAGTAAGAATTTGGTTTTGCACAGAGAAACCTCTCTCACATCCAGCAGTGTGAACTGCTGATGTGAGAGCTAGCCTAGCTAGAGTTAACAAATTTGGAAATTTGTCTTTGTGATATGTCCATATGAGACCCCAAAGCTGATGCATAGAATCTCTGGGAAATTTCTCAGCAACCACAACTCTCTTCAGCAATTCCCATTCCTTTTTTGTTTCAACCACATCAATTAAAGGTTCACTTGTGTTACTCTTTGCAACTTTATCCTCCTTCCAATGAACAGTTTGCTTTTCACCAAAAAACTGGCAGAGTGTGTCCATTTCTTCTGTCCCAAAGTCCTCCAGTCCTTTCAAGTCCAGAAAGCTGACAGGTCTCAATGCCAGAACACTGAATGAAGAAAGAAGATCATTGGATGGAAATCTGAAACAGAAAATGAAATGAAATTCATAATTTCACATGTTTTAAGACAAAGTTATTAATTACAAAAATGTAACCACTGTTTTCAGCTTAATATAGCAATAACAGTTCATTCTATGTCCAATTGTTGTAAATTAACAATACCTTGATGCAATGTTATCCTTCATGGCATCAACAAATCTTTCTGTCAAAGCATCTAAGTTCAAGTTTGTATTTGATATGACATGACCTTTGAAGAATCCTGGTTTTAGGTCTTCCTTCAAGGACAGCAGATATGGTGAGACCATGGTTTTCACTTTCTCTAGATCCCCAATGCATAACTCAAGTTTGACCTGATTAGCAAAATAAATGATAATTTGTAAATTAACAATTTAAGATAACTAATTTTCTTTATTCAGATTTCTACCCACTTATCATCTCCCTTGAATTCATATAGTATTCTTACTAGCATATCAAATGTCAACTCCCCCTTCCCCACTCTAAAAGGACCAAATGCTTAAGAAAGGAAAAGGATACCTTAACTAATGCCAGGTCCACATTTTCTTTTTGGAAGAACTGTGACAGTATAGTGACTGGTGCCATAGCATCCATCATCATATACGTAATAGATATGAAAGTCTCACTGGCAATCTGCAATGCAAATGAGAAAATCCCAATTAGATTGAAAAGTTAAAATTCAAAGTTCTAGTCTTAAATTAGAACTTTTTTGTTGTTACTGCAGTTGTTGTTTTGAACTGAAACTGAAAATGTGCTAATCAATCAATGGCAAGTAATCAGTCAAGTTATTTACCTTTTTTCGTAAGCCAGCTGCCTTGGGATCTTTGTTGCCATCTATCTCGGCCAGATAAGTTAGAAGACTATCCAAGATCCTCTGAACAGTTGACAGTGCACTATAATAAGAAAGCCATCTTACGGAATGAATCTCTTTGATTATCAGTTGAGGATCATCTAATATCTTCTGAACTTCCTTCAGCTTTTCCTGACGTTTTGCACTGCCCTGTAATGTGGAGACAACAAGTTTCCTAAATTGTCAATAAAAAACTTCAAAGAAATTTGTTCTGAAAATAAATTTGAATAAATGTTAAATAAATGAAAAAAAAGTTGTTTTCATGTGACTAGAAATTAGGATTTACCGGTATGTTTGATATTTCATTTACCTTAAAGTAGTAAAATAAATCTGTCAGAACTTGTTGGTGGCTCTGCAACTGTGGAATGTTGGCAGCTGCTTGAGAAGTACAAAGTGCAAGACGATGGGCTACACAATGGACATTGACCATGTGTGGATTTTCCCTTTGCATGAGAGCGGCTGCTCCTATGATAATAAAAAAAATAGTAAAATAAAAACGTAGAGGTGTATACAATGTCCCCAGCAGCAACAATTATAAATCATAAACTTTATGTCACTTTCAAGTCATAAATGTCATAACTCGTTAGTAAATCTCAAATATTACCATTTTGTTTCCCTGTCATAGCAGATGCCCCATCAGATCCTGTGCTCATAACTTTGGAGGCTGGCACTCCCCTTCTCTTAAGCTCTTCAAAAAGTGCTGTAGCTATCCCCCTTCCTGTGGCATCTTTGCACTCCATATTTGTGACATATAGTGTTGATGGCACCATATCCTCAGATATTATTTGTGCATATACTACCAGTCTTTTTGTGTTAGTTATATCTGTACTTTCATCGGACATAACAGTAATTATTGGTGATGCTTGTAAGCGTTGGCTTAAATCCTCTTCAGCTACACTTGACAAGCTTTCAAGAAAATTACTTGCAGAAAACTCTGAATCATAACTGATGCCGTGAAATGACTTCAGAACTGAAATGCTTTCTAGGTGCAGCTCATTAAGTAAACCAACAAATGAGCTGAATTTGGACAAGGGCAAATTTTCTGTAACCATCCAATGTGTGGAAGTGAGGAGCGCCTTTACAGCTTCATCAATCTTGACTGATTGTTTGTTTTGACAAGCTACCATGTCCTGTTTGAGTGCAGGGACTGCAAGTGCCAATTGATGATCTTGTACATTCACGTGGCGTTGCAATGTGCTATGTTGAAAATTTCGGTTCCTTGATGCTTTATTCATCGAGTTCATTTTGTCATTGTCGGTGCATACCGCGCAATACATGTATTCGTCGTTATCCTCTTTTTCAAGTCGAAGCCACGAATAAATTGACAACCATCTCGACTGAAAATGTCTCTGAATTTTTCTCTGTCTCTGATTCTGAACGTGCGACTCGGACTGGGGGCCTTCGGCGCCGGCTTCACGCTGACTAAGACTTTGATCATTATTATCATTTTTATCACTGTTGTTGTTCACGTCCTTGTTTACATTAAAAAAAGCATTCAGTTTACCCTGATTAGGTAGAAGTTTCATTACTTTTTTTGGAGGCATAACTCATCCGTTTGTTGGCGATTCAAGGAAGGGATAATTTCATTGGTTGTCTATTTCTGTTTCAGCCAATCAAAGTATTTTTATTTCCTCTTAGTTGCTAGGCGCTATCTAAACATTATTGCGAGAACGTGTTTTGCAATAAAAATAGAAACTGGAAACTGAGATTTTTAATTATGCGTACTCGGGACGCGCTCGACGGAAACCAATGGGTATTTAATAAATGTAATGCGTAAAATACGCAAAACGCAGGGCAAAATGAATCACTGCCGGCGTAGTGTCATTTGCGGCCCGAGCACCGCAAATGACACTACAAGGGCGCAAATAAACAATATTCCCGAAAAAAGTCATGTCATTATCATTGTTATCAATAAACAAGGCCAAATGATATCAAGAATGCGAGTTTTAATAATACAAGCCATCACTTCAGTTTTCGCTCGACGACAATTCGACGACTGAAAAAACTGCAGTTCAAAACCGGAGTTTCGCAAATGAATGATTTTCCCTCGTCAACACTAGGCTTACTCTTAGACTAATTGGTTAAAATCCATCGGATGATGAAGCAAGAACCAATCAGCTGTAGGGCTGATAATGCATTAGCAGCCCGCTGAGCGTTTGTTTTGAAGAGGTTGATTTTGTATTTGGCCGCGTATATTGATTATAATAATGACTAAATTCAGGTTGATTTTGTCAGCGATGGTCATACTTTTTTATCCATTCAACAGCCGATGTACATGTACTTACACATGTACCTTGTTTTATTTAGTCAGTTTCAAAATATTGCTTTAGTTTGCATAGGAAATTAGACGCTAAAAAAATAGAAGTCTTAAAAATGATATAATGAATAATATTTTATATTGATACACATTGCAGATATTGCATAATTTGTTATCTTGTTTTGACAAGAGACAAAAGTGTTGTGAGGAGGTCAAAATGTTTGATTTTATCTGTAACATGCTTAATATTGCCTTAGGACAGTGCTTCAGTTTAAAACATTTCTGTTGATTCAAAATCTAATTTACTAAAATAACATCTGTCTGCTACTGTAGGTACAATGTTATGAGCATTTTTTATTTATTGTACCCTCAGAAAACAGTCCAGTTCATGAAAGAACTCCAGAAAATAATTCCCAACTCAGAAGTCCGACTTCGTAAAGGCTTAGACTTGAAGAAAATCATTCCCCAGGCCAAAGAGAAAGGATTTACAGCAATGGTGGTTGTCAATGAAGACAGAAAATTACCAAGTATCTTTTATTAATACTGCTTAAAATAATTGTTCTTTTCCCCCTGGCATGCATGTCCACAGAGGTTTTGATTACGACACCTTGGATGTCACTGGGTGGAGTACAGGGGCGGACGAGGATTTTTCTCAGGAAGGGGTGCACCCTGCACTCTTTGCCTAGATCCAGCCCTGGGTGTAGCAGTCATCATCTGCACCTCCTTCGTGTACCTCTCAGTCGGTCTGTGATTGTATGAGGGCTGTCAGTTATAGTTGCTCTCTCAACATGGCTGTGGTATTCCTCCCTCATCAAAATCATCACTCATCTAATCAAACATAGTAGCCGTGGTGCTGTGCTTTGTGATCATCCATGATCTATTGTGGTTCTAATTTTTCTTGGTTTACAAATTTTCAAACCAGTCCAATGTTGAGTTTTCTTTGTCTAATATTCGTGATGGTAATGAATATCTGAAGCAAAAGAAAAATGGAAGAGATGTGGCAGTTACTGAGTGAGGCCTGCAGCTCATCCATGTCTTGCCGTTTACCACAACATTGCTTTCTGTGGCAAATATACAATGTAGGCAAAACCTTGAGGAGATTTTAGCATGCCATGCTCCTACTGAGGTGAGAATGCAGGTTGCAGCAAATGTATAAATACTTTCGGGGAGTATTGCAGTTTGGAAATTTTTTAACCAAATGTAACAATTGAACCATAACATGATTATTAGTTCCATATACGAGTGTATTGCTTTCCCTTAACACTTTGATGTCAGATGGAATAGTCATTACTCACTTGCCCAATGGACCAACAGCGCACTTCAAGTTAACCAGTGTTAAACTTGGCAAGGAAATTAAGGTACAACTTAACATCTCTGTCATCTCAACTTTCATTAATTTTTAGTACAAACTTAATTATTTTCTTTGCAGAACTTTTTACTTTAAAGTCTCTGACTAGCAGTAATTTCATCATTCTGTGACTGGAGCAATGAAATGAATGGGTTCAATACCTGTTGAGGTATTCTGAATGCCGGATTGATGTCACAAAGTAAAGTGGGACTGGGTATTGAACCCATCCTCCTCCATTGCTCTGTATGTCACAGATCAACATAATGGCTTGCTTTCACATCTTCCAAAGCATACAAAAAAATGAGTTTCCATTAAAGAAGGTTACAAAAACAACAAAGCGCTATGTTTGAGACAAAATTGTGGCGAATATTAATTCAGGTGGAAACATTTGTTGAGGTGAGAGGCATTCTCATTCTTCTTCTTCTTCTTTTTTTTTTTTTTCGGGTCTGCCTTGTTATGCAAGTTTCTTCTTTTTAAACATGAAGAGGCGCTACAAAAGGGCCGCTTCACGCACTGCTTGTTTTCGAATTCATTCAAGCATGACTGATTAATTACCCAAGATGTTGATCAACAAACAGGAACACTGAGACAGAAGCCCTAAAAGATATTTCTAGCGTGAGAAAAAGGGACTCGAGATTAAAAAAAAGAACAACAGATAACATTTTATGATGTACATGTATAACAGACTTTTTTCTTGCACATATTATCAAGGAGCTCTGTTGTGTCCTGGTTTGATTGATAAATCATTTCCATGTACGTGTACCTAAGACACCACGCCTTTTATAGTTCGTCTTTCTGTTTAAGGTATTTCTCTTAATTTTTACATTTCCTCAAGCTCCCTGACACTGCCCCTGGCTATTTTCCCTTCAAAGTTATATTAGTAATGATCATCATCATCAGTCCTTTTTGCCCCATGGGACGCATAAAGCCTCTATATTGTATTAGTAATACACGTGACAGAATTACTCAGTTCTGAGTGGCTAAAAAGAGTGCAGTTCTCATGTAGTACATACCATGGGTGCAAATTGCAAATGAACTTGGCACACGCTTCCAAATGTACATTTGAATGACTTTTGAATGAAGTTTGAATTTGACAAGCGTCGTAATTTGTTTCAACAGTTGAATGAACTTCATACACTGTAGAAAATTAGAACTTGCACTGTCAATTTAAACAATTTGTTAATTGTTTAAGTTGTCCAGTTAGGTGCAGGGAACACCTCTATCTTTCATCTATGGCTTGCACTTCAAATATCCATGTATGTTGTATAATGTTGCAGGACATTTTGTTCATTAGGTTAATTTGCAACCAAACTAGGTCAATTTGTTTCGACCTAGGTCAATTTGGAGAAAGTACTATACAAAACACAGGCTGTGTGTCGTTGTTTTAGCGATACAGAAACAACCCTAACCATTTTACAAAGGCTACATGTAACATTAGGCCTAAAAACTTTTGTTTAGGCCCAAGGTTAGCTTCAGTGAATGTTGAGGATACTTGCTTGTATTGGTAAAACAATGACCTGTGACCTGTGTTTTGTACCTGCTCCAAATTGACCTAGGTTGAAACAACTTTCAAGACCTTGGCATGGTTGAAACAACTTAATCTACAATCCTGGTCAAAAGTTGTTGGGAAGGTAATGCGCACATCACTTCACTTCACACCTAATTCGATTATTCTAACTTCTGGCTGAACTACGTATTTGGGAAAGAGCATGCTCTTGTGCCCCCCCCCCCTATTCAGTGGTGGAAGACAACTCACCATTTTGTTTGGTGCAAAATCCAACATTGATAAGGAAGGGGGGGGGGGGGGGGGTGCTATCTCAAAGGTGACGCTACTTTCCCAACACTTTTGTCCAGGATTGTATGTTAAAACTAAAAGACCTACTGGTAGTTTGGTTGCAAATTTTAAAACCTAAGGAACAAAATGATTTGCAACAAGCACATTTATTCCATTCATCAAATCCTTTCACAGGAAGAAATGAGCGCAACAAGTTTACCTGTGTCTAACTGGGAGCATTGTACTGGCATTGAGGAGGTCATGAGTTCCAATCCCTTTGAAGCTACTTGAATTTTACGGATGTCTGTGATAGGAAAATGGCCTAAATTGTCCAGTTCGATGCGAGGAGCACTTAATGTACTATTCGTTTTTAAGTACTCACACGATTTCTCATGTATTTTGGCATAAATAACACGGCGTTAAAAATCGATCGAAATCCATCATCGGAAACTAATCGATTACTCGATATTATTCGATAATATTCGGTAATTGTTCATCGATTAGCTAAAATAATCGATAAATATCACAAGATTTGACTGGTATAAGAGAGAGGCAACCCCAAGATTTAGGTGCAGATTATCGATTATATTGGTTTACTCGGCCGAGAGAGCAGGTCAACTCAGACTTAAGTAAGGGTTTTGTCTTGCCGTAAAGCCTCTCCCGTTCCTGGCCATTAAATCGATATAAATCGATGGAAATCGATTGAAATCGAACCGTAATTACCAAAATCGACAAAATCGATCAAAATCGATAATCACAAAAAACCCTGCTATCAATTTTTATTGATTTTCGATTTTAATCGATTAATTATTATCTAAAAATATCGATTACGATCGATTTTATCGAGTATCGAAATTATCGATTTCTAACGCCCTAAAAGTAAGAACAAAGTAAATGTGTTAGTTTGAAAAATAAGTCCTTATTTATACCAAATGTGATAACCTATACAAAGTTGTCTGTTCTATCGCAGAATCATGGTCGCACCACAAACCACAGGCCAGAGTTGATCTTGAACAACTTCGGTACTCGTCTCGGTCGTTCCGTCGCTCGTCTATTGGCTTCACTCTTCCCTCACGACCCGCAGTTTCAAGGAAGACAGTGTGTCACTTTCCATAATCAAAGAGATTTTATTTTCTTCAGACAGCACAGGTAACCTTTTCCGTTTTGGACCTTTAAGAGTGACTAGCGTCAGTTAATTCTATTTTTAGTTCATGAAAATGACACTAATACACCTTGTTCCAAAATGGCCACTATTTTTAATTAGTATTCTTTTGATGCCTCGTTCAGGGGTAAATGCTCTTTTCAATTTAGAACGAGGCAACAAGAGCTAATTTGCAAGTAAACAAAAGAATACTACATAGGCGGCCATTTTGGAATAAGGTGTATGGTCACGTGAGATGAAATTTCCTGATTTGTAAACAGATTCTCCATACGAAGTTTAGAGAGAGTCGTTGAGAGAATATGCATTTTTACATTGGGGCGTTAGAGTTTACTAGCATCTAATTTCTCCTCACAAGACTAACTGCCTTATCAAACATAGACTAGGAGAACGACAGAAAATCATTTCCTTGTTTGTGAATAGACTCTTCTTGCTTTCCCGTTCGAAACAAATTTACAATTACAGAGAACAGTTGAGAGAATAAGCATTTTGACATTCGGGCTTAATGGGTTTAAAACTACTGTAGCCCCTATGAACATTTTAAATAAGTAAATACTTTTCGTGGCTCATGACTTGAAATCTCTTTATCTTTTTACGTTTTATTCTCTTTGGGGACGGATTGTTGTTGTCGTTACAGATATATTTTCAAGAATCATAAGAAAACAGGCCTGCAAGAATTGGGTCCCAGATTCACTCTGAAGCTTCGTTCTTTACAACGAGGAACTTTTGACTCGAAGTTTGGGGAGTACGAATGGATACACAAGGTGAGTTTACAGTGGAATTGCGATGCAGTGAATCCACGTGTAACAAGATTTAACTGAAAGGAAAAAAAAGGTCCGCCGTCTTACCAAACGAAGGTTCATCTGTTGTGTAAAGGACTTGAATACGGTTACTATGTTGGCGTGAAATGTGCATTTCTCGATTCAAAATGGCGAATCTTGTACGTAGTGCAACGCTTTTTGAGTTTTCATGCATTTTTCTCTCCTTTAATCGGCACAATCGAGAAGCGATGATGTCTTTTTAATGTTCGCGGCTGCTGGTGCATGTGCGCTCCGGCAAAGTAAAAAAAAAAGCGACGTTTCTGGATTCACCGTGGAAGAACTCGTCTCTGGTTGTACAATTTTGTGGAACGGTTTTCCCTGAAAGGAAAGAGCAGTCTTGAACCGGCCCAGGCATAGGGGTAATGAAATAACTACTTAATTGGCTTTCAGAGCCAATGAAACATATTAATCTTACAACAGAAGAGAACAAATTTAAAGAATCACAACTGGCTGGAGCCAAGCTAGTTGGCTATTTACACGCGTAGCCCAGAAGTTGAGCCAGCCCAGGGAGTTTAATACCACGAACAATTTCAGCGATTCGCCAAAACGGGTCTTAAAAACGGTATTTCTGGATCTCGAGGCAACAGTGCTTTAAAGACTTGGCCACGCTGCATCCAAGAATTAAAATGTATTTGAACTGTGGTTTTGTGGTCTATCCTCCTTTCGCATACATGCATGCGTGGGTTGGGTGGGTGAGCCATTATACCATTACCAATATATGGCTGCTTAAAATGTAAAAAATGCTATCGTCATGTCCACTATGTCTTTTGCCAAGTCACTACTCGGCATAGACATCTTAAAGATGTCGAAATCTTGTGTGTCGAGCCGACTTTTGAATCTGAGGCTTTTTCTTTTTCTTTTTTTTCTTTTTTTCTTTTGAGGTTATGCAGATAACAGGGTACAGCAACTGTTACAAGCCCTTTGCTAAATATAAGGCAGAAATACAATTCAAATAGGTCACGCATTGTTTGCATTTGTTATTCATTTATAAACAGTTTCTTGGATTTATTTGCAGAGGAAAGAAATGGACACAAGTCGCAAGAAGTTCTTTCTTTGATGTGTGCATTGAATACTCGACAAAGATTGTCTCTTTTAAAATCCGTGGCGCATCCAGGAAACATTGAAAGTGTGTCACCAACATTCCGGGGATAAAATTTGGTATGAAAGTTGCGGTTGTTTGGGAAAAAAACTAAAACTGTATCGTCGAGTCCTCTCATCCTCTACGGATATCCATTTCCCTGAAGAATGATACAGTCCCAAGCGGCATAATTTGTTTGGTATTTACGTAAAGAACCCATGTATTATGTATTATGGGATGGAGGAAATAGCGAATGGAGATTGTAGAAAGGACTGGTAAGGAAAGCCGGTGAACATTAAAGAACTTTGTTATTGTTCGACTTTCTAGTTTGTCACGTGACATAGGCCGTACACAAAATCCAACATGGCATCATGCTTGTAGAAGGTAGTGTTGTTGTGTTATATTTTCGTTTGCTCCGTATTTGAAAAATTATACCTTGTCGATGATAGCTCTAGTTTTAGCGCTTCCATGAACTCGGCTTCAAACGATCTGCAGCTTAAATGTCGAAATAAGCTAACGTTTTTCAATTAAAAATAAAAAAAAAAGAAAAAAGGATTAAATGAATACTACAAATAAATTTGAGGAAGCTGCAAGTCTTGGTCCGGTACTGCCCCTTCCAACACACGCTCTTGACAATAAAACCCTTTCTTGCCCATGCAATTTTATCACCATATAGGACTTTCTCAACCAACCTCTAGAGACACCAATAACAACAGTGAAATGTGCGACTCCTTGCAGACGAACAAACGGAACCAATGATAGATCTTTTGTTTTCGTTCACCAACATGGAGGCCATGACGTCACGTGAAAATTGGCAAAGATATCATTAACCCCATCTATGGTCGTTAATGTGGCAACGAGTTCCTTATTGACCGTTGAAACAAAGAATTCTTTTGTTTCATTGGTTGGCACATTTGAATAACTAAAAGAATGTTTGTAAACATATTTATCTTCCTTATAAACAATATATTTTCTAATAGTATCTTACAATAGTTAACAATGGTTTGGGCTAAATGTGTGAGCTAGCATGAAGTCTATACCACGCTCCGTCAATCGTGCACGCGCTCTCTCCCGACCAATCAAAAGCGGAACATTTTATTGTGATTTACATTTGTTTGCATGTTTTTCCCCCGGTCAGAAAAGGTCTGCATGTATGTGCTTCGTGAGAAATGTTTGCTGTCGCGCCACTTTCTACAATGTCATGTTGTATCAACAATTTACGAATTTGTTTTTAGAAGGAGCTTTCTGTAAAAAAATTGACTTGTTTAGCTGAGCTACCGCTCCAATTTAATACTTAACGATTGGATAATCGGAGAAATATTGGCTTCGAATACAAACGAATTGTTCGGTTGCAGATCAAACGCTAATGAAGCCATGCTTTTTTAAAAGAAAAAAAAAAAAAGAAAATTGGGCATCGGGCTGCCACGCGGGAGGTCGTGAGTTCGACTCCGGCCGGACTAACACTCAGGGTCTTAAAGTAACCGAGGAGAAAGTGCTGCCTTTGTAATTACATCCGCAAATGGTTAAGACTTTCAAGTCTTCTCGGATAAGGTCTATATACCGTAGGCCTCGTCTCACAACCCTTGAATGTTCACAACCCAGTGGGACGTAAAAGAACCCACACACTATTCGTAAAGAGTAGGGCATGGAGCTCCTGGTGTTGTGGTCGGGCCTCATTTCATTCGTTCATGTGCTGGGTGGACTGATAGCGGCTGCCAGTGGCGCTTAGATATGCTGATGTCCGATCTCACCCATAGATCCCTTGCTTGTAAAGCGTATTTGAATATGTCAATAAAAAATGCGCTATATAAATTCTCATTACCATTACCATGAAAAACTAATAAATCCTTGGGTGGCAAATGCGCTAACGATCCCATACATTCAGAGATTATCTGGTATATCGCGTTCAACATTTCAGAGATAGTTCATCATACAATGCACTTTCAATATTCAGAACTTTCGTCTTGCCTGACGGATTAGCAAACGAAAGTCTTGTGCTGCTGAAGTAAAAAATCTAAACAAAGACTCTCCTATAGGGGGCTAAAACTTTTAAAGGTAACTGATTATGCAAGCACTTTTAACAGTCGATGTTGATTTCATGGAGGATTGATTATAATAATACAACGAGCTTGTATAAAGCAAAATTCGTCGACGAAGATTCCACAATAATGGCTCATTTTTTAATTTATTCCCTTTTCTTTATAAGGTATGTCGTACGAAGTTCGTTGTATTCATTAATGCTAAAGGAGAGTTAAGCAATAGAAGCCTTTTTCCGTGTTTCCATAGCCTCATCTAAACACTAGGGGGAGTTGGTAGAATTCGAGACAGTTATGCAAACCCTCGACTGCGTCTCGGGTTTGCATAACTGTCTCGAATTCACCCAACTTCCCCGAGTGTTTAGATGAGGCTATGGAAACACGGAAGAAAGTCCTCTATTACTTTCATTAAATATTTCTCAAAAATAATGCGACAAATGAAGGAAAATGCTGGGTGTTTTTACTTCTTGATTGAAACAGATTTTCTTGACACACGCTCATATTTCGTACCGGCCAATCAAAACGCGCGTCTCACAACACATAACCAATCAAAATTCGTGTGATGTCACAGCCGTGTATACTCAATATACACTCATCTAAACGCAGCTATTGACCAAGGAGACTGCGCCTACTATCCTAATTATTTTACAAAATGTGATGGTGCATTTTGATTCGTATAACCTATTCTTGTTTCAGCTTTTGTTTTTTTTTCCATGACTTGAAATGACCAGTTTTCTGTGTCTTGAACCATCCGAGGCATAAGGTCGGGTTTTGCTATCCACTCATCGAATGTTGCTTTGTGTCACAAAGTGTCTAGTAATTTGAATGGTGGAGGCAGTGTGGCAGTGTGGCCCAGTGGTTAGGGCGCTTGCCTTGAGATCCGGAGATCCCGGGTTCAAGACCCGCCCTGACCACTCATTGAATTTGATCCTGGTAGTCCCTGGTTCAACTTCCTAGCTGCACTTGTAAATTGCAAAGTGGTTTGTCTCCGGCCAGTTAGGATTCTTAACAGTTTCAGTTGTTGTGTTCTATTGTTTCGTTGATTGTGTTTCATTGGCCCTGAAAAGCCCCGATGGGGAGCGGCCAATTAAGTATGTATGTATGTAATAACCCAAACAAACGGGAACACGCCAAGGAGACCCTTTGTGACGCCAGTTCAAAAAAGCGATCTTAACTATGCGTGTTAATTTGGCTGCGGGCTCCAGTGACACTTGCATTCATTTCACGGACCTTTGACTGCCTTAAGTGTTTTAAATTTGCGAGGAGCTTGTTGCGAAAACACTGTCGGTGCGGTTTTTTAATAAACCTAAGCGAGTTGTTTTGGGTCATGCAGGGTTGGTTACATTGTTTCGGTTCATTTCCATCGATGCAACACAAAGGGCTCGATAATTCAAAGTGTACTGCAGTAGCTGTTTAAACGTGACACATTGCTAAATTGCTATTTAGGTTGTAGTTGGATGATGAAGACTTCTTTAGAGGACAAACTCAAATCCTCTAGTCGATTAAGAAGAGCGAACGCGCATAATTCAAGAGAGGAGCTCAGTTTGCAGAAAGAACTATGTCGGCTTGACCGGCAAGTCGAGCGAGAAATGTGCCAATTGAAAGCTGCTCAAAATCGCTTTGAACTGCAATTCAGAAAAAAGGTCGAAAGGAAATCATCTCTGTTATTACCGCTTGTACACGAGGGAGGAGATATTGGCATCGAGGAGAGCAACGGATTTCTGAAAAGGCCGAAGGAAAGAAGGATTTCTCGGTCTCTGACGTCCTTACCGCCACTGGGTGCAGAGTCAACACCACTTGACACCTCAAATGTCAATGCAAGTGAGAGATCCAGCGGTCTTAAAAGAGCACCAAGCGATCCTGTCCTTTTAAGATGCAACAGTGAAAGCCCTGGAGACAAATTCAGTACGGAGGGGCCTCGTCGAAGAAGATCCTATGCTGGAATTAATGTAATAACGAAAGCAACTCTTCTATGAAGGGCTGTGAAAGTTATTGACTTGCAAAGACAATTCGCCCCCACACAATTATCTCCGGACTATTCGTCCCAGATCTGGAGGTCATTACTTAGTTCTTATTAACCGAGCGGGAGGTCTGCATGGGAGAATCTTGACCGAGGTCGCCAGTACCAGCGACCGAGGTCAAGATTCTCCCATACAGACCGACCTAGCTCGGTTAATAAGATGTTTATTATATGGCCAAACAAGAACAATTTAATTCGTTTAATGTAGCTGGTTTGTACTAACTGACATTTTGCTTGCGAACGGCGATGAGTGGCGATGAGCTGAACTTAATTCTGTCAAAGTTTGCTCGTCATCCTCTCTTTTGTCATCATGCTGTTTGGCACTTCCATAAATAAATATTGGTAGAAGAAAATACTCAATATTTTTGCATTTTAGTTTGCATCTTTTCACCGCAAAACACTACCGGTCTAGATGCCGGTCTAGATGGGAAAATCTAGACCGCGGTCAATATCGATTTTAGCCAATCAAATTCGTGAATTTTGTAGTTCCCAGTCCTCGTGAGACAGAGCCATATAATACACCTTGTTATTAACACTAATTTTCAAGGTTAGTTTTATTGATGGCTTTGGGTTTAAATGGCTAGAGATATTGTCAAAAGAGGGGGCGAATATTCCTGGCCCGAGACTGGCTAACGCTGTCTTGGGCGAAATGTGTGACATTCCTTCGGTGTTCCCAATCATTTGCATGAACTGAGATGTCCAATTTGCAAGGTGATAGGCGGCCGTTTTCTTCGTTTAGAAGTCAGTTGTATAAATTAAGGCAATTAATACGGTTCCCGGACGGACGTAAAGGGCATGAAATCCAAAAACTATACTTATCTAGCACTGTCACTTGATTACCTAGCACAGCTAGTTATTATCTAGCACTGCCACTTATTATCTAGCACTGTCACTTATTTATCTAGCACTGCTAGTTATCACCTAGCACAGTCACGTATTTATCTAGCGCTGCTGGTTACTATGTAGTACTGTCACTTAATTATCTAGCACTGCTAGTTATTATCTAGAACCGTCACTTAATTATCGGCAGGTACAAAACAGTGGTCACAGGTCATTGTTTTGCCAATACAGATCCTTAACATTGATATAAAAAGCTAAATGTTTGGGATACTTTCTGTATTGGTAAAACAATGACCTGTGACCTGCGACCTATGACCTGTGTTTTGTACCTGCCGATGATTAAGTGACAGTGCTAGATAATAAGCAGTAGTGCTAGATAATTAAGTGACAGTGCTAGATAAGTATAGTTTTTAGATTTCATGTCCCTTACAGAGCACCGTAACTTAAAGATTAATTTCACGCGTATTTTCAAAGTTTTTACAGTAATTCGCGACGGGGGCAATTTGGGAAACTTTGAAAAGACAATGAAATTAATCCGTAATTGCACCACGGCACATTTTGATTACATGTTTAGCACACAAAGGGCAAAAATATCCAGGGAAGTCCGTTCAGTACAGTGTAGTGACAAATGAACACTTTAATCTTAAAATTGCGTGAAAAGCGGTTTCATGCGGTTAAAGTTCAATTCGATAATTCAATAAATCGTTGCTGTTAGAGCGGTTTTCAATTGAGTGTCGAAAGTAATTAGCAAATTACTTTGGTTTTGCATTACTTCGCTCAGTGATTGGTTCAAAGTTGTGGCGACACTTTTTCAACCAATCAGAATTGAAACCAAAACCACTCGTTGCTTTCGCGTGCACATTTTCCCGCGCTCTGTGTCGCCTACGTGTAATTACTTTGAGTTTTGATTGGTTCACTGGATTGTCTCCGTCCTTTTCGATTGGCCAAAGTAATTACTTTGGTTTTGGTTTTACGACACTCATTTCAAAACCGCTCTGACAGAAATGGTGCTCAAAATGTATTTAATACGTGGGCAAAAGGGAGTTTTATCAGAGTCACAATCTGGAACAAAGATTCTCTTTTAAGCTCGCTTGTTCTGGCTTAGCAACCATTAAGCAATCAGGATCAAGTAATCATGACCTCTTGATTACCAAATTAACGTACCCTTGTGATTAACAAAAAAAATGTACTCCGTCTCAGCCAATCAGCATTCAGTAATTTCCCCCCGTATATGATAAATCCCTGGGTGTTTGTCCCGGCGGCCAGGCCTGCAGACCAGGTTTACTCTCGTTCCCGGTTGGACCGAGTGTGGCCTTCTTGAACTCTGTCAGAAGGAAAATGGTGGCGGAATTGAGCGGTGGAAAGACTCTGGCTCGCGTTCGTTTGCGCTTATTGAAGGTAACATTATCCTAGTTTAGCTCTGTGAGGTGAAGTTAATTGTTCAGTATAAAAGAAGGACTGCGGACCTGGTATAAAACGCGGACGGAGTATAAAATGCTGACTGAAGGCTGCGGGCTAGACTCAAAACGCGGACTGAGTACAAAACACTGTAAAAAAATGCACGGAGTAATTAAATGGGGACAGCTGATGACATGAATTGAGGTCCGTCATGGGAGCGGTGAATGTTTCGTTCCATAATTGTCATGTGCATATCTGTCAGGTCATAGATTCTTCCAGCATTGCCGGTGTAATGTATTTGCCAGAGGGAAGACACGAAAGTTATTTATGGAATCCTTCGCGGGTCACCAGCTTTATGTTTAGAAATCGAGAAATTTGAAGGACTTCATCGTGATATTTTTAGACAGGGGTCTGTTTTACTTATTCGTAAAGTAACTGTTTTGTTGCGATTGATTCAACTTTTTGTTCACCTCATTGTCACACTGGTCCTTCTGTAAACAGCACTCGATCAAGACAACTGTTATAGTTCATGTCCTGACTTACACGTACACACTACCGACTTCATCTTTAGCCTCTTGCGCAGACTTTGGAAGTAAAGGCCGGGACACAGGCGACAAGTCGCTGCTACACGTCACGGGGACAGGTCGCCGCAACAATTCGCCTTTGTGCAAATCATTGTCGCTGCCAGACGAATTTTGTCGCTGCGACTGATCGCAGCGACGAAATCAGCGAAAGCAAGCGTTGTCGCACCGTGTGTACACTTCCGACAACAAGTCGCTGCGATAATATATAAATGAACCAATGAGAGAGCTTCATATGGTACTACTTCGCATTCCCCCTCATACGAGATCACTGCGTGTGCACCGAACAGACATCGTGTCGAAACGACTTGTTTTGCAAGTAGGACACTCGGAGCAAATTGTCACAGAGACCTGTTGCTGCAACTTGTCGCCTGGTGTGTTTCGGCCTTAAATAGTGCGTGACGTCAGCCAAAAACACTCTTCGTGGGTGTTGAATCCATCTGGCCATCCTGGCTCGAACTACGACAACAACAATTAGAGGACTTTAATATAAAAGATGGAAATATACGAAAAGTTGAAGTTTATTCCTAAAATGTTTCCGTCCTTCCCCACAACAATCTTTCCATTCCCTCTAGTATTTGACTTGATTTGCGTTAATTGTTGATTTCAGTTTAGTGTCCCCAATTAGTGCTCCGCCGCTAGAACGACTTGACACTTTATCATAAATAAAGTTTCTTCCTTTTCCTTTTCTTTTTGAACTCGTGGAGTAAAGTACAATTTGGAGATACTAAATACAAAATCTCTACTCTTACTTTCTCTAGCCCTTTCGGTGTTGTGACTGAGCATTTTTGTGTACTTGACAATATTTTGACACGAAATAAGAGGAGTCAAGGCCTTTTTTTAAAAAATCTGTATATGGGCTAATTCAATTCTAGTTTTGTTCCATACTCCGTTTTTTTTTTCTTTTTTTGATACTCAGACCGCTTTTTATATCTGGTCCGTGTTGTGTACCCGGTCTGTAGTCTGCATCATATACTGACCAGTTAGCGTAAGTTAATGTTCGCGCGATCTTATTTGGAATTTTTGTTCTTAATTCAAAGGTTTCGAATTTTGTAATTTGGAAGCTTAAGTGCGCGCGTTTCTGAGACGCGGACGAAAACCGAAGTAAGCTGTTTTCCCTTTTAACTAGTCTTCAAACAACCTTGTTTACATTGCTAAGTAATTTTGTTCTCCATTAGAGATGATTAGAATAAATAGCCGAGAAACACAACTGTCCTGCCACGCGAAATGTTATCTCAGTTCCGGTGGCTCTCCGCGTCTCTAAAACGCGCGTGCTTAAGCTTTCTAATCCCTAATATCCTGTACGTAGTATGACACCGTTGTCCTATGTGTCAAGTAACCCTGACAGCGTGATGCAGAGATAAAAAACGCACTTGAAGAGATGATCTAGGTTTGACGTTTCATTTTATTGTTGTTACATACATGTACACGAAAAATATTGTGCAGAAGTCGCCGTGTCACACAACTGACGCCTTAAAATCATATTTTTGTCAGTGGCTGAGCTTGGGCGACCTCTGGTTGTTCAGCTTACACGTTTCGCTCAAGTGCTTTGATTGGAACTTCAATTCACTTTAGTCAGGAATGCTGCGCATGGAGCAGGAATATAAAAAGTCCCTTTTCAGTCTTAGATCAGAACTGGCGAAGAGACTGGGCAATTGGAAACGTTGGGTCGTGAATGGTAACTTTGCATCTTCCATTTATTAGAGAGGAATCAAACCATGTCAATCTGATTAATATATTGTCATTTTGGTTACAATATGAACCTTAAGTTACGGCTTATGATCACAGAACGTCTTGTCTTATCTTAAGGCTAAACATGTCATACACTTTCTCTTCTGTTGAATTGCTCAAGGTAAATCCACAGCTACTACGTTATTCACCAATGTTTAATGGTCAGAGGACCTGAATCTGGCCCAATATTCCTGATCATCAGGTTTGCATTTAGTTGGCATCTTGTACTGGAAATTCTGTAGCGTCTTTTTTTTTTAACGCGTTCATTCTTTTTAAAGGAGAGCTTCGAACCCCTGCGGGCTCTCCATTTCTTTGACATTCAACATCGTTGCTAATATTAGTTGGTTGATGGTAATGAACTGAGGGGTGATCCACATCCATTTTGCTCGTATGGTGCACCACTATCACGTGGCGTTTCCACAAGTAGTTTGGCTCTTCGTTGCATGCTTCTTCGAGGCTCGCATTTTCTTTTTTATCTTCCCTGTTTGTATTCATACTTTCATCCTGTGAATCACCTGAGGTTGCAATTGCACAATTGTAAACGTCTTCCTCACTTTGGGGTTGCCATTTTGCCTTTTTCGTGGGATGAGAACTCTGTGAACTCTCTGTTTCCTCCTTTCCCATTCGAACTTCTTGATCACTTCCGTGCTTCCTGGGAAGCTGGTATTCTCTTCCCTTCGAGAGTAGAGCTGGCCGTTTGTGTGGTATTTCATTTAACTGACATTGTTTATTGATACTGCCTTTTGGGATGAAAGCTTCTTCTTTGCCGGCGTGAATTTCACAGTTTTCATCTGCATCTGAACCCTTGTTCGCTGTGTGTGCAGTGTGTCTAGCTCTTTCCCATTTATGGTTATTGAATTCATTGTCGCCGCCCAACTCTAACCGTGAGAGATTTACGTCATCGTACAGTGGTTCTTCTTCGGAAGAACGGTCATTTGCGTACATAGCGTTTTGGTTCTCTTTGATCCACTTTTCATAGTGAACGTTTGCATAGAGCACATCATCTGTTTGGTTTTTCGTTTCAGTCACAGGGCACAAATAATCTGATTCGTTTGCCTCGCCAACTTGGCTGCTGTTTTCGTATGGTGGGCTATATGAAGGATTTACGAATTTCTCAATTTGTTCCTTGGAGCAATAAACATCTGACCTCTCTACATACTTATAGCGGTGTTGAGCATAGAACTCTTCGGAACACATTTTCTCTATGTTTCCTTCAGAGGGGTGACTGTCTTCACCTAATACATGAGGCACGTCAATCCCTTGAGAGACAGAAAGATCCGGCCACTCTTCTTCGTTGTGCGTTCTCAACCAAAGCTGCATAATCCAAGACTTCATTGGTTCCCTTTTAACCGAAAAAAAAAAAGATTAACGTGGTGAGCAGTTTATTCCCCTCAAGCCTACTGGACTCTGATCCCACGCGAGGCCACGAGCTCTTTTGCCCTGACCAAAGCGCGTACGTTGTCGAAATGAATCTTCGCTTCCTAAATCACAATTGTATTTCCAGCGTTCATACACAAGCAAAATAACTTACAGTTAGCTACCTTCTTAGCAAACTCACAGCCACTTCTGGAGAATACCAGTGATCATGTTTTCGAATAATATTATGCTTCACAAACGACTTAATCAAAGGCTCCCATTTACTTCAAACTATGAAGATCCCTTCAGCTCGATGAACCTGATTAAATGAATCTTGCCATTCGCCAATTTGATGTAAAGGGAAGGCGTGATAAGCATCTAGTATCTTGCCGTTACAGTTTTCTTAATCGTCACTAGACATTTACTGAGCAAAAATCGAAGAACTACTGCTACCAGGAATACAACATGTTTTAAAAGAGTAAATCAAAACGTGAGAAAAGCGGAGGATTCAGGACCGCAGTGTCCCTTGCCCCAAAGTTACTCCCCGTAATGTCCCATTATCCCGTAAACCGCAACTGTGGAAATGTGTGAAGTTCGTTCCTGTCGAAGTGGCCTCTTACAATACGCAACTTCTTACTTTGAGTAACTTATATTAGGGGTGCAGGGCTGGCGTAGTGGTGAGAGCACTCGCCTTCCACCAATGTGGCCCGGGTTCGTCTCCACACTCGGTATCTTATGTGCTTTCAGTTTGCTGTTTTATACAATGCTCCGGGAGGTTTTTCTCCGGGTACTCCAGTTTTCCTCTCTCCTCAAAAACCAACAGTTTATTTGATTTGCGTTATATTCTTGATTTCAGTTTACAGTGTCCCCAATTAGTGCCCCAGCGCTAGGACGATTACACACTTAAATAAAGTTCCTTACTTTTTTTTTCCTTGTAATTAAGCAACAAGCGGTATTTTTTGTTGTATCTCTGTGGACGGCCTACTAAACATGCAACAACCCGGTGACGTTTGAGTAGTGGATCTACGTAGGAGAAATACCTGCTCGTGAGACAATCGAAAATGGCGAGGATTGGAGGTCTCTGCTTTGAATCGAAAGCCCAACACTGATGGATGAGGATGTAGACCCAATCAGGACAGCATTCAGGTCGGCTGAGTGGACCCCTGTCTCGCTGATAAGGCAGAATCTGCAAGGAAGATGATGATCACAAACGGTTAGTTCATGTTGGTGGATCGACGAGTAAAAACGATGCCTGGATTGGTTACAATCTTGCAAACTAATAGTATTTGGGTGCGGCAGAAAAAAATCTAAAGGCAGGATTTCGCCACAATAATTTTTACCTCGTCATTGTCAAGCGAGTGATAAGGAATCGCAAATTGTCGTTCTTCTTGACCATATTGGTAGGATGCATAGAGTTCCCAGGCTAGAATACCAAATGCCCACACATCACTGGCATGTGAATAATATCCATCCATGTTAACCTCTGGTGCACTCCTGTTGAAAAAAGGCGTCTTCTGCGTTAATTTTGGTGTCAATAAGAAACATATTCTCTAAGAGGTACAGTCGGCTTGTTGTGTATCGTCTAAATTTTGAACAACGCTAAGTAAAAATGAGAAATGGATCTTTGGTGTGGTACCTTAATGAGAAAAAGTGGTAATTCGATGTTTCAGGGAAGTCCCTTTGGAAGAAAGCAAAAACTTGTGCCCGGTGTCACTTTAAAGAATGGAGACAGTGTCTGAGATCATTCTTCTAATACGTCATTGGTAAATACTTTTTCACCGCTTCCTAAATGCTCACTTTCCTTGCCGTTCCTATTTTTTTCTTTTTCTAGGTAGCTCATATCTCACCATCTACTGGCATCAGGTGGCATGGCAACTTGTGCAACACAGGATGAACTAGTGACTTCATAAGCGCTCATAGAAAGGCCCTTGGAGCGTCCCAGTCGACCCACTTGAACCTGCAAAGGACAATTTTCAGTCATTATATCTTGATAAACCTGTACTGAACAAAATCTTTTGAGAACGAAGGAGCATCGTATCCTTCAATTTCTCGCTGGCCTGACTCGGTGACGGACCAGAGCTGCTTGAGGCAAGTTAAATGCCCCAAAATAGGTAATCTTTTACTTTCATTTTGATGTTCCAGATACATGTATAGTTCTGTAAGTATCTTGACGAGGGAATGGCACGCATTTTGTAATTATTTTTTTCTTTTAATTTCTATTTTATTGCGACTGAATTACTTTTTTCTCCCAATAATTATATTTATTTCAACACAAAGAGCATTACTTACAAATTACTTACTTCACCTATGCGACCGTACTTCGTTATTAACAGTAAGATACTTGAGCTTCTTACAAAACAGTATTTACACTACTTTCAATACGGTACTTACACTACAATAGATAAGTGAGAGTACCTTTTCTTTTCCTAAAGAAATCGTTCTTACTGATTATTTCTTTTAGTTTCATATTTTACAGCAATTTTAGCTCGATATCCATGAATGTTGAGAAGAATTTGGGAATTTCTGGAATTCTACAAAAAAGCTTTCCAAATATTACGAAACAGTTCAGCAATATATGTAAAGGGTGAGTAGTTTCTGTGATGATTTCAACAAGCACATCCTGCGGGAAAGGTGGATTCTTTGATTTCAAATAATGCACCAGTAAATTTCAAAATCGTTGGAAAACCGCTTAGAAAAAGCGCAGCGGTAGACCAGATGGTTCAGTGAGCTTCGCTTTGTTCTGAAGCCCATTTTATATAATTTGGTGTTTGTATGGAGAACTGAGTTAAGAACTTTGTATTGAAAAGCTTTAACTTACGATTCAAGAGTGACGGAATGAGATGACTGGAAAATTTGTCTCAACTGATCACTAGTAGAATTAAAATCACTCTGTAATTTATAAGCGATATTAGGAAGTTGCGCTTTTTTTCCTGATAAGTAGAGCATATAATTCTTTTGATTTCTTTTTTGTTATATCAAATATATTGTTATCAATCGCAAACGTTAGAGGACTTATTGATGGAAGCCAGTCTTCACCTCTGAGAGACGTTGGAATAGACGTACGAAGACCTGCCCGTTCTAAAATATTTGTTTTATTTATTTTGTGCGAGAGATGATTCATGAATCTGTAACATTTAAATTAAACAAAAGATCTCGGGTGCATATAATTCCCGCTTCATAATAGGTTTTGTAATGTACAGGCTTATTGTCTATTCTAATCTCACAGTTATTCCGATATTCGTCCAATTCTTTTCTGTGGCGAAAGTCTGACGGAAATCTGAGCACCAAGAAAGGTGAGTTCATAATAAGATTGAGAAGGAATTGTATAATCGTATATTTTGTAATTACACGCTAAAAGAAAGAAACCTCCTAAGGGGCTCAATAGGTGCTGCATTAATTTCATTAAAAATTCGCTTTAACCAGGCAAGTTTTAACGATTTCTCCATGCATTTAAGATCAACCGTTCTCAAGCCTCCTTCCTCATATTCGTTTATTACTGACACTCTTTTCACTTTATCTGTGCCTTTCCACAAGAATTTAAACAATAAGTTATTGAATTCTTTGATCAGTTCTTTAGAAGTCGGTAGAACTGAACAAGCGAAGGGAAACTTTGGAATAAGAAAAAATTTGACTATCGTCACCTTTCTGTAAATCGATAGGCCTCTAGAGGACCAGATATTAATTAGGATTTTTACTGAATAAAATTCTTTTCTTCAAGAAGTTTCTGATTATCTGTAAAATATTCTCCGAAAGCTTTTATTGGCTCATCAGGCCATTTAATATCGAAGGGTTTTGCTTTATGATTTCTCAATGAACTAATCTACATGCCTTCAGTTTTCGAGCAATTAATCTTGAGTCCTGAAATAGTTTCAAATATTTTGTAATCATTTTGTTTTATCAAACTTTGTCGTAAGAGTGGCCAACTTACCAGGTCTGGTGATACGACATTGACGTACTCAACTCGAAGAACCCCATGCACAATGTGTTTACTGTGAAGGTAGTGACATGCAGAGGTCACTTGGGACAAAAACATCTCTAGGTTTTCCTTTTTGCACTGTCTTTGAAGAACGTACTCTTTAAGATTGCCATAGGGACAGTTTGGACGTGAGACCTGACAAATAGATGATTGGTTGAATATCGGCCTACCATGGTTTTGGTTTGTGTTGCACTAATACTAATGTCTGGCAGTTTTGTGTCAGTCAATTTTTTAGGCTTAACGCTCTATGAATTACTGCTTGCTTACATCTGATAGCTTGTCAACATGAAGGCCTGTTCAAACACCTTGCACTCTGGCTATGCTGCCTTTTAATGTCATCTGCAAATGGTTAGACTCTCTAGTCATCTCGGATAAGGATAATAAACCGTAGGCCCCGTTTCAATGTTCACACCTTGTGGGGCGTAAAAGAACCCACACATTATTTGCAAAGAGTAGGGCATGGAGTTCCCGGAGTTTTAATCTGTCCCCTGGGGTAAATCATGGTTTGGAGGGCAAATGCTCGGAGATGCTAACTACACCAAGCTGCTCTAAAAGATATGGTGGCAATGATGGTGATGTTGAAAATGTCCTCACAGGATATCATCACCGATGGCGGTTACTTACTATCCAGCGAAATGAACTGAAGAAGTCGTGTTTCCATATTGGTACAATGTTTGGATTATTGAGACCGCGAAGCTCGTTGGCATGCTGAATATCTTGTTGTGAAAGTCTCTCCCACGTCAATGTGGACCCCTAACGATGTTGAAGAGCAAACAATAATAAGACTATTTTCATGACGCTGGGAATCTTATTCAGCATGTACATCCGTGTTGCTCTATCGCTTAAGACAGGTTTCAGAAATCACCTTACGCTACATGCTACTGTATTTAGTTGAAATGCTCTTAGAAAAGGCATATGCTATTAGCTTTTATTTGGAAATACGCCAAAAACGCGTATGTCATTTCAATAAATAGAGATGTGACTTTTACGTACCCGTTCTTTCCTGTCGGTCTTATCGGCATAAGAAGGAATAAAGAAGATGAAATGACTTCTTACTTGATTTTCTGTGCTAAAATAATCTGGCACTAGGTCATCATAAATATCTGGAGAAAAAAGAAAGGAGCTAATTAGTTTAGCTATAATTCGATTCTTATTTCAGGATGACACATTTCATTAGGATTTGACAGATTATAACAGGTATGGTACAAGAAGGAGTAAAACGTACACGACTAGCTGAGCGTAACTTAGGAGGGCTTTCGTATACAGCATTATAATGGATTTACACAAAAATTTGTAAAGGTTGCTAATGTTCATTATTGAAAGCCCTGACTTGACACTGTAGTAGTACATAAGGTCGTTTCTCTTTAGGGGATAGCGTGTGTGGCATCTGTGAAAACGCCCAGTGGAGTCATTACCACGTTGTATTTGACAAGTTTGAAGCTTTGAGTGCGTTGCAAATTGCGTTGCAATTTTCTCAACTCATCCAGGGATTGTGCCACATTTTTTACCATTCCACCTTCAACGTTAGAAGTGTATTACCAGACTGGGTGTCATCATCCTTCGTTGGATCTAGGTTAACATCCTTGAGAATATCTGTAAGTAAAGTTTAACAGAATTACAAAAATCAACTCGGGGAGGATTATAAACTAAGACCGCGTTGGTAAACTTATCTGGGTACAAAAAGGAGAAAACGTCTTTGAGCTATACATGCCCATGTCGCTATCAGGATTCGTGAAACAAGAACGGAAATGTATGGTTTTCAGGGCATGTTTGAGCAGGAGAGATGGGAAGCAGTCCTGACCAGTGGTTGCGGTGCTTGCCTTGACAAGACCCGTTCTGATCACGGTAGTCCCGGGTTCAACCATTTGGCTGCACTTGTAAATGTCGCCAACTTGTTTGCCCGTCGCTGTTCTGTTAAGTTCGAAAGGCCCCTATGGTCAGCAGTCAATTAAGTACGTATGCCTGACTTGTAGGAGGATAGTTGGAAGCATTGCATGGCAGATTGGGAGGAGGTTAAATTACAGGTCTAGTTCATAAAGGGTTAATTTTGTTTTGTTGGTGCGTGTCTGCCTCGTTCTGAAGAAATCTCCACTTGAGTTGGTTCCCACATGGGCTGATATTGCTTTTCTATGTCTTGCTGCTGCTGAAGGAATAGTGCTTAAGAGTTGCCAATGGTTGATTCTAAATTTAATGGAAAATTGGCCACCACATGCGGCTTCCTAGATACTTACCAGCAATTGTACTGTACAGATCCTCGTCATCTGAAGCGATCTATGTGTGGCAAAAGGTAATGATGGAGAACAGTGAATAATTATGCCGGCCACGAATTGCATGCAAGAGCGACTCCACGAATTCTGTCATTACCCCTCCCGGCAAATGTGTGACGTTATTTTGAGAACCGCTTTTTAAGATGACAGTAATGTCGGAATTTCCCAGCTGACAAGCGTACATAAATTCAAGACCTACGTCATTTTGTCAGTGTTACCGAATGCCCAATGCGCCTTATTTACCAAATGATAGGTATCTGCATCAAAAATATTACAACTGAATTACATGAGTTACTTACACGACTTCCACCAAGTTTAATGTCAACCTTTAAGGTTGGTGGATCAGGTCGTGGCTTTCCGTTGTCTAAACAAAGGAAATAAAGAAGAAATCCAAATAAAGGGCCAATCGTGGATTGTGTAATTGTTAACAGCGACTGCATGATCCAACTGCTATCTTTGGCATGCACACATACAACCATATTTGAGATAGCCATGGCCTTGTTAGGCCACAGTAGCAAGACATGGCCGTCAAACTCTCTTCTGCCCGTTAAACGTGTTGAGGAGTCTTTTTCATTGTTTGAGTGTGCTCAATGCTTCCTTGTGTTTCCCCTAGGTAGAGATACTTTAGGCACAGATACTTCAGAAAAGCAAAATATTAAGCCTCAGTTACCTGAGTGCTGGATAATTTGGTCAAGCTCATCAGTGATGTCAGTAAATCTGGGTCTGAGTTCGCATTTCCATTTGCAGCACTTCTTTATCAGCTCATACTCGCTGTTTTCGAGACAACTCTCCTGGGGTACGATTTCTTTAAGGTTTATAATCTTGTAAACAAAAGAAGGTGAAAAGTGCGTTAGCAGCTATTCCGTGCAACTCAATCTATTACGTTTGTGACCCATTATTATCTTACTCTGGCCACGCCTGTTGTGACGGCGGCTGAGTCTGTGAAAGGTGGCCATGTCAGTGCGCGACTATTTTGATGTGAAAGTTCTTTTTGTCTCTGTGTAATGGAAGTTCAAGAAGTCCTTTACAACCTTTTATTAAATTCGATCGTTCCGAGAAGACAGCTCTTGTGTGTTGTCCATTGTCTCATGAACCAGTCCTGTGACCCCTTGTGGTAGGTCGCCTGTTACAAAGGTCGTCCGCGTTAACAGAACGTTTTGCCCTCACTGAAATTCAACTAGTCCATGTTCCCTACATTTCGAGTTCCACAAGTCCTTCAGTCCTTTTTAAAGGTCATTCTTCTTTTTGTATTCAAATTTCAAGTTCACTTGAGGAAAAACCAACAACCTTTAAGTAAAATAGCAAATTTGGTGCATGGTAGGGAAAAGAGTACGTTTAATTAATTAAAACACTGTTTTCACGTCAAGGCGTGCTTGAACGTTTTATATATATCTGATTTCAGGTAACATTTTAAGCACTGATAGAGTACTGCATTGCTTGCTCCAGCTCCGTTTGTATTTCGAGTAATTTGGAATCCTAAAAGTGCGAGGGGCGAGCTCGACTGTGTCATGTTCTTTAAAGGGAGAATCGTGTGCAATACTCCACCGGGCCACAACGCAATAACATCGGAGTCCCTTGCTGATACTTAACAATCTATGCGTGGGCTCCAAAACCTATTACTGCTCGATAAACTAAGTCACAGGTAATTTTACAGTATCAAAGTTAAGAATGTAATATGTGGACCATTTGTGAATGTACAAAAACAAGCATTATTATCAATATACGCGGCCAAATAGAAAATCGGCCTCTTCAAAACATACGCTTAGCGGGCCGCAAAAGACTGACAGCGGGCTGCTAATGCATTATCAGCCCTACAGTTGATTGGTTCTTGATTCATCATCCGATGAGGATTCTGTTACCAGCATAGACATTTTTAAGGTTAACTTTGTGATATGCCTATTATTTATACACGATTTTACGCATTTTAATCGGTAATTTTAAATAAGTTCACTAGACTGAGTTGATTCTTTAATAGTTTGTTCAATCAACACTTACATGATGATTTGAAGTGACTTTGAATTCTTTATTCACTTAGCTTGTATTATTAAAACTTGCATTCTTTATATCATTTGGCCTTGTTTATGTATAATAATGATAATGACATGACTTTTTTCGGGAATATTGTTTACTTACGCCCTTGTAGTGTCATTTGCAGCCCTTGCGCTTCGCGCTCGGGCCCCAAATGACACTACGCGGGCGCAAATAAACAATATTCCCGAAAAAAGTCATGTTATTCCCTTATTCATGCCATAATGTCAGCAAGGTGTTCTTTGAATTTATATTCCAGATCCCAGTTGTTCAAAGACAGTTCACTTCGAAGTGGCCTCGAATTCCCTCTGGTAAGCACAAAATATGCATTTCACCTAACGTTAACTAGACAGCATTAAAGTGCTCTTTGAAAATGGAGTGGGACTGAATTTAAAACGCAAATCTTTGACTTATTCATCGTGTTATGTCATTCTTCTTATTATTAATTAACTTGAACTCGATCCATTTAAAAAAATGCTCGAATACTTACTTGGTGAGAAACCTCTTTGTCTTCCAAAACGTGCCGGTATGGAGTGCAACCGTAGGTAAGCACTTCATACATTACAACCCCGAAGGCCCAAACGTCGGAAGCAGTAGAGAATCGATGATTAGTCAAGCACTCTGGTGCTAGCCATCTCACTGGAAGGTCCTCATCTGTAGGCTTTCCAATATACTGGGGAATTTCAATTGAACTATAACCCTCATAGAACGAGTCTGGTGGAAGAGAGAAAACAATGCATCATCGACTCACAGTGGAAATTTTTTTTAGTATGTTTAAATACAACTCTCTATTTGACCTCATCACATTTTTTTTTTCATACATCATTGTGTTACAGCAAGAATTCCAAACTAGTAGCACTTTCTGAATAAAATGAATGAGCCCAGCAAATTGACCTGAAACAAATGAGCTCCTCAAATTGAACTGCTGCTATCTGTGTGGCTTCGTAGCTCAGTTCGTAGAGCATTGCACTGGTATCGCAGGGGTGATCGGTTGAAATCCTGTACGAGCCACCTGAATTTTTCCGGTGTCTTTTAGATATAATTGTTTAAATTCTCCAGGATAACTTCTCTCATTCGTCTATTAGCACTTCTACTAAGTGTGGACTGTCTCACTCCTCTGATTCAATGGGTGAGACGTGAGTTTTTTAGTGGAGGTAGAAATTGGTAAACGGGAAGTGATATTCTTCCATTATCAATTGGATCATAGGACTGGTCAAATTAAATTAATATTTTAAAGCAGTACCTTGGTCGCTTTGTTCAAAAGTGAGGGGACGCAAGGAGTGCAATCCACTTAATTTGCACTCAAAGTTATCTCCCACAAGTATGTTTTCCGCGTTGACGCAACGGTGCACCAGTCCCAGGGCTTCTATGTGCGAGAGGGCACGGGAAATGCCATTTAGCAACTTGAGAAGGTCAACCGGCTGAACATACGGTTCCATATCTCGGCGGAGTTGAAGAAACTGCCGGAGGTTTCCCCATTTTTCAAACGCAGTGATAATATGGAAGGGCAGATTCATAGTGTCGAAACCAAGGAGGACAGGAAAGTTCGGATGCTGAGATTCACTTAGTCGTCGCATGTTGTGAGCTTCGTTAATCAGTCGCCTTCGTGCCTCGAAATCTGGATTGTTTGCCAGGAGATGATTTTTCTTGACGTTCAACACTTTGACGGCCACCTGGTAGTACAATATAATATACAATATGGTATCATGCATCTATTAATGCGAAATTCAGATTTGCAAATGCACTATGTCAATTTAAAGATAAACCGCATGACGTTTTTCCACAGGAGGGAGTAGTGACCTGAGCGTCTCCAAGTATACGTTGCATCTGCACTGCCAAACGTTTGGCTGTGTACGAGGGGCAGAGGGCTGCGGTTTGTGCTAGTGGAAAGAAAAACAAAAGTTTCTTGATACTTACAAGAGGCACAGTGCCTGTCCCCCCACCCCCGTCTGGGCTCTATCACCCCCTCGTCCGAGCACCTGAGACTTTCGAAAGAGGAAATATACTGAATGAACGCAGATAGAACAGATAATTGAACCTAAAGTATATCAGTCATTAAGTTCTTCAGAACGTAATTGTGATGCCCTTTGAATTTATGTGACGAAAAGAGGCGATACACTAGCCACTGTAGATTAGTAACAGAACTCTAAAGTTTCCTTCTCAGTGTGGAATTCCATAGCAATGTAGCTCCACTAGATTTACCTTTTTGCAGTGAAACATTCCCGTGCTGATAAAGCACTCGGCGCTATGGCTTATGATCGTGTTGTTTATCTCCAGAGTTTGCGTGTTGTAAATCGAAGACAGGTGTTCGATATGTCGCTCTACTGGAAGTGCTTCCGCTTCTTGCTGGTTCTGGGACAAGAAATGTATCATCATCTTCCTTATCTCTGGGTCAGAGCTAAAGAGAAGCTCTGGAGCTCTTTTCTGTAATACTACTCTGCATTCAGGCCTCCCCTGTACCTTTTCATCTCCAAGAAGGTAAACTAAACTACCAGCTGCCTCCTGCCTTATCGCTGTTGACAAACGAAAACCAGTTGTAGTTAGCTCACTGAAAACGCGTTCTCGGTATTCATTAAAACTCCCAGCTTTTGCCTTGAGAAGAATTTGAGCAGAACTTCTTAATATTTTCAATTAAGTTTCCATCAACTGAGTGAAAAGTTTTTTTTTAGCGTTAACAAGGCGTCTTATGGTTCTTTCTTTTACTGGACGTTCATTTGTCATAGTCAATTTGGAACATCGCAACTTTAAACTGGAGTTTCGATACACAACCACTGTTTGAGAATTTGTTTGCTAACCGGAGGGAAAACAAGTACTCGTATTCTGTACCAATACATGGCAGTGCAAGTTTTACAGTATCACCTTTCGTGATATTGTTCTTTGCGATCTCGACGAGGAGTAATGATGCGGCCAAGCAAAACCGCCAATCTTTTCCACCACCTCCCTTAAGACAGGCTTCCACAATCAATCTAATCAGTATCATTGCTCGTCTTTCAGTGTCCATTTTTGGATTAGGACGCTCACTGTGGACCTATGACGAGAGAAGAAATTACTTCATGCCTTTTAAATCAAACAACTGTTTACTGTAAAGCAGTTTGTGTTACAAGAATGAAGGGGGTACTTCCTAAAGAAACTGTGGTGCTGCGTCGGTGGGGAATTAGTATACAAAAATTTGCTTTTATCAACAGAGTTGATTATGTAAATTGGCCACCGTACAGAGATTCTAAAAGCTGACGTTTCGAGCGTTAGCCCTTCTTAAGAGCGAATCGAGGAATTAAGGGTTACGTGTAGTTTTTACAGTAGAGTAGGAGCTACGCTATTGGTGGTAACATGGCAACGTGAAAAATAGGAATATATTAGTTAAATGAAAAGCGTTCGTTAATACCGTGAGGATTAAGGGTGCCGATTTCATCTTCCAACTCCGCACCCTTAATCCTCACGGTATTAACGAACGCTTTTCATTTAACTAATATATTCCTATTTTTTTTTTCCTCGCTCTAACGAAGGGCTAACGCCCGAAACGTCAGCTTTTAGAATCTCTGTACGGTGGCCAATTTACATTATCAACTCCGTTGATAAAACCAAAAGTTTGTGTTACAACTGTACTTATAGAAAATGGAGATCACTTCATGACCGCTCACATATAAAGAGTCGTTGTTGCTTTCTTGAGTTTTGTTGTCTGTAAACATATCGTCTATTTTGGCAAAGACTAGTCTGCGAAAAGGCTCTTACGAAATGTTTGGCTTGACGGACGGCGTTGGGTTAAAAGGAAATAGGCCGATCGGGGATCATCGGTCACCCCATCCTTCAGCTTTAGGCGGTGCACCGTCAAATGAGCAATTTTGGAGGTTATTCTAATATTTCGCCAAGTTATAAAACGGTGTTTTGGATTTCTGAATAAAGAAAAATATTTGCTTAAAGAATCCGTTTGCATTCTTTCGGAAAGCCGTAGTCTGATTCTCGGAGTCCGTACCCGAAAAATCTAATATAAAGAATCTTATGCCAGTGTGTAGCCCTTGACAAAAGAGTCCTTGGGGGTCACGTTGCGCTGTTAGTTTAGTTTTTCAACTCAATCAGGGACAGCTTATGTGTCTGCTTTTTTGTTGTATGACAATTTCTTCGTATAAAGAGGCAAACTAGCTTCCCATACGGGCCAAAAGGCACTATAAGTCTACGAACCTTTCCATGCAGGTGGTACAAAATGCTGTGCAGCTCAGCCCAAGATAGATTTTTCTTCTTTTTTCTCAGTGTTTCAAGAAGAGTTAAATCCTTGCTCTCCTTTCTCGGATTTACACAGAACTCTTGGCATTCCTCCAGGAAACTCTCCATTCTTCCACCTGTTGGCAAACTGTCGCTAGGCTTTAACAGACAGGAATGTGATAATAGCATGATAGTAAACTCCATCGAATAACGAAGCGTATCCTTCTTTTTGTATTTTAGTTGCTTTTGATGTCTTTGTAGTTCTTCCACAATCCTTTTCAGATCGTTTTCCAGCTCTGTCACCAGCAGCTCATCTTGCAGAACGTCAGGCTTTAAGAGCAACGATAAGATACGACTGTAGACAAGGAGTTTAAGTGTTCTTTCACATTGTCCATCTCTCCTAAATATCCCTTTGTCCGAAAAAATGGACGATCTCATGATTCCTTCCAGTTCTAGTAGACTCCCATGCCCTCTTTCAAAATTATCTTTGCAGATGAGATGAAGAAGCAGTTGTAAGGAATGTTTCACGACTTGACCACCGCTGACACTGTGGCTTAGTTTTGCCAGCTGCTTGTAAACACCTTTGTTTGAATCGGAGCATTTACCCCATGATTCTTCTAGATGTGGAAGAATTTCACGCAAAATAAATTGTTCACGACGTTCTTTGCACAAGCTGCCAGCCGTGTCCATCTTCTGGATGAATTTTTCTGGGTTTTGAAAGAATGATTCAATGGTCCGCTGACAACCATCCCATCCTAAAATTGTTGTTTAGAATAATATAATTTATTTGAAAACGAAAAAAATGCCACAGAGTGTTGCCTTAAAGAAGAATGATCTAATGATAGAGGCCATTCGTCATTAAAATTGGCTCGATCTCTTTGAGAGAAGAATTTAATGACTAGCGCGCAACATTTCGTCGTCGACAGTGATATTCACACTGTAACAAAAAAAAAAGAACTAGAAGTCTCTTATCATGGTACCTTTCTGTGAAATAATTCCTTTGCTTGGTTTCGGGTCCCATTCAAAACTTTGTTCTTCCCTCTGAAGTGGGGAGTATCTGTACATGCAGTAGGATCCTGGCTGAAGATTGCCGACTTGCCACGGAGTACTAATATCTTGTGGTGGCAATTCTTCATCTTGTCTGTCCTCTCCAGACTGAGAAATCTCAGAAGGAGTGAGTGAATTTGTTCTTTTGGCTATAGGGAGAACGAAGAAATATAGTTGTCATTGAGTTTTTCGTAGGGAAGTATTTTGAACCTTGCGATCATGGATTTCTATCTGGAATTTACTACACAGATATTCATAAAGTTTTCATCCTTGCGGATGCAGTTCTATCTTTGGAACTCAAAGGACTCCAAGAAAATTCATGGAATTTGATAGAACTCAACGAGATTCCTTAGAACTGGAAGTCCATGAAAGTCCATTAAACTCCATGGAAAAATTAGTATTAGTATAAACCACACAAGTCTCCACTCTTCGCGCGTGCTGATGGGCTAACTCGGAGGTGATTATCCAAGTATTATTCTGATCACCTTCATTTCGTTTTTACTTATATAAATGCACTGTTGTGGTGTTCTCGTTCCTTGACTGAACCGCCAAAAAATTATTAGGGGCCCTTTGTGAGTTTATGGCTGCAACAGAAAAAACTCAGTTTGATGAACGCTTGTTGTCATTTTACGCCAAAGTGCGTCTTTTCCAATCAAACAGCGACGCGTGGTATTGTCAGCCATTTTGTTTACTAATAAATGGTTGGTCTCCATCTTGCCCTGCTACTTCCATTTGAAAAGTTCACTTACATACCTGAAGTGGTCGTGCACTCCGACGAAATTATGGAAGCCAATGAGTCAATTAAACCATAAAATCAAAGGAGTCGAGATTTTTATGACTGTGCCTGTCAAGGCAGGCAGTTTAAGAAACATTGATGGCCATGTCAATGGCAATGCCACAAAACACGAATACCATTGGTTAAAAGAGAAAAAAAGTGTGCTGCTGCACGCTTGGCACGCAGTTTATTTAGGACAATCGATCACCAAATTTGATGACGACAACGTTGGCGTAAACATGTGATCCTTTGCTTCTCTATTTTTATTCTGAAACCGCTGGTACCGAATTTATTTTTTTAGGGTACTTCTCCCACATTGTACGACGCGAATGATATGGCATATATATTCACGAAAGACTTACGCTAGTCCAAAGCGATATTTGACGTGACGTTTTCGTCGTCGACGCTGTCCTAGATTTTAAAGTCCCTATTTTTGGATCTCCGGCTTGCTTCAGAAAACAATGGACCATTACCCCAAGAAAAATACAGGTAAATCCAATACCATTCCATAAAAGAAGAAGCACAAATAGCGTTGGTAAACATGGTGATGTTTCGTATGTTAACAACGTACATCGTCGCAAGTAACTGTTGCCAGTTTTGAAACTTTTTGTAAAAAAATTCCGATGGATTCGTGGACCGAGATAGAGAAAAATGTTCTGACAAATGAATGTTGTAACATCTAAAATTCCGTGGAGGCCACAGAAATGCGCTGCCTTAGCAATGTTTATCAGGTGTTATTCGAGTCATGGCTGAATGCTTAAAGGAAATATACGACCCAATGAAATTTCAGGCTGTAAATATTAAGGTGCAAATTTTGGGAAGCCGTGAATTGCCTTTTGTTTTTCTATTTTCCTTGAAATTTGAAATGGCCTTTTATTTCGTCGTTTTTGACCTTTGAAATTTTCCACGATTCCGCAGTTGCTTTGGGGACGGATTTATCATGGTACGTAGTAGTTCTCGGAATAGGGAAAACAAATTGTTGCAGTAAAAACGTTTTTTTTTTCCTGAAACGTAAAATGTCAATTTTATTGTCAGGGTAATGTAAAAAAGATCATTTTATTGTAGTGATGTGTGGTCAATACTTTCCTCCTTTACTTTTCACCCTCTTAATGGTTGCATGCCATCTGGCATTCAAGGTTTGCCCACGAAGAAAAGCTCTCGTTTCCGTCTTCACAGTAAAGTTCAGATAAAGTGCAAGATTCGGCATATTGTAAACACGGACTGGATTGGATTTGTAAAACACGGACTGGATTTGTAAAACACGGATTTGTAAAACGCGGATTTACACAGGAGCTGGTCAAGACCGATTCCAACGTATTACGGGAATAGGTCATTTTACTAGGGCAGACATGGAACAAAGAAAAGTGTACGTGACATACAAACAACCAGGCTGCCAAAAGACCGTAATTTTAAAAATGCATTGTAGACTTCTGTAGAAAATAAATTTGTATCTTTTAAATTTGCGCGGGAGAAGATAGGTTATTGTCCGAGGAAGGAGATGGCGGCTTCTTTTAAACTTCCATCTTTGACCAGAAAACGGCGACGTGGATTTGAGTTTCCAGAGTTCTCTTGGAGCTCTGTAAAAATTAGAGAAGAGCTTGGAAGCGGGACATTTGGGACCGTCTATTTGGCTGACTGTACATTAGGAGAGATGCAGCGTCATGTTTGTGTCAAGAAGTTAAAAGGTGAATCCGCCAATTCAAAGCGACGCTTCGAGAAGGAAGCCGGTATCCTCCATAGTGTCAAAGGCCACAGAAATATCTCCGGGTTCCTGAGGTTTTGTCAGGAGCCCTATGCCATAATGATGGAGTATTCGTGCTTTGATTTCGACTTCAGTGACCTGCTAAGACCGAAGTCTGCGAGTTTACAGACAATAGGGCATTTGGCATACGATGTTTCGAGGTCATCTTTGTCGTAGTGTTGGTTGCAAACCAAAGTATCGCCTGGTTTTAGGTCTCTGTGGGCAATGCCGTTTCTGTGTAGAAAATCTAGCCCAGTGACCACGTCTATTGTGCACACCAATAACACATCGGGAACGAGGAAAAGTCAAATTCAGCGTCTACCAAATGCACGAAATCTTGAAGTGTGGTCACCTTTTTTTCTACGCCAAAATGACCGAAGTCGAAGCACGAATACTCCATCATTATGGCATAGGGCTCGTGACAAAACCTCAGGAACCCGGAGATATTTCTGTGGCCTTTGACACTATGGAGGATACCGGCTTCCTTCTCGAAGCGTCGCTTTGAATCGGCGGAAAATCGGTCTTGTGTTTTACAAATCCAGTCCGTGTTTTACAAATCCAATCCAGTCTGTGTTTTACAATATGCCGCAAGATTCTGGGATCGAACGTCTGTCCATTAGTTTTGTTAGTCTCGTTCTTCCAAAATTATGCACTGCCCGGTGGAACGAATCTCTGAACTGTAGCTATTTAAAACACAGATTTTGTTATTCCTATGTTAATTCTACATTTGCTTTGAACTCTAGACTCTTTCTGGACGGTTTTAAAACTTCATTCTTTAGGGAAATTGAACAACCAAGAAATACAGGCGCGGTCATACCGAACAATATTTCTTGCGATTTTACGCCTAATAGGTCTTACATGGCATGTCAAGTTGCTCGATTAGTGTCACAATGTGCAACAACTGGTTTCGCTATCATGATGAGTTCACAGGAATATTTCCATTACCGAGTCTTCAATCATACATTTTCATTGCCTGATTACCAAAGGAGAGATGTTTTACTACCTAATGACTGAAATACTCGTAGCCTTCTCGAGAGTGGTTAATGTCTCCTCAGAGAATGTTCCACCAAGCGATTTTTCATTGTTCACGTTGTGTCGCAAGGAATTAAGAGACAGGTTGCGCTAGAAATTGTCTTGTGTAACATTAGTCCAGTCCTGTCTGTCACGCAACGCTGCGCTCAAGGGAGTGAGCATATCGTTGGGTGACAGGGAGAGGTAGGACTGGACTAGTGTAACATGGGCTCTATTTTTGTCGTGCATTTGCCTAATCTCTGACGATCACGGATGTGATCTTCAGTTTTGTGAATAATTACAAAGCAATTATTTGTCAGTACATTCAAGGTCACACCGCAATTGTTTCTCATCAAACCAAGGTCTTCAAGGATGTTTTATGGATCACCAAAGCCTCGGGTATTTTCCCACGCGATTGAAAATACCCAAATAACCATGATTGATATCGTAAGGCTATTAAATAATTGGAATTGGGGGGGGGGGGGAAGGGGGGGGGGAAAGGGGGGAGGGGCGTGGAGTTTTCATTAAGCATTTAGGCAAATAAGACATGCTGGTATGCGAAGCTTAGGGAATAACGTCGAATGAATCCACGCTGCTGTCTTTTTGTGCGTTAAACTTTTAGTGGATCAAAAAGTAAGACAAAGAAACTCCATGAAAGGTAATTTCGTTCCCCCTAAGCTCACGAAAATAGACGGTTTTTCATGCATGGACTAAAAGCTACAAAATCACGCCATACTGGGGTTACGGCTTTTGCCGCCGTCTCGCTCGATTTTGCAGTTTCGATATCTCTGCGATGTTTCATATTTCAACACGTGTGCAGGAATGCTTGTCGCTATCTTTCCCTTTAATGACCACTTGCACAAACGTAAATATTGGGACCCGTAGAACGTGAATTTAATCGCTGATTGAATGCCTTTCGAATAACTTTCCAGTCTGTGGTTCATGCTGATAATTTTATCCCTTATCTCGGACAGACCTTGAAACGTATACTCCACTTCAAATGTTAATTTTGCTGAAGTTTTCGAAGGTGAGCAGTAGTGTGTGTACACTATTGCTGATATATGTGTTGATATTTCCTTATTACTGGGTTGCCAGTATGACAATCCCAGTCGGAAAGTGGGTGGGATTTGTTTGTTTTATTTGTTATTTTTTTTATTTTCCGTGTCGGTAAAAGTCTTGCCTGTCACTCCTCTAGTAAGTGGTGTCTTTGTGCATAGAGCCTTCTGCGCGTATTTTCTTAGGATCGAGAGGGTAGTGGAAAGGCGTAGATTTCTCTGGTGGACACAGGAGAATCATTAACTTAGCCTGCAATGGCGTCGAAAGTCATGTAACGCGAATGGCGTTTTAGTGGATCCTTGAAGTGGTACTATGACGAAAATTTTAGATTTTTTTCCGGGTTTTTTTAAACTGAACTACAATGTTTATGACCAAAAAATGATAAATTTGTAAATTTGGAACAGGATACACTATTCTTGTGAAGAAATAAACACCAGTGTTACACAATCTAAATGGGTAATACCCATATAATCTAAATTTATATCAGTGGGTGCAAGCCATCTCAGATGATCATCCGAGTCATCCAACCATGCATGCACCGTATTTAGGTCTAAGCACCCATTTTGAATAGTGCTGATAAACTGTGTTTAAGTCTAAACGCCCATTCTAAGTAAGCACCCATCTTAAATCGATTAGCTTTCAATATTGGTAATGGGTCTCTATTTAAATATTATAAAAATTCTCCCTCATTCAGCAGCGTGCTTCGATGGTGTGGTAGTTATCGATGATACCTTAGGCGTGGTTAACGAACTAGGTTCAACCTCCTTTTCTTCCCTTTTTTTTTCCTGACGAGAAATTTTCCAAGTATAGGGTAAACTTCATGTAATTGAAGTGAAAGCCTATGTGTCTCGGATGATCATCTGAGATGGGTTGCACCCATTGATCTAAATTTAGATTATATGGGTATTACCCATTTAGATTGTGTAACACGGGTGACTCAAATCACCAACTGGTAGGTCTGCTATTATTTGTATCAGCGGTCTTTTTGCGACGTCATCCAATCAAGACAACACAGCAACGCCATAACAACGCCATATCAAACCTTCAATATGGTGATGAATTTGTTTCCTTCGAATTCTCCTTCTTCTTCGTCGGAAAGCGAGCTAGACAACGACTTTGAAACAGAAGAACACACAGTACAGCAGGCTGTTGGTTTTCTTCCTTACGACGAAGAACTGCAGCCTCTGCTGGCTACGGAGGAAGAGGACGACGAGTACGATGCAACAATAAAGCAACAACTAGAACTAGAACGACAATTTTAGCAACAATTTTACAGCCATTACGAGTTTCCTTTAAGGAACTGATAGAACTAAAACTCAACTACAGGATGCGCTGCACGTGAAGGACCGCATAAAAAATGAACCACTACAAACGGGCCTGGCATACAGGAGCGTCACGCTTTAGTTTTGAACCAGAGAAAAAACGTAAACCAAGGAAATTATAAATGATAGTTTACTTAGCCAATAATAAGTCTTATATATTAGCGAAAGATGATGCTTGGAAACTATGCACAGGTAAATACCCGCGAAATAACATATGGAAAACCCTCACCATTCGACGGTCACGGCTTGAAGTAGACGGCTCTTTAGGGCCGATTTACACGCTACGATTTTTGTCGCATGCGACAAGCTCACGACAGGCCTACGACATGACTTACGATTGTCACTGCGTTTTTAAACTCGTTTCAAAATGCTACGACATTTTTTCTGACGTACACAATAATCGTAAATCATGTCGTCGGCATGTCATAAGTCGCATGGGACAAAAATCGTACCGTGTAAATCGGCCCTTATTCTTCTTCCTCCATATTGTCGGAACTGAAGATGGCTGGAGGCGTTTCATCGCACCTCCGAGATAAATCGTTCCAGCGAAACAATCCTCCGTGAAGTGTTCCGAGCAAATGTCAAAACGACCTGGGGGATTGAAGTTTGCCCGGTGAGCGGAGCTCCCATGGAGCTCTTATAAAACTTGGGTTAACAGGGGAATTGTGTAGCGAAAATCCCGCTTTAGGGTTGGAAGGATTGCTGCAACCCTGCACAACGCAACGACTAGACGGCATAATCTTTTCCAAGGCAAGCGTAGACAAAAACACACCATGAAGGATAAAACCTCGCACTCCTCTTCGGCATACTAAAGTAGCCACGTTTGTTTTGATGTCTTGATTGGATGATGTCATATCCTTCTCGACTCAAGTCTCTCTTTTGAACTCGGCCATTTTTGAATTGAGTAATGGCGGGCAATCATATCGAGAATTCGTAGTTCAAAAAGTCGTTGCAGTCATGGCTTAAAATTTGGCATGGTAGGTACTTATAATACATACTTTCGAAATATAAAAAGAAAAGGTAAGGTAACGTTTTGATCATAGTACCACTTTAAACAAAATACACCCTTATGGAGCTCAATAATGGAAAGTCAGTTGGATAAACTAGGCAGGCGGCGAAAAACAAACACCTGGAATCTTAAAAGCGACTTCGACAACAATCTATCGCCCGTCGAGCCGAAATCAAAGTGAGCTGTATTTCAAATATTTTACCAAGTGTCCTGTTATGTAGAACACTGAAACCAAATAGAAAATTCTCTGGTAACTCATGGGTTCAACAAAGACAGAGAACGAATCGAACACCTTACGTGGATCTGTGATCAACTCTGCACAGTCTTCGGTAAAAACATAATTGGAAATGTGACAGCCAAGAATTATTTGAAAGAAAGCTTGTCGTCTATTTTGTTCTTCATTATTCAATGAAAAGGTTCTTCATGGAAACGGTTTGATCCTGAAATTTAGTTTGTTGCAATATTGCGCATATTTGACACGATTGAGTTTCTTCTCTTCACGCACGCAATGAAGTAAAGGGGTTTTTGCCTCTAATAGCAAATATATGTTGTTTGCTTCAAAAATTGTTCGCTGGAAGAGGTGGCCTTTATGAATTCATCATGTTTTATGATATGCGAGCTTAACTGGATAGTTTTATGGCAATAGTAAAGCATTTTCTTGTTATTCAAGGAAAAGGTTCTTCAGGAAAGGTTAAGTGCATGGTAATTTGACACGATTGAGTTTCTTGTCTTCACGCAGGCAATGAAATAGGAAGAGGTTTTCGCCTCTAAGAGCAAATATGTTGTTTTTTCAATAAGTTTTTCGCTGGAAAAGGATTCTGTGGTATTTTCTGCCTTTGTGAATTATTATATCATGTTGTGTATTGAATTTTCGAGCTTAAGGTTGAAATATTGTGATATGGGAGAATTTTTTTAGTATTGCTCTGTAAGCAGGAAGGGTTCACAGGCCTGTTGGAAGGGTGCTTGAGTTTCAACAAAATGAGCCCCAACATCAGTGAAAAATTGTGACGCCGATGAATAATAAAGTAGCTGCTATTTCCAAAATGATGGAATTACCTGGTGCTAAATAACGTCGTACGCGTCTTGGAGAGTAAATTTTGCCTTTGCATAAACGAATGGTCAACCTCAAGAGTTGGGGATTGTGATCTTTGTTTTGACTTCGCTCATTTTATTGTCAAACTTTATAACACTTGACAGAAAAAGAAACTTACAAAAACCCGGTATCTTGCCATCATTTGACACAGATGCTTCACTGTTTGACGAGTAAACATACCACGGTAACTTAATCACGGCGCCCGCCGAATTCCGGCCATGTCACTTTCGATTTTGCGATTTATTTGAACGTAGCAAAAATCTCCCAAAATGTTTGTCGCTATATTCACGGTTCAAAATTAATGTGGTTTTCATGACGTAAATATTTTATTCTCGATCGACCGTCCCGGAAACTTCCTTCTGCTCTTTCTCAAAACTGTGTATCAATAGTTATTTACTTTTGCATAAAGCAAGCTAACAAAATCTGTACCTTGCAGAGTTCGCATTTGTTGGCGTTAATAGTATTTTCGGTCCGATGCATCTGTTCTGTGAGGGGTATATTGTTTTGGTCTCCCATCCAGATACTAACCCCGCCGGCAGGGTTAAAATTCAGTGAACTTTAGTATTACAAAGCTCTCAGATGCTCCGAGGGCACGCTTAAACTTGTGGTGAGGAGAAGTTGTGAGGGAACTTGAAAACTATCAGCATGTCAGCCCAGAAGCCAATGTTTCTCGCTTCTCTTATATTTGTTATTCTTCAGATACTGGAATGCTGTAGTTCAATACCACGCAATTCAGTGTCTTCTGATTTTCTGTAACACGTACCACAGGCAATCCAGTGTATGCTTCACGGAAGCATCTCGTTCTTAAACAGCTCAGTTTATAGAACCTTATTAATTAGTGAGGCCAGTTAAATGTGAAAAGGGTTCTATAATAATAGGAAGATGTCAGGTGTCCAAGAGTAAGTCCTGTCCCTCAACGCGATCACGGAAATAATTGGTGATCATAATATTGAAATGTATTCGAGAATCGCTAAACATCTGTCTATCCTAAGCTTCCAAAACACTGTGGACGAAGGAGTTGGCAAACGGGCCATGCACCCGAGAACTAGGAGATTACATTGGCTGACTTTAGCGCTTAAACAACTTCCTCGTAATCAAAGATCAGGTAAATTCCACCACTTTCATAATAAAGAACCCTCCGCCAGTCACATTACGTTTCAATATTCGTCCAAGCAAGCATGCACATTACTCAGAAAATGGACAGTCGTACTTACCATTTGGCAAAGCCATGTCAACCCCTGTAGCCACAAAGGAACAGGCTTATTTAACTAGAGGTAGTTTTTCCAACCTTTATTAAATCTATTTCACTTTAATTACGGGAAAACCCCTCTGAATTAATATTGCCTTGGTGGATGTGATCTCAGACCAGGAAATTGATCTCGAATTGATGACGTAAACTAGCGCTTCATTTCATTTCACTTCATTTCGTATTGCAATGCAGCGCATTGCAAACATTGCATTTACAGGTAGTTTTCAAGCTTTATTAAATCTATCTCACTTTATTAATCAAAAAGATAAACGCTAAAAGGTTCACACAACGTTTCGACATCATCGAGATGTCATTGTCAAGTGAAAGAATAAATTATAAGCCGCATACAAGTACAAAAATTGTTGAATAAATTAAATCAAGAAATGGTTCAGTGACGGTTAAGTGACGGTCACGACTGTTCTACCGAGTCAGTTTGTGTGTTGAGTGATGGAGATTTTTCTTTGATGAACATCATCTCATATATGAGACAGTTAAACTTTGTTTCGCATTTTTTCAGAATTGTGAAGCATTGATCTGGGATTTGTTTTTTGTAAACCATTTTCTTCCCATCGATGTTTGCCAATCGCAGAATATTGATGTTCTTTTTTTACGAAGTCCGCATCTCACGAAACACATTTATAATAATATATAACAAGTTGTTGGTTGACCAAAGGCGGTTTTTGTTCTTGGATCTTGAGAACATTTTCCAGTTTTTGGCTAGTGAAGACTGGTTGCAAATCCGCAGTTAATTTCTTGTTGAGATGGCAAAGTTGGTGTTTAACAGAATCAGCAGATTTTTGGTCGATAAATGGCAACACTATCCTGATCGAGCAATCTTGAACATCACGAGTGGTGGTAGAAAGATTGCTAAGAGATTTTTGGAAATTTTTGATGGTATTTTCTATAAGCTCAGTTGGGTATATATTGTAGCTTTTGAAAGATAGTTTTAATTTCATTGCACTCTTTATCGAACAGATCAATAGTCGAGGAGAGGCTGTGGGCTCTCTGGATTATTGTTAGTAACAACGATTTCTTGTATCGGTTGTCTTGATGGCTTTGATAATGTAGAAGGCCAGTAGTATGGCTTTGATAATGTAGAAATAGAGGATATTACATGGCCGCGCGGGGATACGAATTTTATCTTCGAGTGCTGCAAGTATCTCTCACGAGTGAGCGAAGCGAACGAGTGAGAGACACTTTCAGCACGAGAATTATTAATTATTAAATTATTATTATTAATTATTCAATTATTATTAAAGCACAAAAGTATCTTACAATGAAGAGAAAGCTTGCGTTTTATTGGCTAATCGTGTTGGTTACCGTGACAACACCTATTTCCTCACATGTGAAATATAAAAATGATATGTTCACTGTGCGCGGTGAAGATATGATTTTTCAGCAAAAGGAAAAATCCTGGTATTTCATCAATATCTATATAATAAGGAGTAGTATTTCACTTTAATTACGGGAAAACCCCTCTGAATTGCTTTGACGGATTTTAATGTTATACCAGGTAATTGATCTCGAATTCATGGATTAAACCAGTGCTAGTACGTTTAAATGAGTCCTGTTTTTCTAGCTATGATAAGCTGTTTGTCTTTATGTCAGTTTGTTTCATTTCGTATTACAATGTAGCGCATTGCACACATTACAAGTAACAAGCGTAACAAATGGATATCCATGAAAATATTCTTCGCATTTCGATTTTATTCGTTACCTTTCAGTAAAGACTTTTGTTTTTCATTACGGAAAGAGAATCGAATTGATAATAACACTAATTTGATCATTTAAGCCGGGTTTCGTTGATTGGTTTTGGCACAATTTTTTTAGGGATTTCGTCATATGCGATTTGGGGGTAACTAACAAAATTAACTCCTCCCTCTTAGTACTAAGCCCTTGCCCTCTCCCCTCCGTCTTCGATGCGCAATACTTGCTAATGCTTCCATATGCCTATTTTACAACATTTTACAAACCATTTTAGAGTTATTTGAAATTTATCGATCTAAGTAACCAAACAGGGTAGGATTTTAGAATAAACATCAATTTATTATTTCATTGACTTAAGATTAAGTTTCTCCGACTAAATATGCTCACAACCCTTCCTGGGTAAGGTCCACAGCAGGCGCTTTTGCAGCAAAATTCAGAGCACGCTGAAACAATGCTTCATGTCTGGGTATGATCACTGTATCATGAGTAATATCTTTGAACCTCTGATTTTAAAGGAGTTGAAAAAAAGCCTTTGTTCAACTAGACACCCATACAGCCCCTTAACGTTCCCAGACCTCGACCACTGCACTAAAATATTTGAGTTTTGGACTCCTCAGTGTGTTGTAACGGTTGGTTATTTAATAGTAATACATGAAGCAGCAGTTAACCTAGCAACCTTTGTGGCTTTCTTAATTGGTGTTGATAGAAGAATCCTCCTTACAAGAAGGGGTTTCTCTCCACTAACTAAAACATTCACTAGTTAGCAGGTAGTTTGAGGGGAATATTGTGTGAGTGGTGAGTTGAGGAAAAATCACAGACAAAAGTTAGGATTAGTCTGTAAAGTGAGGGGGGAAATTTACAAAGCAAACTCTCAACCCCAAAATAAGGTTAACCAAATTTCACCAGTGAGACACACAAGGTCGGTTATTAAAGCAAACTTTAGCCATTGCTTTGAAGAACTAAGACATTCCTTCTATGGCAAATTCCAGTTTATCATTGTTTCTTGTGAAAAAAGTGTCATGATAGCAAGATGTATAGCATCTGTTTACTTGAAACAGTTTTCCAAGGTGGTTCTGAAGGCAAAATGGTTGTTCTAAACTGCGTTCGAAATCCGGAACTTGTTTAAATAAGCGGCGTGAAAGCCTTATCTCACAAGGGTTTCTTCGCTCCGTTTCACTGCTATGGAAACGAGCTTCTGTTTTGAACAAACTATGTATTCTTAGCTTAATATTTGTTTTTCCGATCGTTTTGGTGTTAAAACTTGACAAAACACTTCTGCTCGTTCATGAAACAGCACATACAGTATTCACCTGACTTAATCCAGCTAAGTTAGGCTGGGCCGATTACTGTCGCTGAGAAGAAAGAAAAAAATCCCTGTGTGTTTATCCTGGCGGCCAGGCCTGCAGGCCAGGTTTGCTCTCTTTCCCAGTTAGACCGAGTGTGGCCTTCTTGAACTCTTTGTCAGAAGTAAAATGGCGGCGGAATTGAGAGGTGTAAAGACTCTGGCTCGCGTTCGTTTGCGCTTATTGAAGGTAACATCCTAGTTTAGCTCTGTGAGGTGAAGTTAATCGGTCAGTATAAAACAAGGACTGCGGACTACGGACCCGGACTGCGGACCTGGTATAAACCGTGGACGGAGTATAAAATGCTGACTGAAGGCTGCGGACTAGACTCAAAACGCGGACTGAGTACAAAACACTGTAAAAAAATACAGGGAGTAATTAAATGGGGACAGTGGATGACATGAATTGAAGTCCGTCGTGGGAACGGTGAATGTTTCGTTCCATCATTGTCATGTGCATATCTGTCAGGTGATAGATGTTGCTGACGTTTCTTCCAGCATGGCCGGTGTAATGTATTTGCCAGAGGTAAGACTCCTTCGCGGGTCACCAGCTTTACGTTTAGAAATCGAGAAATTTGAAGGACTTCATCGTGATCGGCGGGTCTAATTTGCAGGTCGCATGTCGCAGGTCGCGGGTTGCAGGTCATTGCTTCACCAATACAGAAAGTATCCTAAACATTCTTAAAAGCTAACCTTAGGCCTAATTAGGCCTAAACAAAAGTTTATAAAATCTCTACTCTTACTTTCTCTAGCCCTGTCGGTGTTGTGACTGAGCATTTCTGTGTACTTGACAATATTTTGACACGGAATAAGAGGACTCAAGGCCTTTTTTTAAAAAATCTGTATCTGGGCTAATTCAATTCTAGTTTTGTTTCATACTCCGTTTTTTTTTTTTTATACTCAGACCGCTTTTTATATCTGGTCCTTGTTTTATACCCGGTCCGCAGTACGGGTCCGCAGTCCGCAGTCTACATTTTGTACTGACCGGTACGCGTAAGTTAATGTTCGAGCGACCTTATTTGGAATTTTTGTTCTTAATTCGAGGGTATCGAATCTTGTCATAGGGGAGTTAAGCACGTGCGTTTTTGAGACGCGGACGGCAACCGAAGTAAGCTGTTTTCCCTTTTAACTAGTCTTCACACAACCACATTAACAGTGATAAGTATTTTTTTCTCCATTAGAGATGATTGATATAAATATCCGGGAGACACAACTTTCCTGGCACGCGAAATGTTCTCTCAGTTCCGGTGACCGTCTGCGTCTCAAAAACGCGCGTGCTTAATCTCCCTAATTCCAAAATTCCTGTTCGTAGTATGACACCGTTGTTCTATGTGTCAAATAACCCCGACAGCGTGATGCAGAGATTAAAAAGGCACTTGAAGAGATGATCTAGGTTTGACGTTTCATTTTATTGTTATTAGATATATGGACATGAACAATATTGTGCAGAAGTCGCCGTGCCACACAAGCGACGTCTTAAAATTATTTTTTGTCAGTGGCTGAGCCTGGGCGACCTGTGGTTGTTCAGGTGTTGTGTGGTCGCCACAGCAGACTTAAAGCGAACTGAATTCGACGTGAATGCATACATAAAGATATACTGTAGGCATATAAAATGTATAGAGCATTGTGCTTTAAAACGTACGTACAAATTTCGAAGTACACAAACGTTGGGTGCTACACTATCAATATAGAGACTGTTATCTACGGTCGACATAAACTGCCGCCCTAACCCGAACAAGCAACTGCCACCCTAATTAGTTTCCGGACTTGGCGGGCCAGGCGGGCTATTACGAAAAACACTCACGTCAATTGCCATGGCTAACACATAACCTGTTGTCAGTAAATATTGAGTAACATACGCAACCTATAGGTTTTAGCCCACCCACAGGAAAAATATGGAATTTTTTGAAGGCGATGATAACTCTAAAGTTGGAGTGATATGACGCTCCGTTAAATGTATATTTGAAGTGTTGGTTATAGGCAAAATGAAAAAAAAAATAAATAAAAAATCACCTGCTCCCAACTGTGTGGCTTGATAGCTCAGTTGGTTGAGCATTGTACCGCCATCGCAGAGGTCATGGCTTCGAATCCCGTTGAAACCATGCTCCTGAATTTTTTAGGCGTCTGTAAGAGACAATTGCTTAAGTCTTCTTGATAAGTGCGAGGATCGTTTCTCTCATTTACAACTTACAAAGTTACGGTTCAAGACTCGTTTCATTCATTTCGACTCACCTGCTAGTGTGGAGGTGTGATGATGGCAGTCTTTTACCAATTTACATCTTATTAAAAGAAAGGAACGCTGCACATGCAGCAACAATATAAAAAGTCCCTTTTAAGCCCTAGATCGGAACTGGCGAAGACACTGGGCAATTGGAAACGTTGTCGTGAATGGTAACTTTGTAACTTGCATTTATTAGACTTGAAATCAGAGAAGAGTCAAACCATGCCTGATCAATCTATTGTCATGATGTTGGTTGCAATATGAACCTTAAGTTACGACTCTGAAACTAATATGATCACGAAATATCTTGTCCACAAATTTTTCCCTAATCTTAAGGCTCAACATGTCATACACTTTCTCTTCTGTTGTATCCATTGCTACTACGTTATTCACCAATGTTTAATGGTCAGAGTACCTGAATCTGGCCCAATATTCCTGATCATCAGGTTTGCATCTGTCGCTTCTTTCTTTTAAACGCCTTCATTCTTCTTAAAGGAGAGTTTCGAACCCCTGCGGGCTCTCCATTTCTTTGACATTCAACATCGTTGCGAATATTAGTTGGTTGTTGGTAATGAACTGAGGGGTGATCCACATCCATTTTGCTCGTTTGGTGCACCACTATCAGGTGGAGTTCCCTCTTACAAGTAGTTTGGCTCTTCGTTGCTTGCTTCTGCGAGGCTCGCATTTTCTTTCTTCTCTTCCCTGTTGGTATTCATACTTTCCTCCTGTGAATCACCTGAGGTTGCAATTGCACAATTGTAAACGTCTTCCTCACTTTCGGGTTGCCATTTTGCCTTTTTCGTGGGATGAGAACTCTGTGAACTCTCTGTTTCCTCTTTTCCCATTCGAACTTCTTCATCACTTCCGTGCTTCCCGAGAAGCTGGTATTCTCTTCCCTTCGAGAGTACAGCTGGTCGTTTGCAAGGTATTTCATTTAACTGACATTCTTTATTGATACTACCTTTTGGGATGAAAGCTTCTTCTTTGCCGGCGTGAATTTCACAGTTTTCATCTGCATCTGAACCCTTGTTCGCTGTGTGTGCAGCTCTTTCCCATTTATGGTTATTGAATTCATTGTCACCGCCCAACTCTAACCGTGAGAGATTTACGCCTCGTTCTCTTACGTTATCATACAGTGGTTCGCCTTCGCAAGAACGTTCATTTGCGTATATAGCGTTTTGGTTCTCCTTGATCCACTTTTCATAGTGAACGTTTGCATAGAGCACATCATCTGTTTGGTTTTTCGTTTCAGTCACAGGGCACAAATAATCTGATTCGTTTGCCTCGCCAACTTGGCAGCTGTTTTCGTATGGTGGGCTATCTGAAGGATTTACGGATTTCTCGAACCGTTCCTTGGGGCCATAAACATCTGAGTACTCTACATACTTATAGCGGTGTTGAGCATAGAACTCTTCGGAACACATTTTCTCTATGTTTCCTTCAGAGGGGTGACTGTCTCCACCTAATACATGAGGCACGTCAATCTCTTGAAAGACAGAAAGATCCGGCCACTCTTCTTCGTTGTGCGTTCTCAACCAAAGCTGCATAATCCAAGACTTCATTGGTTCCCTTTTAACCAAAAAAAAAAAAAACGGTTAACGTGGTGAGCAGTTTATTCCCCTCAAGCTTACTGGACTCTGATCCCACGAGAGGCCACGAGCTCTTTTGCCCTGACCAAAGCGCGTTGCCGAAATGAATCTTCACTTCCTAGATCACAATTGTATTTCCAGCGTTCATACACAAGCAAAATAACTTACACTTAGCTACCTTCTTAGCAAACTCACAGCCACTTCTGGAGAATACCAGTGATCATGTTTTCGAATAATATTATGCTTCATAAACGACTTAATCAAAGGCTCCCATTTACTTCAAACTATGAAGATCCCTTCAGCTCGATGAACCTGATTAAATGAATTTTACCATTCGCCAATTTGATGTAAAGGAAAGACGTCATAGGCATCTAGTATCACGCCGTCACAGTTTTCTAAATCATCGCTAGACATTTACCGAGCAAAAATAGAAGAACTAATGCTACCAGGAATACAACAATTTTTTTAAAAGAGTAAATCAAAACGTGACAAAAGCGGGGGATTCAGGACCGTATGGTCCGTTGCCCAAAAGTTACTCCCCGTAATGTCCCATTATCCTGTAAACCGCAACTGTGGAAATGTGTGGAATTTGTTCCAGTAGAAGTGGCTTCTCACAGTACGCAACTTCTTACTTTGAGTAACTTATATTAGGGGTGCAGGCTGGCGTAGTGGTGCGAGCACTCGCTTTCCACCAATGTGGCCCGGGTTTGTCTCCAAGGCTCGGTATCATATGTGCGTTGATTTTGCTGTTTTCTACAATGCTCCGGGAGGTTTTTCTCCGGGGACTCCGTTTTTCCCCTCTCCTCAAGAACCAACATTTGATTTGATTTGCGTTAATATGTTGATTTCAGTTTACAGTGCCCCCAATTAGTGCTCCAGCGCTAGGACGACTAGACACTTAATAAAGTTCCTTTCTTTTTCTTTTTTTTTTTTTTTTTTTCATGTTAAGCAACAAGCGGTATTTTTTGTTGCATCTCTGTGGACGGCCTACTCAACATGCAACAACCCGGTGACGTTTGAGTAGTGGATATACGTAGGAGAAATACCTGCTCGTGAGACAATCGAAAATGGCGAGGAACGGAGGTCTCTGCTTTGAATCGAAAGCCCAACACTGATGCATTAGGATATAGACCCAATGAGGACAGTATTTAGGTCGGCTGAGTGGACCGTTGTCTCGCTGATAAGGCAGAATCTGTAAGGATGATGATGATCACAAACGGTTAGTTCATGTTGGTGGATCACCGAGTAAAAACGATGAATATTTTTGTATCATGGATTGCTTACAATCTTGCAAACTAATAGTATTTGAGTGCGGCAGAAGAAAATCTAAAGAGACAGGATTTCGCCATAATAATTTTTACCTCGTCATTGTCAAGCGAGTGATAAGGAATCGCAAATTGTCGTTCTTCTTGACCATATTGGTAGGATGCATAGAGTTCCCAGGCCAGGATACCAAAGGCCCACACATCACTGGCATGTGAATAATATCCATCCATGATAACCTCTGGTGCACTCCTGTTGAAAAAAGGCGTCTTCTGTGTTAATTTTGGTATCAATAAGAAAAAAATCTTTAAGAGGTACACTCGACTTGTTGTATATCATCTGAATTTTGCACAACGCTAAGTAAAAATGAGAAATGGGTCTTTGGCGTGGTACCTTCATGAGAAAAAGTGGTAATTCGATGTTTTAAGGAAGGCCCTTTGGAAGAGAGCGAAAACTTGTGCCCGGTGTCACTTAAACGAATGGAGACCGTATCGGAGAGCATTCTTCTAAAACGTCTTTCGTAAAGACTTTTTCATCGCTTCCTAAATGCTCACTTTCCTTGCCGTTCCTTTTTCTTTTTTCTTTTTTCTAGGTAGCTCATATCTCACCATCTACTGGCATCAGGTGGCATGGCAACTTGTGCAACACACGATGTACTAGTGACTTCATAAGCACTCATAGAAAGACCCTTGGAGCGTCCCAGCCGACCAACTTGAACCTACAAAGCACAATTTTCAGTCATTATATCTTGATAAACCTGTGCCGAACAAAATCATTTGAGATCGAAGGAGCATTATCTCCTTCAATTTCTCGCTGGCCTGACTCGGTGCCGGACCAGAGCTGCTTGAGGCAAGTTAAATGCCCCAAAATAGGTAATCTTTTACTTTCATTTTAATGTTCCAGATACATGTATAGTTCTGTAAGTATCTTGACGATGGAATGGCACGCATTTTGTAATCATTTTTTTTCTTTTAATTTCTATTTTATTGCGACTGAATTACTTTTTTCTCCCAACAATTATATTTATTTCAACACAAAGAGCATTACTTACAAATTACTTATTTCACCTATACCACCGTACTTCGTTATTAACAATAAGATACTTGAGCTTCTTACAAAACAGTATTTACACTACTTTCAATACGGCACTTACACTACGATAGATAAGGTGAGAGTACCTTTTCTTTTCCTAAAGAAATCGTTCTTACTGTTTATTTCTTTTAGTTTCATATATTACAGCAATTTTAGCTCGAAATCCATGAATGTTGAGTAGAATTTGGGAATTTCTGGAATTCTACAAAAAGGCTTTCCAGATATTATGAAATAGCTCAGCAATATATGTAAAGGGCGGGTAGTTTCTGTGATGATTTCAACAAGCACATTCTGCAGGGAAAGGCGGAATCTTTGATTTCAATGCACCAGTAAATTTCAAAATCGTTGGAAAACTGGTTAGAATAAGAGCAGTGGTAGACCAGATTGTTCAGTGAGCTTCGCTTCGCAGAAAGTACATAGATCATTTGTTCTGAAGCCCATTTATATAATTTGGTGTTTGTATGGAGAACTGAGTTACCGGTAAGAACTTTCAATTGTATTGAAAAGCTTTAACTTACGATTCAAGAGTGACGGAATGAGATGACTGGAAAATTTGTCTCAATTGTTCGCTAGTAAAATTAAAATCACTCTGTAATTTATAAGCGATATTAGGAAGTTCCGCTTTTTTTCCTGACAAGTAGAGCATAGAATTCTTTTGATTTCTTTTTTGTTATATCAAATATATTGTTATCAATCGCAAACGTTAGAGGAATTATTGATGGAAGCCAGTCTTCACCTCTGAGAGACGTTGGAATAGACGTACGAAGACCTGCCCGTTCTAAAATATCTGTTTTATTTATTTTGTGCGAAAGATGATTCATGAATCTGTAACATTTAAATTAAACAAAAGATCTCGGGTGCATATAATTCCAGCTTCATAATAGGTTTTGTAATGGACAGGCTTATTGTCTATTCTAATCTCACAGTTATTCCGATATTTGTCCAATTCTTTTCTGTGGCGAAAGTCGGACGGAAATCTGAGCACTAAGAAAGGTGAGTTCATAATAGGATTGAGAAGGAATTGTATAATCGTATATTTTGTAATTACAAGCTAAAAGAAAGAAACCTCCTAAGGGGCTCAATAGGTGCTGCATTAATTTCATTAAAAATTCGTCTTAACCAGGCAAGTTTTACCGATTTCTCCATGCATTCAAGATCAACCGTTCTCAAACCTCCTTCCTCATATTCTTTTATTACTGACACTCTTTTCACTTTATCTGTGCCTTTCGACAAGAATTTAAACAATAAGTTATTCAATTCTTTGATCAGTTCTCTAGGTGTCGGTAGAACTGAACTTTGGAATAAGAAAAAGTTTGATTGTCGTCAACTTTCTGTGAATCGATAGGCCTCTAGAGGACCAGATATTAATTAGGTTTTTTACTGAATAAAATTCTTTTCTTTAAGAAGTTTCTGGTTATCTGTAAAATATTCACCGAAAGATTTAATTGACTCGTCAGGCCATTTAATATCAAAGGGTTTTTCTTTATGATTACTCAGTGAGCTAATCCACATGCCTTCAGTTTTCGAGCAATTAATCTTGAGTCCCGAAATAGTTTCAAATATTTTGTAATCATTTTGTTTTATCAAACTTTGTTGTAAGAGTGGCCAACTTACCAGGTCTGGTGATACGACATTGACGTACTCAGCTTGAAGAGCCCCATGCACAATGTGTTTACTGTGAAGGTAGTGACATGCAGAAGTCACTTGGGACAAAAACATCTCTATGTTTTCCTTTTTGCACTGTCTTTGAAGAACGTACTCTTTAAGATTGCCATAGGGACAGTTTGGACGTGAGACCTGACAAATAAATGATCTGTTGAATAACGGCCTACCATGGTTTTGGTTTGTGTTGCATTAATACTAATGTCGGGCAATTTTGTGTCAGTCAATGTTTCGGGCTTAACGCTCTATGAATTACTGCTTGCTTACATCTGATAGCTTGTCAACATGAAGGCCTGTTCAAACACCTTACACTCTGGCTATGCTGCCTTTTTAATGTCATCTGAGAATGGTTAGACTCTCTAGTCTTCTCAGATAAGGACGATAAACCGTAGGCCCCGTTTCTCAACCCTTCCATGTTCATACCCTGTGGGGCGTAAAAGAACCCACACATTATTTGCAAAGAGTAGGGCATGGAGTTCCCGGAGTTTTAATCTGTCCCCAGGGGTAAATCATGGTTTGGAGGGCAAGTGCTCGGAGATGCTAGCTACACCAAGCTGCTCTAAAATCCGAGGGTAAAGAAAGATATGGTGGCAATGACGGTGATGTTGAAAATGTCCCCACAGGATATCATCACCGATGTCGGTTACTTACTATCCAGCGAGATGAATTGAAGAAGTCGTATTTCTCTATTGGTACAATGTTTGGATTATTGAGACAGCGAAGCTCGTTGGCATGCTGAACATCTTGTTGTGAAAGTCTCTCCCACGTCAATGTGGACCCCTAAAGATGTTAAAAGAGCAAACAATAATAAGACTATTTTCAAGACGCTAGGAATTTTATTCGGCATGTACATCAGTGTTGCTCTATCGCTTAAGAAAGTTTTCGGGAATCAAATTACGCTACATGCTACTGTAGTTGGTTGAAAAGCTCTTAGAAAAGGCATATGCTATCAGCTTTTATTTGGAAATAGGACAAAAACGCGTATGTCATTTCAATAAATTGAGATGTGCCTTTTACCCGTTCTTTCCTGTCGGTCTTATCGGCATAAGAAGGAATAAAGAAGATGAAATAACTTCTTACTTGATTTTCTGTGCTAAAACAATCTGGCACGAGGTCATCGTAAATATCTGGAGAAAAAGGAAAGGAGCCAATTAGTTTAACTAGAATTCTTATTTTAGGATGACACATTTTATGAGGGTTTGACACATTATAAGGCATAACCGAAACAGGTCTTATCGGCATGGCACAAGGAGGAGTAGAACACGACTAACAGAGCGTAACTTAGGAGGGCTTTCGTATACAGCATTATAATGGATTTACACAACGTTTTGTAAAGGTTGCAAACGTTATTGAAAGCCCTGACTTGATACTGTAGCAATACAGAAGGTCGTTTCTCTTTAGGGGACAGCGTGTGTGGCATCTGTGAAAACGCCCACTGGAGTCATTACTACGTTGTAATTGACAAGTTTGAAGCTTTGAGTGCGTTGCAGATTAAAAGGTTATCTCAAATCATCCAGGGATTGTACCACATTTTTCACTATTCCACTTTCAACGTTAAAAATGTATTACCACACTGGGTGTCATCATTCTTCGTTGAATCTAGGTCAACATCCTTGAGAATATCTGTAAGTAAAGTTTAGCAGAATTAAAAGAAACAACTAGGAGAGAATTATAAACTAAGACCGCGTTGGTAAACTGATTTGGGTACAAAGAGGAGAAAACCTCTTTGCGCTATAAGTGCCCATGTCGCAGTCAGGATTCGTGAATCAAGAACGGAAATGTATGGTTTTCAGTACATGTTTGAGGAGGAGAGATGGAGAGTTAGTCCTGTCCAGTTGTTGAGGTGCTTGCCTTGACAAGACCTGTTCTGACCACTCGTCGAATTTGATCCTGGTAGTCCCTGGTTCAACCTCTTGACTGCACTTTTAAATGTCGCCAACTTGTTTCCCTCTGGCCATTTGGGATTCTTAAAAGTCGCTGTTCTGTTATGTTCGAAAAGCCCCTATGGTCAGCGGTCAATTAAGTACGTATGCTTGACTTGTAGGAGGAGAGTTGAAAGCACTGCATGGCAAATTGGGAGGAGGTTAATTACAGGTCTAGTTCATAAAGGATTAATTTTGTTTTGTTGGTGCGTGAGTCTTCCTTGTTCTGAAGAAAGCTTGAGTTGGTTCCCACAGGAGCTGATATTGCTTTTCTATGTATTGCTTCTGCTGAAGGAATGGTGCTTGAAACCTCTTCCGTGAGAGTTGCCAATGGTTGATTCTAAATTTAATAGAAATTTGGCTACCACAAAGGAAACATTTAAGGTTACATGGGGCTGCCAAGATACTTACCAGCAATTGTACTGTACAGATCCTCGTCACCTGAAGCGATCTATGTGTGGCAAAAGGTAATGATGGAGAACAGTTAATAATCATAGCCAGCCACGAATTGCATGCAAGAGCGACTTCGCGAATTCTGCATCTGTCATTACCCCTCCCGGCAAATTTGTGACATTATTTTGAGAACCTCTTTTTAAGAACACAGTAATGTCGGAATTTCCCAGTTGATAATCGTATATAAATTCAAGACCTACATCATTTTGTCGGTTTTACCGAATGCCCAATTCGCTTTATTCCCCAACTGATAGGTATCGGCATTAAAAATATTGCAACTGAATTACACGAGAAACTTACAGGGCTTCCACCAACTTTAATGTCAACCTCTAAGGGTGGTGGATCAGGTCGTGGCGTTCCGTTGTCTAAACAAAGGAAATAAAGAAAATATAAGCCAAATTAAATGGCCAATCGTGGATTGTATAATGGTTAACAGCGACTGCGTGGTCCAACTTTCATCTTTGGCATGCGCACATATAACCAAGGTTAAGGTAGCCATGGCCTTGTTAGGCAACAGCAGCAAGGCATGGCCGTCAAACTCTCTTCGGCCCGCTAAACTTGTTGGGGATTTTTTTCATTGTTTGAGTGTGCTCAATGCTTCCTTGCGTTTCCTAGACGGGAAATCACAGATACTTCAGAAAAGCAAAATATTAATCCTCAATTACCTGAGTGCTGGATAATTTGGTCAAGCTCATTAGTGATGTCAGTAAATCTCGGTCTGAGTTCGCATTTCCATTTGCAGCACTTCCTTATCAGCTCATACTCGATGTTTTGGAGGCAACTCTCCTGGGGTACGATTTCTTTAAGGTCTATAATCTTGTAAAAAAAGAAGGTGAAAGTGCGTTAGCAGCTATTCCATGCAATCAATCTATTACGTTTGTGACCCATTATTATCTTACCCTGACCACGCCTGTTGTGAAGGCGGGTGAGTCTATGAAAGGTGGCCATGTCAGTGCACTACTATTTTGATGTGACAGCTGTTGTCTCTGTGTAATGGAAGTTGAAGAAGTCCTTTACAACGTGTGTGTTGTCCATTGTCTCGAGAAGCAGTCCAGCGAGCCCCTGTAGTAGATCGCCTGTTACAAAAGTCGTCCACATTTACAGAACGTTTTGGCCCCACTAAAATTCGGCTAGTCCATGTTCCCTACATGTCGAGTCCACAAGTCCTTCCATCCTTTTCAAAGGCTATTTTTCTTTTTATATTCAAATTTAAAGTTCACTTGAGGAAAAACCAACAACTTTTAAGTAAAATAGCAAATTTGATGCGTGCTAGGGAAAAGAGTTTAATTAATTAAAACACTGACGGTTTTCACGTCAAGGCGCTCGTGAAAGCTTTATATATATTTGAGTTTTCAGCTAACATTTAAAGCGCTGATAGAATACTGCATGGCTTGCTCCAGCACCGTTTATATTTCGAGTGATTTGGAATCTTAAAAGTGCGAGGGGCGAGCTCTAGTGCAATACCCTACAGTAGCCAGAATTCAGTCACATCGGAGGCCCTTGCTGATACTTAACAATCTATGCGTGGACTCCACAACCTATTATGCTCGCTATACTAAGGCACAGGCAATTTTACAGTATCAAAGTTAGGAAAGTATGTGGACCATTTGTGAAAGTACACAAACAAGCATTCATGCCATAATGTCAGCGAGGTGTTCTTTAAATTTATATTCCAGATCCCAGTTGTTCAAAGACAGTTCATTTCGAAGTGGCCTCAAATTCGCTCGTGTAAGCACGAAGTTGCATTTCACGTAAGTTTAACTAGACAATATTAAAATGCTCTTTGAAAATGGATTGGGACTGCATTTAAGACGCAAAACTTTGACTTATTCATCGCATTATGTCATTCTTCTTATTATTAATTAACTTGAACTGGATCCATTAAAAAAAATGTTCGAATACTTACTTGGTGAGAAACCTCTTTGTCTTCCAAAACGTGCCGGTATGGAGTGCAGCCGTAGGTAAGCACTTCATACATTACAACCCCGAAGGCCCAAACGTCGGAAGCAGTAGAGAAGCGCTGATTAGTCAAGCACTCTGGTGCTAGCCATCTCACTGGAAGGTCCTCATCTGTAGGCTTTCCAATATACTGGGGAATCGCAAGTGAACTATAACCCTCATATAGCGAGTCTGGTGGAAGAGAGAAAAAATGCATCATCGACCCTTGTCAGTTATAAACAAACATGAACTCACAGTGGAATTTTTTTTAGTATGTTGAAATACACCTCTTTATTAGACCTCATGACATTTCTTTTTTTTCATGTATCATTGTGTTACAGCAAGAATTCCAAACGTTTAACCTCGTTAACTAGTAGCAGTTTCTGAATAAAATGAATGAGCCCAGTAAATTGACCTGAAACAAATAAGCTCCCCAAATTGACTTGCTCCTATCTATGTGGCTTCGTAGCTCAGGTTGTAGAGCATTGCACTGGTATGGCAGGGTCATGGGTTCAAATCCTGTTGGAGCGACCTGGATTTTTCAGATATAATTGCTTAAATTGTCCAGAAAAGTGCGAGGATTACGTCTCTCATTTGTCTATTAGCACTTCCATTAAGTGTGGACTGTCATTTGGAAACTTAACATAGCATTTTCAATATTTGATGGGATAGGGTGTAAATTATACAAATGGTCTTAAAAGTGACTCCTTGTATAGCCCATTGACCCATGAACTGCTCTCCATTGACGAGTAAAATCGCCTGGCGTTAGACAGTCTCACTCCTCTGATTCAATGGGTGAGAAAGGAGTTTCTGAGTTGAGATAGAAATTGGTAAACAGGAAGTGATATTCTTCCATTATCAATTGGATCATGGGACTGGTCGAATTAAATGAACATATGTTTTAAAGCATTACCTTGGTCGCTTTGTTCAAAAGTAAGGGGACGCAAGGACTGCAATCCACTTAATTTGCACTCAAAGTTGTCTCCCACAAGAATGTTTTCCGCGTTGACGCAACGGTGCACCAGTCCCAGGGCTTCTATGTGCGAGAGTGCACGGCAAATGCCATTTAGCATCTTGAGAAGGTCAACCGGCTGAACATACGGTTCCATATCTCGGCGGAGTTGAAGAAACTCCTGAAGGTTACCCCATTTTTCAAACGCAGTGATGATATGGAAAGGCAGATTTATCGTGTCGAAACCAAGGAGGACAGGAAAGTTCGGATGCTGAGATTCACTTAGTCGTCGCATGTTGTGAGCTTCGTTAATCAGTCGCCTACGTGCCTCGAAATCTGGATTGTTTGCCAGGAGATGATTTTTCTTGACGTTCAACACTTTGATGGCCACCTGGAAATACAATATAATATACAATATGTTATCATGCATCTGTTGATGTGAAATTCAGATTTGCAAATGCATTATGTCAATTTAAAGGTAAACCGCGTGACGTTTTTCCAAAGGAGGAAATGGTGACCTCAACGTCTCCAAGTATACGTTGCATGCACGTGGAAAGAAAAAAAAAATTTTTTTCATACTTACAAGAGGCACAATACCTCCCCCCCCCCCCCCCCACTCCCCGTCTTGGCTCGATCATCCCCCTCGTCCTAGTACCTGAGACTTTAAAAAAAGAAAATATACTGAATGAACGCAGATAGAACTGATAATTGAACCTAAAATAGATCAGTCATTAAGTTCTGGGGAACGTAATTGTGATGCCCTTTGAATTTACGTGACGAAAAGAAGCGATACACTAACAACTGTAGAGTAGTAGCAGAACTCTACAGTTTCCTTCTCAGTGTGGAATTCCATAGAAATTTAGCCCCACTAGATTTACCTTTTGGCAGTGAAACATTCCCGTGCTGATAAAGCACTCGGCGCTATGGCTTATTATCGCGTTGTTTATCTCCAGAGTTTGTGTTCTGTAAATCGAAGATAGGTGTTCGATGTGTCGCTCTGCTGGAAGTGCTTCCGCTTCTTGCTGGTTATGGGAAAGGAAATGGATCATCATCTTCCTTATCTCTGGGTCAGAGCTAAAGAGAAGCTCTGAAGCTCTTTTCTGTAATACCACTCTGCATTCAGGCGTTCCCTGTACCTTTTCATCTCTAAGAAGGTAAACTAAACTACCAGCTGCCTCCTGCCTCATCGCTGTTGACAAAGAAAAAACAGTTCTAGTTAGCTCACTGAAAACGCGTTCTCGGTATTGATTAAAACTCCCAGCTTTTGCCTTGAAAAGACTTTGTGCAGAACTTCTTAAAGATTTTAAATTATGTTGCCATCAATTGAGTGAAGTATTTTTTTACCATTAACAGAGCGTCTTCTGGTGCTGTCTTTTACTGGAAGTTCATTTGTCAAAGACAATTTGAAACATCACAACTTTAAACTGGAATTTCGATACGCGAACACTGTTTGAGAATTTGTTTGCTAACCGGAGGGAAAACAAATACTCGTATTCTGTACAAATACATGGCAGTGCAAGTTTTACAGTATCACCTTTCGTGATATTGTTCTTTGCGATCTCGACGAGGAGTAATGATGCGACCAAGCAAAACCGCCAATCTTTTCCACCACCTCCCTTAAGAAAGGCTTCCACAATCAATCTGATCAGTATCATTGCTCGTCTTTCAGTGTCCATTTTTGCGTTCGGACGCTCACTGTAGACCTATGACGAGAGAATAAATTACGTCATCCCTTTGAAATCAAACAACTGTTTACACTAAAGCAGTTTGTGTTACAAATATACTTGTAGAAAATGGAGATCATTTTATGACCGCGCCCATATGAAAACTCGTTGTTTTCTTGAGTTTTGCTGTCTGTGAATACATCGTCTATTTTTGTCTCTGACTACCTTGCGAACAGGCTCTTAAGAAATGTTTGTCTTGACGGACGGCACTGGGTCAAAAGGAAGTGGGCCGATCGAGGATCATCGCTCGCCCCAATCCTTCAGATTTTGGCGGTGCACCATCACAAGAGCAATTTCGGAGGTTATTCTCATATTTCGCCAAGTTACACAACGATGTTTTGGATTTCAGAATAAAGAAAAATGTTTGCTTGAAGAATCTGTTTGCACTGTTTTGGAAAGCCGTAGTCTGGTTCTGGGAGTCCGAACCCGAAAAATCTAATAAAGAATCCTATGCCGGTGTGTAGCCGTTGACAAAAGAGTCCTTGTGAATCAGGTTGCGTTGTTAGCTTAGTTTTTCAAATAAATCAGGGGCACCTTATGCGTCTGCTTTTTTACTGTATGACAATTTCTTCGTATAAAGAGGCGAACTAGCTTGCCATAAGGGCCAAAAGGTACGGTATGGCATGAGAACTCGAACAATGATTATTAATTGGTAAGTACGAACCTTGCCATGCAGATGGTACAAAATGCTGTGCAGCTCAGCCCACGGTAAATTTTTCTTCTTTTTCCTCAGTGTTTCAAGAAGAGTTAAACTCTTGCTCTCCTTTCTCGGATTTACACAGAACTCTCGGCATTCCTCCAGGAAACTCTCCATTCTTCCACCTGTTGGCAAACTGTCGCTAGGCTTTAAGAGACGGGAATGTGACAATAGCATGATAGTAAACTCTATCGAATAACGAAGCGTATCCTTCTTTTTGTTTTTTAGTTGCTTTTGATGTCTTTGTAGTTCTTCCACAATCCTTTTCAGATCATTTTCCACCTCTGTCACCAGCAGCTCATCTTGCAGAACGTCAGACTTTAAGAGCAATGATAAGATACGACTGTAGACAAGGAGTTTAAGTGTTCTTTCGCTTTGTCCGTCTCTCCTAAATATCCCTTTGTCAGAAAAAATGAACGATCTCATTATTCCTTCCAGTTCTAGTAGACTTCCATGCCCTCTTTCAAAATTATCTTTGCAGATGAGATGAAGAAGCAGTTGTAAGGAATGTCTCACGACTTGACCACCGCTAACACTGTGGCTTAGTTTTGCCAGCTGCTTGTAAACACCTTTGTTTGAATCGGAGCATCTACCCCATGATTCTTCTAGATGTGGAAGAATTTCACGCAAAATAAATTGTTCACGGCGTTCTTTGCACAAGCTGCCAGCCGTTTCCATCTTCTGGATGAATTTTTCAGGGTTTTGAAAGAATGACTCAATGGTCCGCTGACAACCATCCCATCCTAAAATTGTTGTTTAGAATAATATAGTTTAATTGAAAACGAAAAAAAAAATGTCATAGAGTGTTGACTTAAAGAAGGATGATATAATGATAGAGGCCATTCGTCATTAAAATTGGCTCGATCTCTTTGAGAGAAGAATTTAATAACTTGCATGCAACATTTCGTCGTTGACAGTGATATTCACACCTTCCAAAAAATGAACTGAAAGTCTCTAATCATCGTACCTTTCTGTGAAATAATGCCTTTGCTTGGTTTCGGATCCCATTCAAAACTGTGCCTTCGTTCTTCCCTCTGAAGTGGGGAGTATCTGTACACGCAGTAGGATCCTGGCTGAAGATTACCGACTTGCCACGGAGTACTAGTATCTTGTGGTGGCAATTCCTCGTCTTGTCTGTTCTCTCCAGACTGAGAAAACTCAGAAAGAGTGAGTGAATTTGATGTGGTGGCTATAGGGAGAACGGAGAAGCATAGTTGTCATTGAGGTTTTCGTTGGGAAATATTTTGTAACTTGCGATCATGGATTTCTATATGGAATTTACTACACACTCAGATATTCATAAAGTTTTCATGTTCCACCTTTGGTACTCAAAGGACTCCAAGGAAATACATGGAAGTTGATAGAACTCAATGGGATTCCATAGAACTGGAAGTCCATGAAAGTCCATTAAACTCCATGGAAAAATTAGTATTAATATAAACCACACAAGTCTCCGCTCCGCTCTTCGCGCGTGGGCTGATTGGCTAACTCGGAGGTGATTATCGAAGTATTATTCACTTCCATTTCGTTTTTACTCATATAAATGCACTGTTGTGATGTTCTCGTTCCTTGACTGCACCGCCAAAAATTATTAGGGGCCCTTGGTAAGTTAATTGGCGCAATAGAACGAACTCAGTTTGATGAACGGGTATTGTCATTTTACGTCAAGCTTCGTCTTTTCCAATCAGACAGCGACAGCTCGGTATTGTCAGCCATTTTGTTTACTAATGAATGGTTGGTCTCCATCTTGCCCTGCTACTTCCCTTTGAAAAGTTTACTTACATACCTGAAGTGGTCGTGCACTCCGACGAATCTATGGAAGCCAATGTGTCAGTTGAACCTGAAAATCAAAGGAGTCGAGATTTTTAAAGTATGACTGCGCCTGTCATGGGTTTTGAAAATTTGACACTGAACGTTAGGCAGTTCAAGAAACGTTAATGGCCACGTCAACGGCAATGCTACAAAAGAAGAATATCATTGGGTAAAAGAGAAAAAAAGTATGCTGCTTCACGCGTGGCACGCACTTATTTTAGCACAATCACCAAATTTGAGGACGACAACGTGAGCGTAAACATATGATCCTTTGCTTCTCTATTTTTACTCTGAAACCGCTGGTACCGAATTTATTTTTTCACGGTACTTCTTGCACATTGTACAAGGCGCGCACAGTAGTGCAAAGCGATATTTTGAGGTGACGTTTACGTCGACGACGCCTTCCTAGATTTTAAGATCCCTATTCTTGGATTCCCGGCCCGGTTAGTTTCAGAAAACAATGGACCATTACCCCAAGCAAAATACAGCTAAATCCTATACCATTCCAACGAGGACAAAGCACAAATAATGTTGGTAAACATGGTGATGTTTCTTATGTTAACAACGTTCAAACTTTTTTGTGGAAAAATTCCGAGGGATTCGGGGGCCGAGATAGAGAAAAATGTTCTGACATATGAATGTTCTAACTTCAAAATTCCGTGGAGGCCATAAAGATGCGCTGCCTTACCAAAGTTTATTAGGTGCGTTTCGAGTCATGGCCGAATGCTTAGAGGAAATATACGACCCAATGAAATTTCAGGCTGTAAACAATAAGGTGCAAATTTTCGAAAGCCGTGAATTGCGTTTTGTTTTCCTGTTTTCCGTGAATTATGAAGTGGCCTTTTATTTCGTCGTTTTCGACCTTTGAAATTTTCCACGATTCCGCAATTGCCTTGGGGGCAGATTCATCATGGTACGTAGTAGTTCTCGGAATAGGGAAAACAAATTGTTGCAGTAAAAACGTTTTTTTTTCCTGAAACGTAAAATGTCAATTTTGTTGTCAGAGTAATGTAAAAAAGATCATTTTATTGCAGTGATGTGTGATCAATACTCTCCCCCTTTCCTTTTCACCCTCATAATGGTTGCATGCCATCTGGCATTCGAGGTTTGCCCAGGAAGAAAAGCTCTCCTTTCCATCTTCACAGTAAAGTTCAGATTAATTGCAAGATTCTGGGATCGAACGTCTGTCCATTAGTTTTGTTAGTTTCATTCTTCCAAAATTATCCACTGCCCGGTGGACCGAATCTCTGAAATGTAGCTATTTAAAACACAGATTTTGTTACTCTTATGAGCGTTTGTTAATTAATTCTACATTTGCTTTGAACTCTAGACTCTTTCTGAACGGTTTTAGAACTTTCATTCTTTAGGGAAAGTGAACAACCAAGAAATACAGGGGCCGTCATACTGAACAATATTTCTTGCGATTTTACTCTTAATAGGTCTCACATGGCATGTCAAGGTGCTCGATTAGTATCTCAATGTGCAACAGTTCTTGCAACTGGTTTCGCTATCAATGATAACATAACGCAATAGGCTGACATGACTAGTTCACAGGAACGTTCATTACCAAGTCTTCAATCGCACATTTTCATTGCCTGATTACCAAAGGAGAGATGTTTTACTATTTAATGACTGAAATACTGGTAGCCTTCTCGAGAGTGATTACTATCTCCTCAGAGAATGTTCCACCAAGCGAGTTTTCTTTGTTCATGCAGTAGAAATTGTCTTGTGTAACATTACTCATTAGTCCAGTCCTCTATCTGTCACGGAACGCTGCGCTCACGGGAGTCACACCGCAATTGTTTCTCAACAAACCCAGGTCTTCAAGGATGTTTCATGGATCACGAAAGCCTCGGGTATTTTCCCACGCGATTGGAAATACCTAAATAGCCATAATTGATGTCGTAAGGCTATTAAATAATTGGAATTGGGGGTGAGAGTTGGAGTTTTCATAAGCATTTTGGCAAATAAGACATTCTGGTGTGCGAAGCTTAGAGAATAACGCCGATTGAATCCACGGGGCTGTATTTTTATGTGTTAAACTTCTAGTGGATCAAAAAGTAAGAGAAAGAAACGCCATGAAAGGTAATTTCGTTCCCCATAAGCTCACAAAAATCGACGGTTTTTCATGCATGAACTAAAAACTACAATATCACGCCATACTGGTGCTGTGACTTTTGCCCTCGTCTAGTTCGATTTTGCAGTTTCGATTCATATTTCGACACGTGTGCAGGAATGCTTGTCGCTATCTTTCCCTTTAATGACCACTTGCACAAACTTAAATATTGGGACCAGTAGAACGTCAATTTAATCGCTGCTTGAATGCCTTTCTCTCTGGTGGAATTAACTTTCCGCAGTCTGTGGTTGATGCTGATAATTTTATCCCGGCTTATCTCGGACAGACCTTGAAACGTATACTCCACTTCAAATGTTAATTTTGCTGAAATATTCGAAGGTGAGCAGTAGTGTGTGTACACTATTGCTGATATATGTGTTGATATTTCCTTATATTCTTAAACAGCTCAGTTTATAGAACCTTATTAATTGATGAGGCCAGTTAAATGTGAAAAGGGTTCTATAATAATAGGAAGCTGTCAGGTGTCCAAGAGCAAGTCCTGTCCCTCAACGAGATCACGGAAATAATTATTGAAATGTATTTTAGAATCGCTAAACATCTGTCTATCCTAAGCTTCCAAAACACTGAGGACGAATTAAGGAATTGGCAAACGGGCCATGCACCCGAGAATTAGGAGATTACATTGGCTGACTTAGCGCTTCAAACAACTTCCTCGTAATCAAAGATCAGCTAAATTCCACCACTTTCATAATAAACAACCCTCTTCACATTACATTTCAATATTCGCTCAAGCAAGCATGCACATTACTCAGAAAATGAACAGTCGTACTCACCATATCTTTGCAAAGCCATGTCAACCCCTGTCGCCACAAAGAAACAGACTTATTTAACTACAGGTAGTTCTTCAACCTTTGTTAAATCTATTTCACTTTAATTACGGGAAAACCCCTGTGAACTTCCTTGGTGGATGTGATGTCATACCAGGAAATTGATGACGTAAACTAGTGCTTGTAAGTTTAAATAAGTGCTGTTTTTCTAGTGATAATAAGCTGCTTGTCTTTGGCTCAATTTGATTCATTTCGTATTGCAATGCAGCGCATCGCACACATTGCATGTACGAGTAGTCAGTTCAACCTTTATTAAATCTATCTCACTTTAATTACGGGAAAACCCCTCTGAATTGCTTGAATGGCTTTCAATGTTATACGAGGAAATTGATCTCGAATTCATGGATTAAACCAGTGCTAGTAAGTTTAAATGAGTCCTGTTTTCCTAGCTATCATAATGTTTGTCTTTCGTTCAATTTGCTTGATTTCGTATTGCAATGTAGCCCATTGCACACATTACAAGTCTGAAATCACTGGGCGTGAATTAATGTACTGTTTTGCCCGCGGAGCGTAACAAATGGATATCCATGAAAATATTCTTCGCATTTCGATTTTATTCGTTACCTTTCAGTAAAGACTTTTATTTTTCATTACGGAAAGAGAATCGAATTGATAATAACACTAATTTGATCATTTAAGCCGGGTCTCATTGATTGGTTTTGGCACAAATTTTTTAGGGATTTCGTCATATGCGATTTGGGGTAACTAACAAAATTACCTCTTCCCTCTTAGTACTAAGCCCTTGCCCTCTCCCCTCCGTCTTCGATGCACAACACTTGCGAATACTTCCAGATGCCTATTTTACAACATCTTACAAACCATTTTGAAGTGATTTGAAATTTATCGATCTAAGTAACCAGACAAGGTAGGATTTAAAAATAAGCATCAATTTATTATTTCATTGTTTCTCCGACTGAATATGCTCACAACCCTTCAGCAGAAAGGTCCACAGCAGGAGCTTTTGCAGCAAAATTCAGAGCACGCTGAAACATCTTCATGTCTGGGTATGATCACTGTATCATGAGTAATATCTTTAAACCTCCGATTTTAAAGGAGTTGAAAAAAAGCCTTTGTTCAACTAGACACCCATACAGCGCCTTAACTTTCCCAGACCACGAGCACCGCACTTAAATATTTGAGTTTTGGACTCCTTAGTTTGTTGTAACGGTAACTCGGTTTGAAGGTATAAGCATGATGCAACACGAAATAGCCAGCTAGCGCCAACGATGATGGTATGTTTTACGGAATTAGGTCAATTACAACTGACATAACAGTGTATCATGATTTGCTTACAAAGCAGTATTTGTTTGTGATTGTGGTTCGGGTCATCGACTACTGTTTGCGAGGTCTATTACTAAGAAAAACAGGAAGAGGATCGCGGTACTCTCCCTTCTCGTTGCATGAAGCAAGCTTTGTGCAAAAGATGTTTCCCCTTTAGTTCAGAATAAAAAAATTCCATTGAAGTGGACCATAATTGATTCTGATTGCATAATAAATTAGTAGAGTTTTTACGCTCATACAATTAAACGGTTTCAATATTCCTTCAACAAAAGTTGAACGGAAGTTGGACAAATGTTGAAAGCAAAAACAAATTTTTCCGGCTGCCGGGTTTGAATATTGCACCAAGAATTGAGCCGGCACTTTGATGCGAGGAACCAAGAACAAGAAACCAGTCTGAGACCCTCTCGTCTTGATTTTGGCCTAATACTGCTGCAAATGTTGAATGAAGTGTTCAAACGGCTTGAACTCCATCGAAATTTTTCTAGAACAAAAGACACCTGGAATCGATGTTAAATGAAAGTTAAGACAGTCGGTCTTCTTTACCCTTTGAACGACCTGTTCAAACGCACCCAACGATTGGTTAAGAATGAAGGCTAAAGTAAATATTGAAATTTAATACAACTGATGAAACACTTTACCCAAATGTATAAAGGCCGGGACACACTAGGCGACAAGTCGCAGCGACATGTCTCTGCGACAAGTTGCTCCATGTGTACTAGTACTGGCAAAACAAGTCGCTGCGACACGACACCTGTTCGGAGCACACGCAGTGATCTCGTATGAGGGGGAATGTGAACTAGTTTTCTAATTCAATATGGCTGACCATATGACTCTCTCTCAGTGGTTCATTTATATTTTGTCGCTGCGACTTGTTGCCGGAAGCGTACACACGATGCGACAACGCTGCTTTCGCTAATTTTGTCGCTGCGATAAGCCGCACGAATTCAAACTGGTTTGAATTCGTGCGACAGATCGCGGCGACAAAATTCTGCCGCAGCGACAATGATTTTCATGAAATTAACCATGTCTCTGTGTTAATTTGTGCGCTATAAGGCTCCTTATGGCAATTTGTCAGTAATATGTTCCGATTGTTTGTTGCTGCCTGTTGATCTCTTAGATAATCATTTGTGCTTCTATAAATTCGAACAAAAGCGGAGCGTGAAGCAACCCCTTATATAGTAAAGTAAAGTGGTGCATTTATATAGCGCCTTTATCACGAACGTCTCAAAGGCGCTTTACAATGATCAATTTACCCCCAGCGGACTGGAAGCATATACAGGCGCAAATGGCAGCCGCTTCTAAGCAGTCCATGCATGCTGGTACTCATTTTACCGACCTCGGAAGGATGGAAAGCTGAGTGAACTTTAGCGGGAAAGAAGGTCGCCAATTATTCCACTCTCGGCAGAACCGGGAATGGAACCCGGGACCTTAGGGTTGGAAGGCAGAGATCTTACCACTGCGCCAACCCCCTCCGCTCTTCGTGTTTAATACATGGACAATAAGCAGTTTTATCAAAGTCAAAATCTGGAAGAAACATTCTCTTTTAACCACGCTTGCTCTGGCTAATCAACTGTTACTTATCAAGTAATCATGCCCCCTTGATTACCAAAAGCACCCTCGTGTTTAAGCCAATCAGCATCCAATAATTTTCCCCCGTATATGATAGGTAAAGGTACACCTTATTTAACGTCCGTAATTCCTTTAGCCTCTATACATCTTATTCCAAAATGACCACTGATTTATGCGGATACAAATTGGCCCTTGTTGACAGACAGACAGACAGACAGTTTATTCTCTCAAACATAAACAGGTTTACAGAGAAGTATAATGAAGACTTAATGAGAAAAGGGCAAAAATAGTTAAACTAATACCTTGCCCTAACAGTTGGAAACATATAAAAATTACCTAATTAATTAAGTGGATACAAAAGAATAAAACACACAGTACACACACACACATGCATAAAAGCAATATATAAATTAAATTTGAGCAAAATAAAGCAACTATTAATAAAAGTTTCCGAGCATGCTACAAAGTCGAGGGAAAACGGAAAGGAATCAAAAAGATTTTTAATTCGTCCAAATGTTGATTAAAGCTCCTAATGTTAAGGTGTAAAACGGACAATTGAGGCTTCACAGCTTTAGACAATACATTAAGTTCATCTATTGTGAAAATTCCATGGTCATTAAAGCATTGAAGATGTAAATCAGGATCATTCACCGTAGCATTCATATCACAAGCTTCAAATGTAAACAAAATTCAATACCTAAATAGTAAATACAGTATAGCAAAATAAATGGCACCGATAAAACAGAAAATAATGTCATACCATGGAAGATTGTCATTACAGCTAGATCCTATAGGGGACGCCATCAATATAAAGTTTTCCATTACGGAATTTAGGTCGTTTACCACTTTCAAAGGCTTCCTGCATCACCGCTTTTAGGTCGTTTTTTCTTTTCCTATCCTCAGGGATGAGATCCTCAGAGACGTACGTTCCATTCTTGAATAGTTTCTTATTCCGGAGAATATCACGTCTATTGGGACGATACAAAAATTTAGCGATAATTGGGCGTGCAGAGCCATCTTCTCTGGACGGACCGACACGATGAGCGTTCTCGATGACAGGTTTCTGCTTTAAGTCTTTCGAAATTACTTTTCCTAGAGTGGCATTGCAGTCTTCGCCGGTTTGCTCTGGAACTTTATAAAATCTCAAGTTAAAACCTCTTGAATAGCGCTCCAAAGCCGAGAGCCGTTCATAAAGTGAATTGATGGTGGAGGTGTTATTTGCCATGCCTTTTTCCATTTTCTCAATCTTACAATTGATGTCATGGATTACGCCATCGACTTTGTCAAAGTTCATAGCAAAAGATTCTTGTTTCTTTGAGATTCCCAATTATGTATCGGCATTTGAAGAGACTCTGTCCTTAAGCAAGTTCAGCTCGCTCATCAATTGACCTTGAGCGCTCTGGATGGCTTTCTTTTCTTCTTTCTTATTCTTTGCTTTTGAGCTCATGCTTCTAAATGACAGTAACAACACACATATATACAGATAAACAAAAATATAGCTAGCCATTAAGTTCTACGGAGCTACGAAAATACGCGGCCATCTTTCCTGACCGCTGACCGCTTGTTGCCTCTTTCAAGATAATATAATTATTTTGAATTTTAAGCTTAAGAACGAGGCATCAAGGGCCCAGGAAGCCGAAGGTGCGCTCATTTTACCCCCCTCTTTCCATCAGTGCTCCGTTTTATGGGTATTTCAGGCTATTTACCCTACACTGAAAGGAAAGAAGTCGAAACAAGGATGTGCAATCCGGGGATCGAACTCGGAACCGCTGGCACCAAGGCGGCGCACTAACCGACTGTGCCACTCCTTGCTCCTTATAGATAGGGTTCATGCTGCTATGCGGAGCTACCCTCTTGTCAAATGCCCGGGGTAAGCCCCGGGATGGGGGGGGGGGGGGGGGATGGGCGATGGGCGCACTTTGAATTGACTGGTACATAAATTCGAGGGTTTCGAATCTTGTCATATCCTAACATACTGTAGTGTGACACCTTATCCTATGTGTCAAGTAACCCTGACAGCGTGATGCAGAGATTAAAAACGGGACGTGACTTGGAGAGATGATCTACGCTTGGCATTTCATTTTATTGTTATTAGATACATGTACACGAACAATATTGTGTTAAGTCGGTGCTATACAACCAACGTCTTCAAATTATATCTTTTGTCAGTGGCTGAGCCTGCAGCCAGGTGTTGTGCGGTCACCACAGCCCACTCAAAGCGATTAATTCGAAATGAATGCATAATGTGCATATAAAATGTCTAGAGCATTGTGCTATATAAAAACGCCCTGTGAGTCTTCAAAGTGTACAAATTTGTAGGGTGCTACACTCTCAATGTGGAAACTGTTATCTGCGTTCAACAGCTTACAAGTTTAGCTCACTTTGATTGCGGCTTCAATTCACTGTGGTAAACTTAACTGTATTGAACCTATAAACTGCGGCCCAAATGCGGAAAACACTCACGGTAATTGCCAAAGCCAACACAAGACCTGTTGGGAGTGTTTTTAACGCTTTCATCCTCAAGCTTGAAACGTTCATTCTCCCAACTAGTACCATAAATTTCTTTCTCGGTTGGTTATGAGAATTTGGTGTTATATCAAGATCACACCTCTTCAGCCAATAATTAACTTCATTCCTAATACCTGTCTGCCTCGGACAGTTTTTTTTTTTGTTTTAATTATTAGGAGAATTTATATCCTGATCACTCCTTGCAGTCAAAAGGTTTTAACCTTAAAAGTAAGCAAACTCGTGCCGGCAAAAAGTAAATAACGACTAATACACGCAACTTTAAGTTTAGGCCACTGTACTGGTCAACAAAAATATGGAATTCTTTCATGTACATGATTAAGCGACTTTAAAGCTGTATTGGTTTGAAACTCCTCTAGTTTGGAGTTTAAATAATTGAATGCAACTTACAAAGTTACGATTCAAGACCAAAGTTTTGACTCTCCTGCTAGTGTGGAGGCGTAAAAATGGGGGTCTTATACCTGACAGCTATTTACATTTTACTAAAAAAAAAAGAACGCTGATGAGTAGGCATATAAAAGTTCCCGCCGTTTTACAGAACTGGCGAAGATACTAGGCAGTAGCATTGAAACATTGAGGTGGTGAATGGTAACTTTGTACCTTGCATTTATTAGACTTGAAATCAGAGTGGAAGCAATCTTTCTCAAGATAAATCCATTGCTACTGGGGTCTTCATCAATGTTCAATGGTCAGAGTACTTGAATCTTTCTTAAGGGATTGTTGCTGGCCCAATTTGGGCGCTGTGCAAACAAAGCTTAAATACTGCATGTTTTCGATGGCGTTTAAGACACTTCCGTTGTAAATGCCCTGAATGCTTAGAGGTCATAGCTACCTAGAACGTCCTAAAAACCTTGAGGCTGTGAAGATGCTTATGCGAATGCGCATTCAAAGTCTTACAAACTGAGGTCGACCACAATACTTGTCAACTGCCTCTGCAATACAGAGTTGTGTCTTTCCCTTGTTATTGCTTGTTCCTGGAGAGGGGATTCGTCCCTTTCATCCCCCATCAGCACTCTTTCACTCTCATATACATGTTCTCTCTGTGATTCATGCGGTGATGTTTTATTCTCGCAAACGTTTTCCTTATCATCAGGTTTGCATTTAGTTTCCCTCTTGTACTGGGAATTCTGTCGCTTTTTCCTTCTCATCGCGTTCTTTCTTCTTAAAGTAGAGGCTCCATCACGTGCGGGCTCTCCATTTCTTTGACATTCAGTATCCTTGGGAATATTTCTTGGCTGTTGGTAGTGAACTGGGGAGCGATCCACATCCATCTTGTTCGTTTGCGTAGTCTCAATATCGGAATTTCCACTTTCTGTTGGTGCACCAGCATCACCCTGCGAGCATATCGTTCCTGAATTTTCCTCCTGGAAGGAGTTTGGCTCTACGTTGCATGCTTTTTCTAGGGTCGCATACCCCGAGTACCCGTTTGCATTCAAAACTTCAAGCTGTGAATAGCCCGAGTTTGCAATAGCACAATCGTGAATATCTTCCTCAATTTCGGCTTCCCTTTTGCCTTTTTCTTAGGCTGAAAAGTTTGTGTTTCCCCTGTTCGTATCCGAACTTTGTGAGCACTTTCCTGCTTCCTGGGGAATCGGTATTGTCTTTCCTTCGGGAGTCCCGCTGGTCTTTTGTAGTGTATTTCATTCAGTTCGCAATTTTTATTTATTCTACCTTTTGTGGTGAAAGCTTCCTCTTTGTCGGCGTGAATTTCACAGGTTTCATCTGCATTTGAAGCCTTGTTCGCTGCGTGTGCAGTGTGTCTAGCTCTTACCCGTTCGCGGTTGTTGAATTTATGACTAGGTACTTGAGAAGCACCACCTTTATCAGGATCTAACTCCGCGCGGGAGAGGTTTACGCCGTATTCTGGTATCTCATCATATTGAGCTTTGTCCTTTGAAGAACTCTCATTTGCGTACATAGCGTTCTTATTCTCCTTGTTCCTCTTTTCAAAGTCAACGTTTTCGTCGAGCCCATCATTTGTTTGGTTTGCAGACCTCTCTGCATACTCATACTTATAGTTGTGTTGAGCATAGAACTCCTTGGAACACATTTCCTCTATTTCTTCTTCTCTATCTCCCCCTTTCATGTAAGGCACGTCAATCTCTTGAGCGACAGAAAGATCTGGCCACTCTTCTTTGCCGTGCGTCCCCAACCAAAGCTGCATAATCCAAGACTTCATTGGTTCCCTTTTAACAACAACAACAAAAACAAACAAGAGATTAACACAAAAATATGGTTTTATCAAACTTTGACGAATTGATAATGTAAATTGACCACCTTACAGTGATTCTAATTGTACGATGGTCAATTTACATTATCAACTCTTTTGATAAAACCAGATTTTTGTGTATCACTGACATCCCCACCGACGCAGCACCACCGTATCTTTAGCAACTACCTTCTTTTAACAGACTAACACGGTGAGCAGTTTATTCCACGCCAGCCTACTGAACTCTAGGGCCCGAGCTTTTGTTGCCCTGACCAAATCGCGTTGTCGAACGTACGAATCTTCACTTCCTTGATCAAAATTGTATTTCCAGCTTTCATATACATGTGACGAATAACATAACTAACTTACAGTTTACTTAGTTGGATTATTAGCAAACTCACTGCCAGTTCTCGAAAATATCAGTGATATGGTGATAGGCTCCCATTTACGAACTATAATTAAAGATCCCTTCAGCTCGAAGAATCTGATAAAATGTATTTTACCATTCGCCAATTTGATGTTAAGGGAAGGTTTGATAAGCATCTCCTATAACGCCATTACATTTTTCTAAATCGTTGCTAGGTATAAATTTACCGAGCAAAAATAGAAGAACTACTGTTTAAAAGAATACAAGATTGTTTAAAGGAGTACATCAAAGTGTGAGAAAAGAGGGATTCTGGACCGTATGGTCCTCGCTGCCTAAGTTAGTTCTCGTAATGTTCCATTCATCGGGCAGAATGAGCGGACATTTACGCATAATAATGAGCTCCCGTGGCGGGCTATTCAAGCATGAACGCCCCACAAAGCGCAACAATTAGAGAGAAAAGGAATGAATTCGGCTAAGTTCACGCACTAAAATCGCTATTTTGAAATACCTATAAGCCATTTTTTGCTGATAAAACAGCGGATTCTTGTATTTTAGGGACTAAGTTTTCACGTTATTCAAAAACTAAAAAATCCAACTGCAATAAGTTCCAGACTTTTTGCTCCAAAACTGTGCTTCCTTGCTTTTTCTAGTATGGGTTATGACCACATTAAAAATTCAGCCTGATTTTTTTGGTAGAAACAAGCGACAATCTCTGCATAAAACAACGGATTATCAAAGATACACATCTCTCCTTCACTTTGACCGTTTTTTCCGCTAAATTCAAGCACAAAAAGTTTTAGACTTTTAGACTTGAACGCTTAAAAATTCGAGGTTCAAAATTTGCGCTAGTTCAGAGTGAAGTCTTTGTCTTACCGTATTACAATGGTTGCCATGAAAGAACAATACGAAGCTTAACTCCTTTGTTAAGCTAAATTCAGTCATCTGTAAACGGAGTATAATTTTATGCAAACTGGCTTTCGACCCGCGAGGTTTGAATACTGAACAACCCAGCCGGCTTCTGTTTGTGTAAGGAAAGTGATGAGTAATGGATGACCACCCGATCGCAAATGATTTGGACCAGGAGCTCTCTTCAGAGCTCGCAGAACCCCTGGTCCAACCTCTGCTCGTGCATATGGTGCATATGGTGTAAAATTTGTCAAATTCGTTCCTGTTGCAGTGGTTTCTTACAATAAGTAAGTTATTACTTTGAGTCACTTCGGGGTGCAGGGCAGGCGTAGCGGTGAGAGCACTCGCTTTCTACCAATGTGGCCTGGGTTCATTTTCAGACTCGGCGTCATATGTAGGTTAAGTTGGTTGGTTCTCGGGTACTCCAGTTTTCCCTTCTCATCAGAAACAAACATTTGATTTGCATTAATTTGCGTTAATTTGTTGTTTACGTAGGTGGAATACCTGCTCGTGAGACAATCGAAAATAGCGAGGATCGGAGGTCTCTGCTTTGGATCGAAAGCCCAACACTGATGCATGAGGATGTAGACCCAATCAGGACAGTATTTGGGTCGGCTGAGTGGACCGTTGTCTCTCTGATAAGGCAGAATCTGTAAGAAAGATGATGATCACAAACAGGTCATGTTGGTGGATCTCCGAGTAAAAGCAATGCAGATTTCTTTTTGGATTGGCAAAACGCTTTTTAACTAATACTAGAAGAACTTGGGTGTGCTAGATAAAAGCTGACCTAACCCTAACCCTAACCGCCATAATAATCTTTACCTCGTCATTGTCAAGCCAGTGATAAGGTCGCGAAAATTGTTGCTCTTCTTGACCATATTGGTAGGATGCATAGAGTTCCCAGGATAGAATGCCAAATGCCCACACATCACTGGCATGTGAGTAATATCCATCCATGATAACCTCTGGTGCACTCCTGTTGAAAAAAGGCGTCTTCTGTGTGATTTTTTTAGCAATAAAATACATGTTTTGGACGAGGTACACGCGATTTGTTTTGCTTCATCTGGAATCTTCACCATGGGTTCGCGATAATTCTGCGCAACGCTAATTAAAAATAAGAAATAGGCCCTTGGTGTGGCACTTTCACTGAATCTAGATCAAAGTGCAGTTTTGAAACTTCGGTAATGACAAATGAGATAATTTCGAGGATTTAGAGAAAGTCGTTTTGAAACAGAGCGAAGACTTGCAACTGTCATGATCCTTATGTGGCCATGCCTGGCGTCACTTCAAGGAATGGAGACAGTGTCGAATTAGTGACAGTAGAGAGAATTCCTCTTAAACGCCATTCGAATGTGGTCTTCAACGCTTCCTAAAGCTCTCTTTCCCTCCGGTTTTTTTTCTTTTTCCTAGACAGCTCATATCTCACCATCTACTGGCATCAGGTGGCATGGCAGCTTGCACAACACACGATGTACTAGTGACTTCGTAAGCATTCATTGAAAGACCCTTGGAGCGTTCCAGGCGACCAACTTGAACCTGCAAAGGACAACCTCCAGTCATTTTATTTTGATAAACCTCTACTGAACAATGTAATTTCAGATGACGATCGAACGAGCATCGCTTCCTTCAATTTCTGGCCTGACGTGGTGACCGACTAGAGTTGCCTTAGGCAAGTTAAGTGCCCCAAAAGAAGTCATATATTCCGACGGTCGTGGGTTCATTTTGATGCTCCAGTTATAGTTCTGTTAATATTTTTACGAGGAATAACACGCATTCTTTTTTATTATTTTGTTCAATCAAGATTTGTCGTAATGATGAGTACAAAAGTGGCCAACCTACCTGATTTGGTGAAACGACATTGACGTACTCAGCTCGAAGAGCCCCATGCACAATATGTTTACTGTGAAGGTAATGACATGCAGATGTCACTTGGGACAAAAACATCTCTATGTTTTCCTTTTTGCACTGTCTTTGAAGAACGTACTCTTTGAGATTGCCATAGTTACAGTTTGGACGTGAGGCCTGACAAACAGATCATCAGTTAATAGCCTGCCTTAGTTTCGGTCTGTAGTACACTAACTTGTGCAGGTATTTTTTTGTCGGTCAAATTTTTAGGCTTACAGCTCTATGAATTACTGCTGGCTTACGTCTGAAAGCTTGTCAACTTGGAAGACTTTGGAAGCGGTCTGTTCAAACACTTTACACTCTTTGGCTATGCTGCCTTTGTAATGACACCTGCAAATGGTTAGACTCTGTAGTCTTCTCGCAGGAAAAGAGACGAGAAATCGTGGACCCTTTAGCACAACCCTCTTCCTCATAACCCTCTGGGACGTAAAAGGACCCATACACTATTAGCAAAGAGTAGGGCATGGAATTCCCGGTGTTGTGGTCTGCCGTCTGTGATATATCATTATTGGGAGGGCAAATGCTCGGAGATACTACACCATGTAAGCTACTAAAATCCGAGGGTAAAGGAAGATGATGATGATTGTTGTTGTCAAGTTGTTGTTGTTATTATTATTATTATTATTATTATTATTATTATTATTATTATTTGATGATAATGCTGTCCCCACAGAATATCATCACTACCACTGGATACTTACTATCCAGCGATGTGAATTGAAGAAGTCGTGCTTCCATATTGGTACAATGTTTGGATTATCGAGACAGCGAAGCTCGTTAGCATGCTGAACATCTTGTTGTGAAAGTCTCTCCCACGTCCATACTTGGTTTTCTGTGATAAAATTGTTGACATCCTTGCCAATATCTGTGAGTAAAGGTTGACAGAGTTGCAAAAATCAGCGATAGGACATGGGAGAATTTAGACTAAGGTGTTGGTAAACGTATCTGGGTATGACGAGGA
>NC_090893.1:16785636-16813136 GCF_036669925.1 Montipora capricornis
ATCGTGGATTTTATATGGCAAGGAAAAAATTGTTAACAGTGACAGCGCGGTTCAACTGCCAACTTGGCATGCGCATGTATGACCAAAGTTGAGGCAGCTTTGGACAGTTGTTTCTGCCTTGTCGCCTCAAAAACTTCGCGTGCTTAGGCTCCCTGGGCCACCTCAGCGTGGCATGGCTGTCAAACTCTCTACGACCTGTAAAACATGTTCAGGAGGTTTTTCATTGTTTGAGTGTGCTCAATGCTTCCTTGTGTTTTCCCAAGGCAGGAAAGCACAGATACTTCAGAAAAGCAAAATATTAATCCTCAATTACCTGAGTGCTGGATAATTTGGTCAAGCTCATTAGTGATGTCAGTAAATCTGGGTCTAAGTGCGCATTCCCATTTGCAGCACTTTTTTATCAGCTCATACTCGCTCTTTTCGAGGCAACTCTCCTGGGGTACAATTTGTTTAAGGTCTATAATCTTGTAAAAAAAGAAGGTGAAAGGGTGTGTTAGCAGCTATTCCGTGCAAGCAATCTATTAAGTTTGTGATCCATTATTGTTGTAACCGTGGCTCAGTATACGAAAGGAGGCCACGTCGGTGTACAGAGATTAGAAGTATACTATTTTGAGGTGAGAGCTCTATTTTTGTCTCAAAAAACTGGAATTGCAAGCAGTCCTTTACATTTCTTATTTGATTGGATCGTTATGAGAAAGCAGCTCTTGTGTGTTGTCGATTGCCTGATAAACCAGGCCAGAGATGCCTTGTAGTCTGCACACAAGCCTTGTTGCAAATGTCGTCCTCGTTACCAGAAAGTTCTCTCTCCACTCAAGTTCAACTAGTCCAAGTTCACTACGTTTCGAGTTCCACAAGCCCTTCCGTCGTACCGCGTTTTGAAAGGCTATTTCGCTTTTTTAACTTAAATTTTAAGTTCACTTCAGGAAAACCCGACAACTTTTAAGTAAAATGGAAGTTAAACACACTGTTTCACGTCAGCACGTAAGCGATTTTTATAGTTGAGTTTTCAGCTAATATTTTAAGCATTACTTGCTTCAGCGCCGTTTATATTTCGGGTAAATTGGAATCTTGAAAGGGCGATTGGTGAGATTGAGTGTGCCATATTCTTTAAGGGCGAATCGTGTGCAATCCTCTACAGTTAGCAGAATGCAATAACATCGGAGGCTATTTCCCTTGTTAATACCTACCTAACATTCTATGCGTGGGCTCCAACAACCATTATGCTCGATAAGCAAAGGCACAGGTAACTTTACGGTATTAAAGTTAAGAATGTATGTGGAATGTACGCAAACAAGTATTCATGCCATAATGTCAGCGAGGTTTTGTTTGAATGTATATTCCAGATCCTAGTTGTTCAAAGAAAGTTTACTTTGAAATGACCTCAAATTCCCTGGAGTAAGCACAAATATGCATTTCACGTGAGGTTGAATAATTATAAAAATGCTCTTTGAGAATGGACTGGGACTGGATTTCAAACGCCAAACTTTGACTTATTTCTCGTGCAACGTTATTCCCTTTTTTTTAAACTTGAACTGGATCCAAATCGAATACTTACTTGGTGAGAAACCTCTTCGTCCTCCGAAAGGTGCCGGTATGGAGTGCAGCCGTAGGTAAGCACTTCATACATTACAACTCCAAAGGCCCAAACGTCGGAAGCAGTAGAGAAGCGATGATTAGTCAAGCACTCTGGTGCTTGCCATCTCACTGGAAGATCCTCATTTGTAGGCTTTCCAATATACTGGGGAATCCTTTCACTTAAAAGTGAAGTATAACCCTCATATAACAAGTTTGCTGGAAGAGTGACGGAAAAATGAATCAACGATCCTTATTTCTTATGAACAAACATGAACTCCCAGTGGATATTTTTTAGTATATGTCGAAAGCCATCTCCTTTTTGGACCTTATACTATTTTTTTTCATATCATTATTATTGTGTTACAGCAAGAATTAAAGTTTAACCCCCTTAACTATTAGTAATTCCTGAACGAAACAAATGAGCTCATCAAAAATTGACTTGCTCCCAACTATGTGACTTCATAGCTCAGTTCGTAGAGCATTGCAACGGCATCGCAGAGGTCATGGGTTCCAATCCCGTCGAAGCCACCTGAATTTTTCAGATGTGTCTTTTAGATACAATTGTTTAAATTGTCCAGATAAGTGCGAGGATGACTTCTCTCATTCGTCTATTAGCACTTAGAATATTAGTCTGAGACCTAATCATGGCATTTTCGGTATTTGATGGAATAGGACCCCCATTGGCGAGAAAATCGTCCATACCTACATACATACATACATACATACATACATACATACATACATACATACATACATACATACATACATACATAATTGACCTCTCCCCATAGGGGCTTTTCAGGGTCAATTAATAAACGAAACAACAGAACACAACAACTACAACTGTTAAGAATCCCAACTGGCCGGAGGCAAACCAGTTGGCTATTTACAAGTGCAGCCGAGAAGTTGAACCAGGAACTACTAGGATCAAATTCAACGAGTGTCAGAGCGGGTCTGGAACCCGGGATCTCCGGATCTCAAGGCAAGCGCCCTAACCACTGGGCCACACTGCCTCCTGTCTGGCGTTAGACAGAGTAAAATCGTTTAATCTCATTCCGGTCTATGAGTCAATGGGTGAGCTTTCGAGTGGAAGTAGAAATTGGTAAACAGGAAGTGATATTCTCCCAATTGGATCATATAGGACTGGTCAAATTAAATTAATATGTGTTTTAAGGCAATACCTTGCTCTCTTTGTTCAAAAGTAAGAGGACGCAAGGAGTGCAATCCACTTAATTTGCACACAAAGTTGTCTCCCACAAGAATGTTTCCCGCGTTGACACAACGGTGCACCAGTCCCAGGGCTTCTATGTGCGAGAGGGCACGGCAAATGCCAACAAGCATCTTGAGAAGATCAACCGGCTGAACATACGGTTCCTTATCTCGGCGGAGATGAAGTAAATGCTGGAGGTTACCCCATTTTTCAAACGCAGTGATGATATGGAAGGGCATATTTATAGTGTCGAAACCAAGGAGGACAGGAAAATTCGGATGCTGAGATTCACTTAGTCGTCTCATGTTGTCAGCTTCGTTAATCAGTCGCCTTCTTGCCTCGAAATCTGGATTGTCTGCCAGAAGATGATTTTTCTTGACGTTCAAAACTTTGACGGCCACCTGGAAAAATGCATCAATCAATGGGAAATTCATAAGTATAAACGGTTTTCCAAGGGAGAGATCAGTGACCTTAACACCTTCATCTGTACTTTAGACGTGAAAATGTTTGGTAGGGTAGGAGGGGCTAGGTGTGGTTTATGCAAGTGTTAAGAAAAACAAGGGTTTCTTGATACTTAAGAGGTGCTATAATTGTTACCCTTTTCCCACACCAAACTCCCCCCCTCCCCTCTCCTCGTCTTAATCATCTCCCCCGCCCTAGCATATGTGGCACTTTTTAGTTCATACTGAGACCTTCCAAAGAGGAAATATACTGAATGAACGCAGATAGAACAGAAAACTGCTCCTAAAATAGATCTGGATTGTCTGCCAGGAGATAGTTGTTGTCACTTTGATGGCCACCTGGTAACATGGTACATCGTCAATCAATGGGAAATATTGATTTGCAAATGCCTTCCGTCAAATTAATGGCCAACGACATGAGTTTTTTCCAAGGAAAGGATTCGTGACCTCAAAGCCTTTAAATAGACGTTGCATCTGCACTTGATATGTCAAAGCGTTTGGTAGGGTGGGAGAGGCTGGGTATGGTTTATGCAAGTGGTAAGAAAAAAAAAAAGGTTTCTTGATACTTACAAGAGGCGCAATACCTTTCCCCCCTTCCCTCCTCCTCGAGTCAATCATGCCCCTCGTCCGAGCACTATTTTAGTTCATACTGAGACTTTGGGAAGAGGAAGTATTAATACTGAATTAACGCAGATAGAGCAGAAAATTGCGTCTAAAATAGACCAGTCAATACGTTCTCCCGAAGGTATAGACCGTACTCATAAATGGCGGCTAAGTAATTATTCTTTTGTCTTTATGCTAATCATCCTAACTATCCTCGAAAACACGAGCAAAATTCAAAATAATTTGTTTCAAAGTGAGGCTAGTTAGGATGATTAGCACAAAGACAAAAGAATAATTTCTTGACCGCCATTTATGAATAGGTCTATAAGCCATTGGGCAAAATACCATAATTCTCTTTGTTTGTCCACCTAAATTTTGCATAAGCATTGTTTTTGTTTTCTCTTGGGACCATTGTAAGTCCCAAGAGAAACTGGAAACAATGCTTATGCAAAATTTGGGGGAACAAACAAAGAGTATTATGGTTTTTTTTTCCGAAGTGGCCTATTGTGATGCGCTTTGGAGGTAAGGTGACGCAAAAAAGCGCTACACTACCCCCTTTTAGAGTAGCAGTAGTCTTTACTTTCCTTCTTTGTGTCAAATGCTATATGAAGAAGAATCTCAACAACAGCTTTCTTGACACAGCAATTTAGCTCCACTAGATTTACCTTTTTCCATTGAAACATTCCCGTGCAGATAAAGCACTCGGCGCTTTGGCTTACCATCGTCTTGTTTATTTCCAGGGTTTTTGTTTTGTAAATCGAGGATAGGTGTTCGATATGCCGCTCTATTGGAAGTGCTTGCGCTTCGTGCTGGTTGTGGGACAGGAAGTGGATCATCAACTTCCTGATCTCCGGATCAGAGCTAAAGAGAAGCTCTGAAGCTCTTTTCTCTACTACCACTCTGCATTCGGGCCTCTTCCGTACCTTCTTATCTATAAGAAGGCAAACTAAAGTACCAGCTGCCTCCTGCCTCATCTCTGTTGACAAAAGCAAAACAGTTCTAGTTAGCTCACTGAAAATGCGTTCTCTCTCCTTTTCATTGAACCGAAGGTGTACACGAGAACTCTCAGCTGTTGCTTCGAGAAGACATCTTAAATTCTGTTTCCTTCATCTTAGTGTAGTATCTGGTTCTCTTTTTGACTGGAAGTTTACGTGTCGGAGGGTCCCCAATAGGGTTTTCGGGATCCGGGATTTGGCTTTTTTGGAGCCCGGAATTCGGGATTCTAAAGAAATATGGCCTCAGGATTCGGGATTGCATTTATAGACCGGACGCGGGATTTAGCGTTATTACGAAGCGGGTTGCGTGAAATCGTCACTTTGAAGCCCCGAGATCCCAGCTTTCTGGCGGCCAATAATTTAAAATAAATTAAACTTTCGCCCTGGGCAAAGACGGAAACGACCGGAAATTTAAGTGTACGGCAGTTAGTGAGTGAGGCCTACACTGCACACTAGCGCGTGTTTAGCCTTTCAGTTTTGTAATTTGACTCTCAAGAGTATATCTTTGATTGACCGTCCTCCTTTGTAACATATGAGGGGCGGGGTTTTGTACATTTCTTTGAGCAATGGTTGTCGCTCTCTTGTTTGCCAGTCTTTCATAAGGATTTGTTTTAAGCTTGTTACTGCCGGGTGGTCAGTGGTGTAACGAAAGGCAAGATTCGTTTGCTTTCCTGTGGCTTTTGAAATCATGCACTTCTGATGGGGTCCATTGAACAACAAGATTCTCGGGCGAACTTCATTTACATTGGCGTGTTTTGAAATATTGGATGAGTTCTTCAAAAGTTCTATAATATGTTCTGAGAAGTCTCAGATCCTAGCTTTTCATTAAGCCTTTTTTGACTCCTCGTATGTGAGCACGAGAAGTGCGTGTATTGAAGTGTTTCAGTAGGGTTGAAGTGCGTGCGCACATCAATGACTGGATTGCTCTTGAACTGTTCGCCTTTGTAAATATTTGTATCCAGAAATGCCTCGTTTCTATGTCTGAAATTTCAGCCTTGAATTTAATTGTGGGTTGATGTTCAATGAATGACATCATTTCGGTTTCACTGAAACTGTGATTGCGAATACTTCAATTAACGTCAATAGACCCTTCTCCAAAATGCCGGCAGTGGATTTGAATGAGTGAAAAAATGGAAAAGAGCAGAAATAGAAAGAGCACCTTTACTTTAGTAACCCTGCAAAGTTTCAGCGTATAAGGTGTTATATCAACTGACAAAATGTAAGTGGAAATTTGGCAAATTTAAAGTTTTTTTATATATGACTGGGGGTACAAGCCATACCCCCAATCATACAAACTTCTGTAAATTTCTCATTTTTCAACTTACATTTTCGTAGCTGATATTACTCCTGATATGCCGAAACTTTGCAGAGTTACTAAAGTAAAGGTTCTCTTTCTATTTCTGGTATTAGTTTTTTACTTTAACTTATTTGAATTCTCGGCCGCCATTTTGGAGAAAGGTCTATTGGATCATGAAGGTTGGTGGAAAAGACGAACAAAGCGTATTCTAAATCAACTGTAGATGTAATAGCCTGAGTTCTATTTATCAATATTCAGGCATGGCTACGAGGCTTTGTCGTGAAATTTTACGGCTCATATCTGTTCACAAGTCTCAAGCTTAAAGGAAATTTCTAAAAGAAACAATATTCAAATAATTTAACCTTAAAGCCTCGTAGCCATGTGTGACTATTGATATATCGGACGTGGAGGTTTGGACATCATACTGTGTCGTCATTACCGGGATCAGGATTGGCCGATAAAAACGTTCGGGATTTCGGGATGAAGGAAAAGTTTTGGTCGCGATGGCGGGATTGAAGAACCCTATTGGGGACCCTCATGTCATGGTCGATTTGGAACATCACACCTTTTCGTTGGAGTTTCGAGATAAGACCACCGTTTGAACTATGCTTTGCCATCCGAAGCAAAACCAAATACTCATATTCTGTATCAATAGATGTCAGAGCAATTTTTACTGTATCACCTTTCGTGATATTGTTTTTTGCGATCTCGACGAGGAGTAATGATAAGGCCAAGCAAAACTGCCATTCTTCTCCACCACCTCCCTCAAGAAAAGCTTCCACAATCAGTCTGATCAGTATCATTGCTCGTCTTTCAGTATCCATTTTTGGACTAGGACGCTCAGTATGGACCTATGACCAGAGAATAAACTACATCATGCCTTTGAAATCAAACAACTGTTAACAATTAACAGTTCGTGTTTCAACTATGCGTACAGAAAATGGAAGTCATTTTGTGACCGTGCTCATATGAAGAGTCGTTTCTGCTTTCTTGAGTTGTGTAGCTCTGTAAATGGGCCAATCGGGGATCATCGCTCATCCCAATCCTTCAGTTTTTGGCGGTGCACTATGACGAGAGCAATTTTGGACCGAACTTTGGATCGAGAGCGCGCTTGCATGCTTAGCACCTGTGAATGCAAATTCTTGCAGACAGCGTGAATTTTTTTTTTTTTTTTTTTTGAAAATGTTATTCCCATATTCCGCCAAATTATAAAAACGGTGTTTTGGATTTCAGGATAAATAAAATGTTTGCTTAAAGAACCCGTTTGCATTCCTTTGAAAAGCCGTATTCTTGATCCGGAGTCCGTACCCAAAGATTCGAATAAAGAATCCTTTGCCGCTGTGCAGCAGTTAGTTACAACCCTTGACAAAAGAGCCCTAGTGGATCACGTTGCGCTGATTGTTCAGTTTTGAAATCAGTCAGGAACAGCTTGCGTCTGCTACGTATTGTTGTGTGATAATTTCTTCTTATAACGAGGCGTACTAGCTTGCCATAAGGGCTAAAAGGCACGGTATGGCATGATAACTCAGACAATGATTATCAATTTGTAAGTCTACGAACCTTTCCATGCAGATGGTACAAAATGCTGTGCAGCTCATCCCACGGTAAATTTTTCTTCTTTTTTCTCAGTATTTCAAGAAGAGTTAAATCCTTGCTCTCTTTTCTCGGATTTCCACAGAACTCTTGGCATTCCTCCAGGAAACTCTCCGTTCTTCCACCTGTTGGCAAACTATTGATAGGCTTTGAGAGACTGGAATGCGAAAATAGCATGATAATAAATTCTATGGAATAACGAAGGATATCCTTCTTTTTGTATTTTAGTTGCTTTTGATGTCTTTGTAGTTCTTCCACAATCCTTTTCAGATCGTTTTCCTGTTCTGTCACGAGCAGCTCATCTTGCAGAACTTCGGGCTTTAAGAGCAACGACAGAATGCGGCTATACACATGGAGTTTAAGGGTTCTTTCGGATTGTCCATCTCTCCTAAATACCCCTTTGTCGGAAAAAATGGACGACCTCATGATTCCTTCCAGTTCTAGTAGACTTCCATAGCCCCTTTCAAAATTATCTTTGCAGATAAGATGAAGAAGCAGTTGTAGGGAATGTCTCACGACTTGACCACCGCTAACACTGTGGCTTAGTTTGGCCAGCTGCTTGTAAACGCGTTCGTTTTTCGTGGAGCATCTACCCCATGATTCTTCTAGATGTGGAAGAATTTTAATGAGAATAAATTGTTCGTGGCCTTCTTTGCACAAGTCGCCAGCCGTGTCCATCTTCTGGATGAATTTTTCTGGGTTTTTGAAGAATGCCATAATGGTCCACTGACAATCATCGCACCCTAAAATCGTTGTTTAGAATAACAAAGCTTAATTAAAAACGAAAAAAAGATGCCTCGGATTAGTGCTTTGCAGAATGCTGGTGTAGTGATAGGGGCCATTTGTCGTTAAAACTGATCTCTTTGACAGAAGAATTTAATGACTATCGCGCAAAATTTCGTCCTGGACAGTGATCTTTACACCGTTAAAAAAAGAACTAGAAATATCTTATCGTGGTACCTTTCTGTGCAATAATTCCTTTGCTTGGTTTGGGATCACATTGGAAACTTCTTCCTTCCCTCTGAAGTTGGAATTGTTTGAAGACGCAGTAGGATCCTGGCTGAAGACTAACGACTTGCCACGGAGTATTAGCATCTTGGGGCGGGAATTCCTCATCTTGTCTGTCCTCTCCAGACTCAGATATAGTGAGAGGATTTGATTTGTTGGCTATGTAGGGAGAATAAGGGACCATATTGGTTATTGAGGTTTTCGTGGTGAAATTAAATATTTTGTTCCTTGTGATCATGGATTTCCATATGAAATTTGCTACACAGCTTACCGCCTCCCACCAATGTGGCCCAGGGTCGATTCCGGACTCGTGGCCATATGTGAGTTACGTTTGTCGAGGTTTTTCTCCGGGTTCTCCGGTTTCCCCTCTCCTCAAAAACCAACATTTCCCATTCCAATTTCACTTTCGAGAGAGTGGAGCTTCCTTGGTAAATATCATTAATTAAGTCCATGAAATTCGATATCATTAATTAATTAATGAAAGTCCATAAAACTCCATTTGTCTGAACCAAAACTGCTGTGAGGAACAACGATAACTGGAGAAATAGTTGTTTTTGGGAATGGACGGCAAAGAAGTGTGTTTAAATGTATTTTAAGTGCGGGTTAAAGGCATAGAAGTGATCTGTGCGAGGATTACTTCTCCCTTTCAGCAATAGAAAAACTCAGCTTAATAGACCAATTTCAATATATTAAACAGTCCAAAACAAAAGGCATGCCTTTTGTTTAAGACTGCATTTTAATATACCGAAATTGGTGTATTAACGGGTATTGTCTTTTTAGAGTGGTTTTCAATTGAGTGTCGAAAGTAATTAGTGAATTACTTTGGTTTATGACTACTTCACTCAGTGATTGGTTCAAAGTTCTCGCGGCATTTTTTCAACCAATCGGAAATGAGACCCAAACCAATCGTGGCTTGCGTGTGCAAATTTTCCCGGGCTTTGTGTGGGCTACTTGTAATTACTTCGAGTTTTGATTGGTTTACTGGATTGTCTCCGACCTTTTTGATTAGCCATAGTAATAACTTTGGTTTTGGTTTTACGACACTCACTTGAGAACTGCTCTAAGCCACGCTGGGTATTTCCCAATCAGACAGCGACGCGTCGTATTGTCGGCCATTATATATGTTTACTAATGTTTCAATTTCCTGTCGGAATGGTTGGTCTCCATCTTGCCTGCCTACTTTCCTTTGAAAAGTTCAATTACATACCTGAAGTGGTGGTGCACTCTGATGAAACTATGGAATCCAATGTCTCTATTGAACCTGAAAATCAAAGGAGTCGAGATTTTTAAAGTATGACTACGCCTATTAACGGTTAAAAATTTGACACTGGATATCAGGAAGTTTCAGGAACGTTGACGGCCACGTCAATAGGAATACCACAAAACAAGAGTATAATTGGTTAAAAGAGAAAAAGTCGTGCTGCACGTGTGGCACGCATTTCAGATCATTTTTGTGCAGTACTCTGGACCATAGCCACCACATTATATTTGTTTTACAGGATACTCCTCCCGAATTGTACGACGCGAATGAGTTGGCCGTATGTATTCACGAAAGATTATGGTAACGCAAAGTGATATTCTGAGGTGACGTTTTCGTCGGCGACGTACGCCGTCCTAGATTTTAAAGTCTCTATTCTAGGATCTCCGGTTTGTTTCAGGAAGCAATCGACCATTGCCCCAAGCAAACCAGAGTTGAATCCTATACCATTCCAACGGGAAAAAAACACAAACGGCGTTGATAGACATCGTAGGCGTTTTGCAGAGGAATGACTCCTCGTGGCTGTCATTTTATGCGCTAAACTTTCAGTGGATCAAAAAGTAACAGAAAGTAACCGCATGAAAGGTAATTTCATTCCCCTTAGGATCACGGAAATCGACGGTTTCTCATGCATGAACGTTTCCCCCGTGATTTTTCTAGTTTCGATATCTTCGTGATGTTTCATGTTTCAACTCGTGTGTAAGAATGCTGCTCGCTAATTTTCGCAATTCTCCCTTTTTATAGGCACTTGCGCAAACTTAAATATTGGGAGCCCTAGAACAAGAATTGAATTGAATGCCTTTCTCTCTGGTAGAATTTTCCTTATAAAAGAGTCGAATAAGAGGATTTGTATATTTTGTTATAAGTCTGTGGTTGATACTGATAGTGTTATACCTTATCTCGGGCAGACCTTAAGACATATATTTCACTTCAAATGTTAATTTCGCTGGAGTTTTCGAAAGTGAGCAGTAAGTGTTTGTTCACTACGTTCACTATCACTGGCATGTATTGATGATATTTCCTTATTCTTAAACAGCTCAGTTTATAGGCCTTATTAATGGATGAATGAGGCCACAGAAAAAACAATGTCTGCAGGTGTACGGTGTACAAGAGTAAGTCCTGTCCTTCAACGAGATAATAATTGTTGATCATAATATTGAAATGCATTCGAGAATCGCTAAACATCTGTCTATGCTAAGCTTCCAAAACACTGAGGACGAAGGACTTCGCAAACGGGCCATGCACCCGAGGGATTACATTGGCTGACTTTAGTGCTTAAACAACTTCCTCGTAATCAAAGATCAGCTAAATTCCACCACAACCCGCCGCCAGTCACATTACGTTTCAATATTCGTCCAAGCAAGCATGCACATTACTCAGAAAATGAACAGTCGTACTTACCAGTTGGCAAAGCCATGTCAACCCCTGTAGCCACAAAGGAACAGGCTTATTTAACTAAAGGTAGTTTTTCCAACCTTTATTAAATCTATTTCACTTTTACGGGAAAACCTCTCTGAATTAATATTGCCTTGGTGGATGTGATCTCATACCAGGAATTTGATCTCGAATTGATGATGTAACTAGCGCTTGTAAGTTTAAATAAGTGCTGTTTTTCTAGTTATAAGCTGCTTGTCTTTGGCTCAATGTGCTTCATTTCGTATTGCAATGCAGCGCATTGCACACATTCCATGTACAGGTAGTTTTCAAGCTTTATTAAATCTATCTCACTTTATTAATCAAAAAGATAAACGCTAAAAGGTTCGCACAACGTTTCGACATCGTCGAGATGTCATTTTCAAGTGAAAGAATAAATTATAAGCCGCATATAAGTACAAAAATTGTTGAATAAATTAAATCAGGAAATGGTTCAGTGACGGTTAAGTGACAGTCACGATTGTTCTACCGAGTCACTTTGTGTGTTTTTGATGGAGATTTTTCTTTGATGAGCATCATCTCATATATGAGACAGTCAAACTTTGTGTCGTATTTGAATACGAAGACGCGCTATTATAGGCGTGGTGCCTTAGTCAGATACGGATGATTCATTTTTTCAATCTCGTTTGGTGCGAGGCTTACACCAACGTACTAGCCCAAGTTTAGCCGCACACAGAGTTCTGTGTTAATTTGTACGCTATAACGCTCCTTATGGCAATTTGTCAGTAAAATGTCATGAGATGTTATCCATCGTTCTTGTTTTTTAATCTCCATCCCATTTTCATTTGTGCCTCTATGAATTCGAACAAAAGCGGAGCGTGAAGCAATTCCTTATATAGTGCGTCTTCGTGTTTAATACGTGGACAATAAGCAGTTTCACTTTCGATTTTGCGATTTATTTTAACGTAGCAAAAATCTCCCAAAATGTTTGTCGCTGATCGTAACTTTTTATATTCTATATTCACGGTTCAAAATTAATGTTGTTTTCATGTCGTAAATATTTTATTCTCAATCGACAGTCCCGGAAACTTCCTTCTGCTCTTTCTAAACACTGTGTATCAATAGTTATTTACTTTTGAATCAATATTTGTTTTGCATAAAGCAAGCTAACAAAATCTGTACCTTGCTGAGTTCGCATTTGTTAGCGTTAATCGTATTTTCGGTCCGATGCTTCTGTTTTGTGAGGGGTATGTTGTTTTGGTCTCCCATCCAGATACTAACCCCGGCGGAGAGGAATTAAATGCAGTGAACTTTAGTATTACAAAACTCTCAGATGCTCAGAGGGCACACTTAAACTTGTAGTGAAGAGAAGTTGTGAGGGAACTTGAAAATTATCAACATGTCAGCCCAGAAGCCAATGTTTCTCGCCTCTCTTTTATTTGTTATTCTTCAGATACTGGAATGCTGTACTTCAATACCACCCAATTCAGTGCCTTCTGATTTTCTGTAACACGTACCACAGGCAACCTAGTGTATGCTTCACGGAAGCATCTCGTTCTTAAACAGCTCAGTTTATAGAACCTTATTAATTAATGAGGCCAGTTAAATGTGAAAAGGCTTCTATAATAATAGGAAGCTGTCAGGTGTCCAAGAATAAGTCCCGTTCCTCAACGAGAACACGGAAATAATTGTTGATCATAATATTGAAATGTATTCGAGAATTGCTAAACATCTGTCTATCCTAAGCTTCCAAAACACTGAGGACGAAGGACTTCGCAAACGGGCCATGCACCCGAGAACTAGGAGATTAGATTGGCTGACTTTAGTGCTTAAACAACTTCCTCGTAATCAAAGATCAGCTAAATTCCACCACTTTCATAATAAACAACCCTCCGCCAGTCACATTACGTTTTAATATTTGTCCAAGCAAGCATGAATATTACTCAGAAAATGAACAGTCGTACTTACCATATCTTTGCAAAGCCATGTTAACCCCTGTAGCCACAAAGCAACAGGCTTATTTAACTAGAGGTAGTTTTTCAACCTTTATTAAATCTATTTCACTTTTCCGGGAAAACCCCTCAATATTGCCTTGGTGGATGTGATCTCATATCAGGAAATTGATCTCGAATTGATCACGCAAACTAGCGCTTGTAAGTTTAAAGAAGTGCTGTTTTTCTAGTTATAAACTGCTTGTCGTTGGCTCAATTTGGTTCATTTCGTATTGCAACGCAGCGCATTGCACACATAGCATGTACAGGTAGTTTTCAAGCTTTATTAAATCTAATCAAAAAGATAAACGCTAAAAGGTTCGCACAACGTTTCGACATCGTCGAGATGTCATTTTCAAGTGAAAGAATAAATTATAAGCCGCATATAAGTACAAAAATTGTTGAATAAATTAAATCAAGAAATGGTTCAGTGACGGTTAAGTGACAGTCACGATTGTTCTACCGAGTCAGCTTGTGTTTTGAGTAATGGAGATTTTTCTTTGATGAACATCATCTCATATATGAGACAGTCAAACTTTGTATCGCATTTTTTCAGAATTGTGAAGCATTGATCTGGGATTTTGTTTTGTAAACCATGTTCTTCCCATCGATGTTTGCCAATCGCAGAATATTGATGTTCTTTTTTTACGAAGTCCGCATCGCACGGGAGGCGCGGTGGCCTCATGGTTAGTGCGCTCGACTCCGGATCGAGTGGTCCGGGTTCGGGGCCTGGCCAGGGACATTGCGTTGTGTTCTTGGGCAAGACACTTTACTCTCACTGTGACTCTCTCCACCCAGGTGTATAATTGGGTACCGGCGTAATGCTGGGGGTAACCCTGCGATGGACTAGCATCCCAACCAGGGGGGGAGTATAAATACTCCTAGTCGCTTAATGCTACTGAAACCGGAGATAAGCGCCGGCCTGATGGGCCTTCTGGCTCGTAAGCAGTAACTTTACCTTTTACCGCATCGCACGAACCTCATTTATAATAATATATAACAAGTTGTTGGTTGACCAAAGGCGGGTTTTTGTCCTTGGATCTTGAAAACATTTTCAAGTTTTTGGCTAGTGAAGACTGGTTGCAAATCCGCAGTTAATTTCTTGTTGAGATGGCAAAGTTGGTGTTTAACAGAATCAGCAGATTTTTGGTTGATAAATGGCAACACTATCCTGATCTAGGAATCTTGAACATCACGAGTGGTGGTAGAGCCATTGCTAAGAGATTTTTGGAAATTTTTGATGGTATTTTCTATAAGCTCAGTTGGGTATTGTTGGGTATTGGCCTCTATTGTGGTTCGGGTCATCAACTACTGTTTGCAAGGTCAATTACAAAGAAAAACAGGAAGAGGATCGCGGTACTCTCCCTTGTCGTTGCATGAAGCAAGCTTTGTGCAAAAGATGTTTCCCCTTTAGTTCAGAATAAAACAATTCGACTGGAGAGGACCATAATTGATTCTGATTGCGTAATAAATTAGTAGAGTTTTTAAGCTCATACATTTAAACGGTTTCAACATTCGTTCAACAAAAGTTGAACGGAAGTTGGACAAATGTTGAAAGCAAAAACAAATTTTTCCGGCTGGCGGATTCGATTATTGCACCAAGAATTGAGCCTACACTTTGATGCGCGGAACCAAGAACAAGAAACCAGTCTGAGACCCTCTCGTCCTGATTTTGGCCTAATACGGCTGGAAATGTTGGATGAAGTGTTCAACTGAACGACTTCAGCTCCATCCAAATTTTCTAGGCAAAAGACACGTGGAATCGATGTTAAATGAAATTTAAAAGACAGTCGGTCTTCAACATTTTTTACCCTTTGAACGCACCCAACAATAGACCATTTGCGAATTCTCACGACTGGACTGGATCTAGCATGAAATGGAGGGTAATGCCGGCAAATCTTTTTAAATGCAAATTAATTTACCCGCATTAGTCTCTATTTCATGCTAGATCCAGTCCAACCGTTAGAATACGAAACTAGCCTATTGCCCGGGTTAAGAATGAAGGTTAAAGCAAATATCGAAACCGTTTAAATGAGACTTAATACAACTGATGAAACACTTTACCCAAATGTATAAGAGATTGAAGTAATATGATTACTGTAACAAACTGTAAGTAACAAAACTGATTACATAACTGGCACCGGTGGCTCAGTTGGTTGAAGGCCGGGCTCCCAAGCGGGAGGTCGCGAGTACGATTCCGGTCGGACTAACTCTCAGGGTCTTAAAATAAAGTGCTGCGTTTGTAATTACATCCGCAAATGGTTAGATTTTCAACTATTCTCGGATAAGGACTATAAACCGAAGGCCCCGTCTCACAACCTTTTTCCTGTTAAACTACACTGTAGGACTTTGAAAAAACAATAGCCCTCAAAGTGTATTTGAATACGAAGACGCGCTATTATAGGCGTGGTGCCTTAGTCAGATACGGATGATTCATTTTTTCAATCTCGTTTGGTGCGAGGCTTACACCAACGTAGTAGCCCAAGTTTAGCCGCACACAGAGTTCTGTGTTAATTTGTGCGCTATAACGCTCCTTATGGCAATTTGTCAATAAAATGTCATGAGATGTTATCCATCGTTCTTGTTTTTTAATCTCCATCCCATTTTCTGGCACTGGAAATGTCTTTTCACGGTTCCGTCTGTTTGTTGCTGCCTGTTGATCTCTTGGATAATCATTTGTGCTTCTAGAATTCGAACAAAAGCGGAGCGTGAAGCAACTCCCTATATAGTGCGTCTTCGTGTTTAATACGTGGACAATAAGCAGTTTCACTTTCGATTTTGCGATTTATTTTAACGTAGCAAAAATCTCCCAAAATGTTTGTCCCTGATCGTAACTTTTTATATTCTATATTCACGGTTCAAAATTAATGTTGTTTTCATGTCGTAAATATTTTATTCTCAATCGACAGTCCCGGAAACTTCCTTCTGCTCTTTCTAAACACTGTGTATCAATAGTTATTTACTTTTGAATCAATATTTGTTTTGCATAAAGCAAGCTAACAAAATCTGTACCTTGCTGAGTTCGCATTTGTTAGCGTTAATCGTATTTTCGGTCCGATGCTTCTGTTTTGTGAGGGGTATGTTGTTTTGGTCTCCCATCCAGATACTAACCCCGGCGGAGAGGAATTAAATGCAGTGAACTTTAGTATTACAAAACTCTCAGATGCTCAGAGGGCACACTTAAACTTGTAGTGAAGAGAAGTTGTGAGGGAACTTGAAAATTATCAACATGTCAGCCCAGAAGCCAATGTTTCTCGCCTCTCTTTTATTTGTTATTCTTCAGATACTGGAATGCTGTACTTCAATACCACCCAATTCAGTGCCTTCTGATTTTCTGTAATACGTACCACAGGCAACCCAGTGTATGCTTCACGGAAGCATCTCGTTCTTAAACAGCTCAGTTTATAGAACCTTATTAATTCATGAGGCCAGTTAAATGTGAAAAGGGTTCTATAATAATAGGAAGCTGTCAGGTGTCCAAGAGTAAGTCCTGTCCCTCAACGAGAACACGGAAATAATTGTTGATCATAATATTGAAATGTATTCTAGAATCGCTAAACATCTATCTATCCTAAGCTTCCAAAACACTGGGGACGAAGGACTTCGCAAACGGGCCATGCACCATTGGCTGACTTTAGCGCTTAAACAACTTCCTCGTAATCAAAGATCAGCTAAATTCCACCACTTTCATAATAAACAACCCTCCACCAGTCACATTACGTTTCAATATTCGTCCAAGCAAGGATGCACATTACTCAGAAAATGAACAGTCGTACTCACCATTTGGCAAAGCCATGTCAACCCCTGTAGCCACAAAGGAACAGGCTTATTTAACTAGAGGTAGTTTTTCCAACCTTTATTAAATCTGTTTCACTTTAATTACGGGAAAACCCTTCTGAATTAATATTGCCTTGGTGGATGTGATCTCATAACAGGAAATTGATCTCGAATTGATGACGTAAACTAGCTCTTGTAAGTTTAAATAAGTGCTGTTTTTCCAGTTATAAGCTGCTTGTCTTTGGCTCAATTTGCTTCATTTCGTATTGCAATGCAGCGCATTGCACACATCGCATGTACAGGTAGTTTTCAAGCTTTATTAAATCTATCTCACTTTATTAATCAAAAAGATAAACGCTAAAAGGTTCGCACAACGTTTCGATATCGCCGAGATGTCATTGTCAAGTGAAAGAATAAGTTATAAGCCGCATATAAGTACAAAAATTGTTGAATAAATTAAATCAAGAAATGGTTCAGTGACGGTTAAGTGACAGTCACGATTGTTCTACCTATCAGTTTGTGTGTTGAGTGATGGAGATTTTTCTTTGACGAACATCATCTCATATATGAGACAGTCAAACTTTGTTTCGCATTTTTTCAGAGTTGTGAAGCATTGATCTGGGATTTTGTTTTGTAAACCATGTTCTTCCCATCGATGTTTGCCAATCGCAGAATATTGATGTTCTTTTTTACGCTGGTGAAGGTGGCGCGCAGTGTGACCAACATAGTCCGCATCGCACGAACCACATTTATAATAATATATAACAAGTTGTTGGTTGACCAAAGGCGGTTTTTGTTCTTGGATCTTGAGAACATTTTCCAGTTTTTGGCTAGTGAAGACTGGTTGCAAATCCGCAGTTAATTTCTTGTTGAGGTGGCAAAGTTGGTGTTTACCAGAATCAGCAGATTTTTGGTCGATAAATGGCACACTATTCTGATCGAGCTACAGTTGAACATCACGAGTGGTGGTAAAACCATTGCTAAGAGATTTTTGGAAATTTTTGATGGTATTTTCTATAAGCTCACTTGGGTACTGTAGCTTTTGAAAGATAGTTTTAATTTCATTGCACTCTGTATTGAACAGATCAATAGTCGAGGAGAGGCTGTGGGCTCTCTGTATCATTGTTACTAACAACGATTTCTTGTATCGGTTGTCTTGATGGCTTTGATAATGTAGAAGGAGTAGTATGGCTTTGATAATGTAGAAGGAGTAGTATCTCACTTTAAATACGAGAAAACCCCTCTGAATTGCTTTGACGGATTTTAATGTTATACCAGGAAATTGATCTCGAATTCATGGATTAAACCAGTGCTAGTACGTTTAAATGAGTCCTGTTTTTCTAGCTATGGTAAGCTGTTTGTTTTTATGTCAGTTTGCTTGATTTCGTATTACAATGTAGCGCATTGCACACATTACAAGTAACAAGCGTAACAAATGGATATCCATGAAAATATTCTTCACATTTCGATTTTATTCGTTACCTTTCAGTAAAGACTTCTGTTTTTCATTACGGAAAGAGAATCGAATTGAAAATAACACTAATTTGATCATTTAAGCCGGGTCTCTTGATTGGTTTTGGCACAATTTTTTTAGGGATTTCGTCATATGCGATTTGGGGGTAACTAACAAAATTACCTCCTCCCTCTTAGTACTAAGCCCTTGCCCTCTCCCCTCCGTCTTCGATGCACAATACTTGCTAATGCTTCCACATGCCTATTTTACAACATCTTACAAATCATTTTGAAGTGATTTGAAATTTATCGATCTAAGTAACCAAACAGGGTAGGATTTAAGAATAAGCATCAATTTATTATTTCATTGTTTCTCCGACTGAATATGCTCACAGCCCTTCCCCGGTAAGGTCCACAGCAGGAGCTTTTGCAGCAAAATTAAGAGCACGCTGAAACAATCCTTCATGTCTGGGCATGATCACTGTATCATGAGTAATATCTTTAAACCTCTGGTTTTAAAGGAGTTGAAAAAGAGCCTTTGTTCAACTTGACACCCATACAGCGCCTTAACTTTCCCAGACCACGAGCCCTGCACTTAAATATTTGAGTTTTGTACTCCTTAGTTTGTTGTAACGGTAACTCGGTTTGAAGGTATAAGCATGATGCAACTCGAAATAGCCAGCTAGCGCCAACGATGATGATATGTTTTACTGAATTAGGTCAATTACAACTGACATAACAGTGTATCATGATTTGCTTACAAAGCAGTATTTGTTTGTGATTGTGGTTCGGGTCATCGACTACTGTTTGCGAGGTCAATTACCAAGAAAATCAGGAAGAGGATCGCGGTACTCTCCCTTCTCGTTGCATGAAAACAGATTAGGTCCCAGTCGCTTGTCGCTTGTCGAAATTTTAAAATGTCTCGTGTCGGCGTTTTGTCAAGGGTTCACGTCGCTGTCGGAAACTGAGCGACATACATTTGTCCTTGGGGGGGGGGGGGGGAGGGAAGATGGGGGGATGGGCACACTTCGAATTGACTGGTACATAAATTCGAGGGTTTCGAATCTTGTCATTTCCTAACATACTGTAGTGTGACACCTTGTCCTATGTGTCAAATAACCGTGACAGCGTGATGCAGAGATTAAAAACGGGACTTGAAGAGATGATTTACGCTTGGCGTATCATTTTATTGTTATTGGATACATGTACACGAACAATATTGTGTTAAGTCGGTGCTATACAACCGACGTTTTCTGATTATATTTTTTTGTCAGTGTCTGAGCCTGTAGCCAAGTGTTGTGCGATCACCACAGCCCACCGACTCAAAGCGAATTTAATTCGAAATGAATTCATAATGTGCATATAAAATGTCTAGAGCATTGTGCTATATAAAAACGCTCTGTAAGTCTTCAAAGTGTACAAATTTGTAGGGTGCTACAATATCAATTTCGAAACTGTTATTTGCTTAGCTCACTTTGATTGCACCTATAAACTGCGGCCCAAATGCAAACACTCACCGTCGGCAATTGCCAAGGCCAACACATGACCTATTGGAAATGTTTTTAACGCTTTCATCCTCAAGCTCGAAACGTTCATTCTCCCAACTAATACCATAAATTCTTTGTCGGTTGCTTATGAGAATTTGGTGTTATATCAAGATCACACCTCTTCAACCAATAATTATATTCATTCCCAATACCTATCTGACTCGGTCGGTTTTTTTTTATATTTAGGAGAATTTACATGCTGAACACTCTTTGCACTCAAAAGGTTTTAACTTTAAAAGTGAGCAAACTCGTGCTGGCAAAGGCAAATAACGACTGACACACGCAAATTTTAAGTTTAGGCCACCGCATTACTCAACAAAAATATGGAAATTCTTTTATGTACATGATTAAGCGACTTTAAAGCTGTATTGGTTTTGACACTCCTCTAGTTTGAATAAAGAGTTTAAATAAATAGAGTTTAAATAAATGAATGCAACTTAAGACCCAAAGTCTTGACATTCCTGCTAGTGTGGAGGCGTGATAATGGGGGCCTTATACCTGACAGCTATTTACATTTTACTAACAGAAATGAACGCTGATGAGTAAGATACTAGGCAGTAGCAATGAAACATCAAGGTGGTGAATGGTAACTTTGTATCTTCTATTTATTAGACTTGAAATCAGAGTGGAAGCAATCCGTGTCTGATTGTCGTATTGGTTGCAATTTATGAACCTTAAGTAACTACTCTGAAACCAATATGATCGCGAAATATCTTGGCAAGAAATACGCCATTTTACAGTTGTTTGCTCAGTGACCTACCGTATGAATGGCTGCGAGGCCTCCGGTGACCTTGTATTGATACAGACCTCACTGCTTTTATCATGTAAATTGTTTTGTTGTAATTCTAATTAGTCTTCATTAACATTACAAAAGCACAAAGGTTTGTATCAAAGCAGGTTCACCGGCATCCTCGCTTCCATTTTTAGGCCACGTAACTTAGCTACAACTGTAAAATGTTCTATTGTTTCTTAATGGAGGGAACATGGTTTTTGACTGCTTAATCCATTGACACCTCACACGCCCTAGGATGCCTTCAGTTGACGAGTAAAATCTTCTGGCCGTTAGAGTAAAATCAGAAAGTCTCACTCCCGGGGATCAATGGGCTAAGGTGCAACATGTCATACACTCTCTCTTCTGTCGTATTTCTCAAGATAAATCCATTGCTACTGGGTTCTTCATCAATGTTCAATGGCCAGAGTACGTGAATCTTTTTTGAGGTATTGTTGATGGCTCAATTTGGGCACTGTGCAAACAAAGCTTAAATACTGCATGTTTTCGATGGCGTTTAAGACACTTCCGTTGTAAATGCCCTGAATACTTAGAGGTCATAGCAACCTGAGGCTTTGATGAAGCTTATGCGAATGCGCATTCAAAGTCTTACAAACTGAGGTCGACCACAATACTTGTCAACTGCCTCTTCAATACAGAGTTGTGTCTTTCCCTTGTTGTTGCTTGTTCCTGGAGAGGGGATTCGTCCCTTTCATCCTCCATCAGCACTGTTTCACTTTCATATACATGTTTTCTCTGTGATTCATGCGGTGATGTTTTATTCTCGCAAACGTTTTCCTTATCATCAGGTTTGCATTTAGCTTCCCTCTTGTACTGGGAATTCTGTCGCTTTTTCCTTCTCATCGCGTTCTTTCTTCTTAAAGGAGGGGTTCGATCACGTGCGGGCTCTCCATTTCTTTGGCATTCAGTATCTTTGGGAATATTTCTTGGTTGTTGGTAATGAACTGGGGGGCGATCCACATCCATCTTGTTCGTTTGCGTAGTCTCAATATCGGAATTTCCACTTTCTGTTGTTGTACCAGCATCACCCTGCGAGGATGTCGTTCCTAAATTTCCCTCTTGGAAGGAGTTTGGCTCTACGTTACATGCTTCTTCGAGGGTCGCATACCCCGAGTACCCGTTTCCATTCAAAATTTCAATCTGTGAATAGCCCGAGTTTGCAATAGCACAATCGTGAATATCTTTCTCAATTTCGGGTTCCCTTTTTGCCTTTTTCTTAAGCTGAAAACTCAGTGTTTCCCCTGTTCCTATCCGAACTTCTTGAGCACTTTTGTAGTGTATTTCATTCAGTTCGCAATCTCTATTTTTGGTGGCGAAAGCTTCCTCTTTGTCGACGTGAATTTCACAGTTTCCATCTGCATCTGAAGCCTTGTTCGCTGCGTGTGGAGCGTGTCTAGCTCTTTCCCATTTATGGTTGTTGCATTCGTAGCCAGGTGTGTGATAAGCACCACCTTTGTTTCGATTCAACCCCCTGCGTGAGAGGTTAACGCCAAATTTTCTTATCTCAGCATATTGAGGTTCGTCCTTGGAAAAACTCTCATTTGCGTACATAGCGTTCTGGTTCTCCTTGATCCTCTTTTCAAAGTCAATGCTTGCATAGAGAAGATCACTTGTTTGATTTCTAGTTTCGCACGGACTCGCGAGGCCTGTCACAGGGCACGAATTATCTAATACTCTTGCTTCGCTGCTGTTTTCGTATGGTGGGCTATATGAAGGATTTACGAATTTTTCAATTTGTTCCTTGGGGCAATAAACATCTGATCTCTCTACATACGTATACTGGTGTTGAGCAAAGAACTCTTCAGAACACATTCTCTCCATGTTTACTTCAGAGGGGTGGCTATCTTCATCTAACACGTGAGGCGCGTCAGTCTCTTGAGAGACAGAAAGATCCGGCCATTCGTCTTCATTGTGTCTTCTCAACCAAAGCTTCATAATCCAAGACTTCATCGGTTCCCTTTTAACCAAAAGAACAGATTAACGCAGTGAGCAATCTATTCCAGCGTATTGCACTTTAAACCCATGCGAGGCCCTGATCATTTTTTGCCCTGACCAAATCGCGTTGTCGAAATAAATCGTCACCTCCCTGATCAGAATTGTATTTCAACCGTTCATACACATGTGGCAAGCAAAATAACTTAGCAAACTCATAGCCAGTGCTCGAAAATACCAGTGATCATTGTTTAACGCCTTATCCTTAAGCTACCATTTACATCAAATTAACTAACTATAGAGCGAGATCCCTTGAGCTTGATGAATCTCTACCATTCGCAATTTTGATTAAAGGGAAGGTTTGATATCAAAGCATCTCGTATGACGTCATTAGGTTTTTCTAAATCGTACCTAGGAATCCACCGAGCAAAATTTGAAGAACTACTGCTTCAGAGAATACAAGATATTTTCTCAAAATATGAGAAAAGCGGGATTCAGGAGCATATGGTCCCTTGTGCCTAAGTTACTTCTCGTAATGCTCCATTATCCTGTAAACAGCAACTGTGGAAATTTGTGAAATTCCTCAAATTTTCTCAAAATAAGTAACTTATTGGATTGAGTAACTTAGAGGGGCAGGACTGTCGTATTGGCGAGAGTACTGGCTTTCCACCAATGTGGCCTGGGTTCAGCACCGAAGACTCGGCGTTATATGTAGGTTGAGTTTGTTGGTTATTTACTCTGCTCCGGGAGGTTTTTTCCCGGGTACTCCGGTTTTCCACGCTCCTCAGAAACCAGCATTTGATTTGATTTGCTTTAATTTGTTGATTTCAGCTAAAAGTGTCCCCAGTTAGTGCTCCAGCGCTCGAACAACTCGACATTTAAATAACATTTTTTTCCTTTTTAAGCAATATTACACGATAATTTTTTTATTGTATCTCTGCGGACGGCCTACTGAACGTGCAACAACCCAGTGACCTTTGAGTAAAAAATGTAACTCTACATAGAAATACCTGCTCGTGAGACAATCTAAAATAGCGAGGAACGGAGGTCTCTGCTTTGAATCGAAAGCCCAACACTGATGCATGAGGATGTAGATCCAATCAGGACAGCATTTGGGCTTGTTGAGTGGACCGTTGTCTCTCTGATAAGGCAGAATCTGTAAGAAAGATGATGATCATAAACAGTTAGTTCATGTTGGTGGATCACCTTAGTAAAAGTCATTCAGATTCTTGTATTAATGATTGGTAAGAAGCTTGCTAACTAATACTAGAAGAACTTCTCAAGAAAATTAAGGCAAGGCTGCGATTCCTTTTTTTTTTGGACGTGGTTACCAAGCCCACGAAAAAGTATTGTGTTGCAAAATAAATACGGCGGCGAATGCCAGATATCTGTAGTCGCAGTGTTGTTTCCAACTATGTCGGGTTTACACAGTGGCTTTTTGCCCGTTGAAGAATTCAATACTCGTGGGTTTTTACAGTTACTTCAGTGGCGATCAATCAGGAATCATTTATCACCCGTTTTTACTAAGGTACTTTGGAGGAGGACGCTGCAGATAAGGTAAGCTACTTTTCGCTTGTTAGCCATGACTTACTAGTTGGTCTTTTTTTCCTCCAAGGACTGTGGATGCTTCAACAAAAGTATCCGTTTTCAACATTGTGGGCCCTTGAGTGAAACCTTCCCACTCCGTGTGCTAGATAAAAACTGAGGAGAGGCTTCCGCCATAATAAGCTTTACCTTGTCATTGTCAAGCTCGTGGTAAGGTCTGCAAAATTGTTGTTCTTCTTGACCATATTGGTACGATGCATAGAGTTCCCAGGCCAGAATACCAAATGCCCACACATCACTGGCATGCGAGTAATATCCATCCAGGATAACCTCTGGTGCACTCCTGTTGAAAAACGGCGTCTTCTGTGTGATTTTTTTCAGCAATGTTTTCTAAGAGGTACACGCAATTTGTTTTACTTCATCAATCTTCGTCATGTTCAGGATGATTCTGCGCAACGCGTACGCTACGTAAAAATGAGAAATGGGCCTTTCATGTGGCACCTTCGCTGAATCTAGATCATAGCTTAATTTTGAAATTTTGGTAATGAAAAAAAAGGGATAATTCGAGGATTTAGGGAAAGTCGTTTTGGAACAGAGCGAAAACTTGTGACTGTCACGATCCTTATATGGCCATGCCTGGCCTGAGTGGCGTCCCTTCAGAAATGGAGACAGTGTGTCAAATTAGTAACGGTTAAACGTCATTCGAAGATGTTTTTCACCGTTTCCTTAAGGCGCTATTACACGGTGAAATGTTTCGTGAAATTTGTCTCGCAATGTTTTGGCAACATTATGGTGGGACAAGTTGCACGAAACATTTCACAGTGTAACATACCCTGCAACAGCCAAAATCGTTGAGAGACAAGTTGCAAGAGCCGTTGCCGAAAGTAGAATTAAGTTCTACTTTTCGTGCAACTTGTCTCCCAAGTTGGCCGTTGCAGGGTATGTTACACTGTGAAATGTTTCTTGCAACTTGCAACTTGTCCCACCATAATGTCGCCACAACATTGCGAGACAAGTTGCACGAGGCATTTCACAGTGTAACAGCGCCTTGAAGCTCTCTTCCCTTAGTTCCCGTCCCTTTCTTTCTTTCCCATTTTTCTAGGCAGCTCATATCTCACCATCTACTGGCATCAGGTGGCATGGCAACTTGTGCAACACACGATGTACTAGTGCCTTCATAAGCCCTCGTTGAAAGTCTTATGGAGCGTCCCAGTCTACCAACTTGAACCTGCAAAGAACCATTGTCAGTCATTTTATCTTGATAAACCTTTACTGAACAATTTCATTTGAGATCACGATCGAACGAGCATCGCCTCCTTCAATTTCTGGCCTTACGTTTGGACGCACCAGAGCTGCCTTAAGCAAGTTAGGTGCGCCAAAATATGTCATATATTCCGACGGTCGAGGGTTCATTTTGATGTTCCAGTTATAGTTCTGTTTATATTTTTACGGGGGAATAGCACTCATTTTTAAAAATCATTTATTCAATCAAAATTTGTCGTAATGATGACTACAAAAGTGACCAACTTACCTGGTTTGGTGATACGACATTGACGTACTCAGCTCGAAGAGCCCCATGCACAATGTGTTTATTGTGAAGGTAATCAAATGCAGAAGCCACTTGGGACAAAAACATTTCTATGCTTTCCTTTTTGCACTGTCTTTGAAGAACGTACTCTTTGAGATTGCCGTAGGGACAGCTTGGACGTGAGCCCTGACAAACAGATCATCGGTTAAAAAACGGCCTGTCATGGTTCCGTTCTGCATTACAGTAAGTTTTTTTTTGTTGTCAGTGAAATTAGGCTTACTGTTTTATGAATTACTGCTGGCTTACATCCGATAGTTTGTCAACTTGAAGGCCTTTGGAACCGGTCTGTTCACACTCTTTGGCTATATGCTGCCTTTGTAATGACTTCTGCAAATGGTTAGACTCTCTTGTCTTCTCGCCGGGATGGAGACAAAAAACCGTAGACCCCTTTTCACAACCCCTCGATTTTCATAACCCTCTGGGACGTAAGAGAACCCATACACCATGTGCAAGGAGTAGGGCATGGAGTTCCCGGTGTTGCGGTCTGTCCTGTGTGGTATATCATTGTTGACAGGTCAAATGCTCGCAGATACTAGCTACACCAAGCTACTCTAAATCCGAGCGTAAAGAAAGATATTATTATTATTATTATTATTATTATTATTATTATTATTATTTTGATGATGATGATGACGATGATGATGATGTCCCCACAGGATATCATCACCAATGTTGGATACTTACTATCCAGCGAAATGAACTGAAGAAGTCTTGTTTCCATATTGGTACAATGTTAAAATGATTGAGACAGCGAAGCTCGTTGGCATGCTGAACATCTTGTTGTGAAAGTCTCTCCCACTTCCATATGCACCCCTAAAGATGTTGAAAGGATTGACAATTATACGACTATTTTCAAGACGCCTGGAATTGTATTCCGGCATGTACATCATTGTTGCTCGATCCCTCACGAGAGGTTTTAGAAATCATATTACTCTACAGTCATTCTACGGTAGTTAGCTTGAGATGCTGTTAGAAAAGGCTTTCAAAGCTTTTATTTGGAAATACGGTAAAAACGGGTATATCATTTCAAATATTTTGAGATATGCCTTTTGCCCGTCCTTGCCTATCAGTCTTATCGGCATAAGAAAGAATAAAATGGATAATATGACTTCTTACTTGATTTTCTTCCATAAAATAATCTGCCACGAGGTCATCATAAACATCTGGGGAAAGAGGCAAGGAGCTAATTAGTTGAACCATTATTCATATTTCACGATACATTTTATTAGGGTTTGACAGGTTGTAAGGCATAACAGGTCTTATTGGTATGGCATAAGAAGGAGTAGAACACAACTAACTGAGCGTAACTTTGGACTGTTTTCCAATACAGCCTTGTAATGATTCACACTGATCACTATTGAAAGCCCTAACTAAACGTGATACATAAGGTTGTTTTCCTCTAGGGAACAACTTGTATGACAGCCGTGGCAACGTCCAGTAGTGTTATCAGGAAGCTGTATTCCACAAGTATGACGTTTTAAGTGCGTTGTAAATAGCTTATCTC
>NC_090893.1:16818136-16858136 GCF_036669925.1 Montipora capricornis
ACAAAGCAATAAAGAAGCAAAGCCAAAATAAATAGTAGATCGTGTATTTTATATGGCAAGGAAAAAATTGTTAACAGTGACAGCGCGGTTCAACTGCCATCTTGGCATGCGCATATATGACCAAAGTTGAGGCAGCTTTGGACAGTTGTTTCTGCCTTGTTGCCTCAAAAACTTCGCGTGCTTAGGCTCCCTGGGCCACCTCAGCGTGGCATGGCTGTCAAACTCTCTACGACCCGTAAAACATGTTCAGGAGTTTTTTCATTGTTTGAGTGTGCTCAATGCTTCTTTGTGTTTTCCCAAGGCAGGAAAGCACAGATACTTCAGAAAAGCAAAATATCAATCCTCTATTACCTGAGTGCTGGATAATTTGGTCAAGCTCATAAGTGATGTCAGTAAATCTGGGTCTAAGTGCGCATTCCCATTTGCAGCACTTCTTTATCAGCTCATACTCGCTCTTTTCGAGGCAACTCTCCCGGGGTACAATTTGTTTAAGGTCTATAATCTTGTAAAAAAAGAAGGTGAAAGGGTGTGTTAGCAGCTATTCCGTGCAAGCAATCTATTAAGTTTGTGATCCATTATTGTTGTAACCGTGGCTCAGTATACGAAAGGAGGCCACGTCGGTGTATAGAGATTAGGAGTATACTATTTTGAGGTGAAAGCTCTATTTTTGTCTCAAAAAACTGGAATTGCAAGCAGTCCTTTACAATTTCTTATTTGATTGGATCGTTATGAGAAAGCAGCTCTTGTGTGTTGTCCATTGCCTCATAAACCAGACCAGAGAGGCCTTGTAGTCTGCACACAAGCCTTGTTGCAAATGTCGTCCTCGTTACCAGAAGGTTTTGCCTCCACTCAAGTTCAACTAGTCCAAGTTCACTACGTTTCGAGTTCCACAAGCCCTTCCGTCGTACCGCGTTTTGAAAGGCTATTTCGCTTTTTGAATTTAAATTTTGAGTTCACTTCAGGAAAACCCGACAACTTTTAAGTAAAATAGTAGTTAAACACACTGTTTTCACGTCAAGGCGCTCGTAAGCGATTTTTATAGCTGAGTTTTTAGCTAATATTTTAAGCATTACTTGCTTCAGCGCCGTTTGTATTTCGAGTAAATTAGAATCTTGAAAGTGCGATTGGTGAGATTGAGTGTGCCATATATATGAATAACTATAAAAATGCTCTTTGAGAATGAACTGGGACTGGATTTCAAACGCCAAACTTTGACTTATTTCTTGTGCAACGTTATTCCGTTTTTTATTAACATGAACTGTATCCAAATCGAATACTTACTTGGTGAGAAACCTCTTCGTCATCCAAAAGGTGCCGGTATGGAGTGCAGCCGTAGGTAAGCACTTCATACATTACAACCCCGAAGGCCCAAACGTCGGAAGCAGTAGAGAAGCGATGACTAGTCAGGCACTCTGGTGCCTGCAATCTCACTGGGAGATCCTCATCTGTAGGCTTTCCAATATACTGGGGAATCTTTTCACTTGAAAGTGAAGTATAACCCTCATATAACAAGTTTGCTGGAAGAGTGACGGAAAAATGAATCAACGATCCTTATTTCTTATGAACAAACATGAACTCCCAGTGTATATGTTTTAGTATATGTCGAAAGCCTACTCCTTGTTGGACTTTATGCTTTTTTTTTATGTCATTATTATTGTGTTACAGCAAGAATTAAAGTTTAACCCCTTTAACTATTAGTAATTCCTGAACGAATCAAACGAGCTCATCAAAAATTGACTTGCTTCCAACTATGTGACTTCATAGCTCAGTTCGTAGAGCATTGCAACGGCATCGCTGAGGTCATGGGTTCCAATCCCGTCGAAGCCACCTGAATTTGTCAGATGTGTCTTTTAGATACAATTGTTTAAATTGTCCAGATAAGTACGAGGATGACTTCTCTCATTCGTTTATTAGCACTTCCATAAGTGTAGAATATTAGTCTGAAACCTAATCAAGGCATTTTCGGTATTTGATGGAATAGGACCCCCATTGGCGAGTAAAACCGTCCGTACATACATACATACATACTTAATTGACCTCTCCCCATAGGGGCTTTTCAGGGCCAATGAATCAACGAAACAACAGAACACAACAACTACAACTATTAAGAATCCCAGCTGGCCGGAGGTAAACCAGTTGGCTATTTACAAGTGCAGCCGAGAAGTTGAACCAGGGACTACCAGGATCAAATTCAACGAGTGGTCAGAGAGGGTCTTGAACCCGGGATCTCCGGATCTCAAGGCACGCGCCCTAACCACTGGGCCACACTGCCTCCTAACACTGCCTCCTGTCTGTCTGTTGTCTGTTAGACAGAGTGAAATCTTTTAATCTCATTCCTATGAGTCAATGGGTGAGCTTTTGAGTGGAGGTAGAAATTGGTAAACAGGAAGTGATATTCTCCCAATTGGATCATATAGGACTGGTCAAATTAAATTAACATGTGTTTTAAAGCAATACCTTGATCTCTTTCCTCAAATGTAAGGGGACGCAAGGAGTGCAATCCACTTAATTTGCACTCAAAGTTGTCTCCCACAAGAATGTTTTCCGCGTTGACACAACGGTGCACCAGTCCCAGGGCTTCTATGTGCGACAGGGCACGGCAAATGCCAATAAGCATCTTGAGAAGATCAACCGGCTGAACATACGGTTCCTTATCTCGGCGGAGTTGAAGAAAATGCTGGAGGTTACCCCATTTTTCAAACGCAGTGATGATATGGAAGGGCATATTTATAGTGTCGAAACCAAGGAGGACAGGAAAGTTTGGATGCTGAGATTCACTTAGTCGTCTCATGTTGTCAGCTTCGTAAATTAGTCGCCTTCTTGCCTCGAAATCTGGATTGTCTGCCAGGAGATGATTTTTCTTGACGTTCAAAACTTTGACAGCCACCTGGAAAAATGCATCAATCAATGGGAAATTCACAATTATGAACATTTTTCCAAGGGAGAGATCAGTGACATTAACACCTTCATCTGTACTTTAGACGTCAAAATGTTTGTTAGGGTGGGAGGGGTTAGGTGTGGTTTATGCAAGTGTTAAGAAAAACAAGGGTTTCTTGATACTTAAGAGGTGCTATAATTGTCGCCCTTTTCCCACACCAACCCCCCCCCTCCCCCTCCCCTCTCCTCGTCTTAATCATCTCCCTCGCCCTAGCATATGTGACACTTTTTAGTTCATACTGAGACCTTCCAAAGAGGAATTGTACTTTATGAACGCAGATAGAACAGAAAATTGCTCCTAAAATAGATCTGGATTGTCTGCCAGGAGATAGTTTTTGTTACTTTGATGGCCACCTGGCAACATGGTACATCGTCAATCAATGGGAAGAACTGATTTGCAAATGCCTTCTGTCAATTTAATGGCCAACAGCATGATGTTTTTCCAAGGGAAGGATTCGTGACCTCAAAGCATTTAAATAGACGTTGTATCTGCACTTGATATGTCAAAGCGTTTGGTAGGGTGGGAGAGGCTGGGTATGGTTTATGAAAGTGGTAAGAAAGAGAAAGGTTTCTTGATACTTACAAGAGGCGCAATACCTTTCCCCCCACCCTCCTCCTCGAGTCAATCATGCCCCTCGTCCGAGCACTTTTTTATTTCATACTGAGACTTTGGAAGAGGAAGTATTAATACTGAATGAACGCAGATAGAGCAGAAAATTGCGCCTAAAATATAGACCAGTCAATAAGTTCTCCCGAAGGTATAGCCCGTATTCATAAATGGCAGCTAAGTAATTATTCTTTTGTCTTTATGCTAATCATCCTAACTACCCTCGTAAACACGAGCAAAATTCAAAAGAATTTGTTTCAAAGTAAGGCTAGTTAGGATGATTAGCACAAAGACAAAAGAATAATTTCTTGACCGCCATTTATCAATACAGTCTATTGTGATGCGCTTTGGAGTTAAGGTGACGCAAAAAGCGCTTCACTACTCCCTTTAGAGTAGCAGAAGTCTTAACTTTACTTCTTTGTGTCAAATGCCATATGAAGAAGAATCTCAACAACAGCTTTCTTGACAATAGCAATTTAGCTCCACTAGATTTACCTTTTTCCGTTGAAACATTCCCGTGCAGATAAAGCACTCGGCGCTTTGGCTTACCATCGTCTTGTTTATCTCCAGGGTTTGTGTTTTGTAAATCGAGGATAGGTGTTCGATATGCCGCTCTATTAAAAGTGCTTGCGCTTCCTGCTGGTTGTGGGACAGGAAGTGGATCATCATCTTCCTGATCTCCGGATCAGAGCTAAAGAGAAGCTCTGAAGCTCTTTTCTCTACAACCACTCTGCATTCGGGCCTCTTCCGTACCTTCTTATCTATAAGAAGGCAAACTAAAGTACCAGCTGCCTCCTGCCTCATCTCTGTTGACAAAAGCAAAACAGTTCTAGTTAGCTCACTGAAAATGCGTTCTCTTTCCTTTTCATTAAACCAAAGGTATACACGGAAACTCTCAGCTGTTGCTTCGAGAAGACATCTTAATTTCTTAAGTTCGGTTTCCTTCATCTTAGTGTAGTATTTTTTTAGCCTAAAAAGCATCTTATGGTTCTGTCTTCGACTAGAAGTTTACGTGTCGGAGGGTCCCCAATAGGTTTTTTTTTTCGGGATCCGGGATTTGGCTTTTTTGGAGCCCGGAATTCGGGATTCTACAGAAACATGGGCTCAGGATTCGGGATTGCATTTATAGACCGGACGCGGGATTCAGCGTTATTAATAAGCGGAATGCTGGAAATCGTCACTTTGAAGCCCCGAGATCCTAGCTTTCTGACGAAACTTTCGCCGTCGGCAAAGACGGAAACGACCGGAAATTTTAGTGGACGGCAGTTAGTGAGTGAGTCCTACACTACTCACTAGCGCGTGTTTAGCCTTTCAGTTTTGTAATTTGACACTGTCTCACGAGTATATCTTTGATTGACCGTCCTCCTTTGTAACATATGAGGGGCGGGTTTTTGTAGATTTCTTTGAGCAATGGTTGTCGCTCTCGTTCGTTCTTGTTCGTTTGCTTTCCTGTGGCGTTTGAAGTTGCACTTCTGATGGGGTCATTTGAACAACAAGATTCTCGGGCGAACTTCTTTTACGTTGGCGTGATTTAAAATTTTGGATGAGTTCTTCAAAAATTCTATAATATGTTCTGAGAAGTCTCAGATCCTCGCTTTTTATGAAGTCTTTTTTGACTCCTGGTATGCGAGCACGAGAAGTGCGTGTATTGAAGTGTTTCAGTAGGGTTGAAGTGTGTGCGCACATCAATGACTGGGTTGCTCTTGTACTGTTCGCCTTTGTAATGTCGTTTCTGTGTCTGAAATTTCAGCCTTGAATTTAATTGTGGGTTGTTGTTCAATGAATGACATCATTTCGGTTTCACTGAAACTGTCAATAGACCCTTCTCCAAAATGTCGGCAGTGGATTTGAATGAGTCAAAAAATAGAAAAGAGCAGAAATAGAAGGAGCACCTTTACTTTAGTAACCCTGCAAAGTTTAAGCGTATAAGGTTTTATATCAGCTGAGAAAATATAAGTTGAAATTTGGCAAATTTAAAGTTTTTTGTATATGACTGGGGGTACAAGCCGTACCCCCAATCATACAAACTTCTGTAAATTTCTCATTTTTCAACTTACATTTTCGCAGCTGATATTACTCCTGATATGCCGAAACTTTGCAGGGTTACTAAAGTAAAGGTTGTCTTTCTATTTCTGGTATTAGTTTTTAATTTTAACTTATTTGAATTCTCGGCCGCCATTTTGGAGAAAAGTCTATTGGATCATGTAGGTTGGTGGAAAAGACGAACAAAGCGTATTCTAAATCAACTGTAGTTGTAATAGCCCGAGTTCTATATATCAATATTCAGGCATGGCTACGAGGCTTTGTCGTGAAATTTTACGGCTCATATCTGTTCACAAGTCTCAAGCTTAAGGACGGTGCCTACTAATTCAAAGGTTTTTTTGCCCCGATTCATGATTATGTCGGAAAGGTAGATGTTAATAAGTGTTATTGAAATCCAAAAAGAAAATTGGGAGTAACCACGCCTTTTTCAAAGATAATTCATGAACAATATTTGTTAAAGGCTCCAAAATACAAAGGAATGTATGGCGTACTTTCGCAAATTGAAGCTTACTTATCTCTATAGAATGCGCACCGGTGGCACAGTTGGTTGAGCACCGGGCTGTCACGCGGGAGGTCGTGAGTTCAACCCCGGCCGGACCAACACTCAGGGTTTTAAATAACTGAGGAGAAAGTGCTGCCTTTGTAATTACATCTGCAAATGGTTAGACTCCCTAGTCTTTTCTGATAAGGACGATAAGCCGTAGGCCCCGTCTCATAACCCTTCAATGTTCATAATCCTGTGGGACGTAAAAGAACCCACACACTTATCGCAAAGAGTAGGGCATGTAGTTCCCGGTGTTGCGGTCTGTCTTCTGTGGTGTATCATGGTCGGGAGGGTAAATGCTCGGAGATATTAGCTACACCAAGCTACTCTAAAATCCGAGGGTAAAGAAAGATATATGATATGATATTATGGTTTACCCCCAATTTTCTTTTTCGATACCAAGAGTACTTACGAAGATCTACTTTTTCTGCATAGTTTTAAACCGCTCAAAAATATCCCTGCATTTGTGAGCATCACCGATAGAAAACCCTAGTATCTGGAGATGCGCAGAACGTATGCGCAATAACAATAGTAGGCACCGTCCTTAAAGGAGATTTCTAAACGAAACAATATTCAAATAATTTAACCTTAAAGCCTCGTAGCCATGTGTGACTATTGATATATCGAACGTGGAGGTTTGAACATCATACTGTGACGTCATACCGGGATCAGGATTGGCCGATAAAAACGTTCGGGATTTCGGGATGAAGGGAAAGTTTTGGTCGCGATGGCGGGATTGAAGAACCCTATTGGGGACCCTCATGTTATAGTCGATTTGGAACATCACACATTTTCGCTGGAGTTTCGAGATAACACCACCGTTTGAACATTGCTTTGCCATCCGAAGAAAAACCAAATACTCATATTCTGTTTATCAATAGATGGCAGAGCAATTTTTTACTGTATCACCTTTCGTGATATTGTTTTTTGCGATCTCGACGAGGAGCAATGATATGGCCAGGCAAAACTGCCATTCTTCTCCACCACCTCCCTCAAGAAAAGCTTCCACAATCAGTCTGATCAGTATCATTGCTCGTCTTTCAGTATCCATTTTTGGATTAGGACGCTCACTGTGGACCTATGACCAGAGAATAAACTACATCATGCCTTTGAAATCAAACAACTGTTAACAATTAACAGTTCTGTGCGTACAGAAAATGGAAATCATTTCGTGGCCGTGCTCATATGAAGAGTCGTTGCTAATCTCTTGAGTTGTTTAGCTCCGTAAAGACATCATCTTACAAAATGTTGCGCAGCGTCAAAAGGATACGGGCCAATCGGGGATCATCGCTCGTCCCAATCCTTCAGTTTTTGGCCGTGCACCATGACGAGAGCAATTTTGGACCGAACTTTGGATCGAGAGCGCGCTTGCATGCTTAGCAGCTGTGAAGACAAATTCTTGCAGACAGCGTGAATTTTGTTTTGTTTTTTTTGAAAATGTTATTCCCATATTCTGCCAAATTATAAAAACGGTGTTTTGGATTTCAGGATAAATAAAAATGTTGCTTAAAGAACCCGTTTGCATTCTTTTGAAAAGCCGTATTCTTAATCTGGAGTCCATACCCAAAGATTCGAATAAAGAATCCTTTGCCGGTGTGCAGCAGTTAGTTACAACCCTTGACAAAAGAGCCCTAGTGGATCACGTTGCGCTGTTAGTTTAGTTTTGAAATCAGTCAGGAACAGCTTGTGTCTACTACCTGTTGTTTTGTGATGATTTCTTCTTATAACGAGGCGTACTAGCTTGCCATAAAGGGCCAAAAGGCACGGTATGGCATGAGAACTCAGACAATGATTATCAATTTGTAAGTGTACGAACCTTTCCGTGCAGATGGTACAAAATGCTGTGCAGCTCATCCCACGGTAGATTTTTCTTCTTTTTTCGCAGTGTTTCAAGAAGAGTTAAATCCTTGCTCTCTTTTCTCGGATTTACACAGAACTCTTGGCATTCCTCCAGGAAACTTACCATTCTGCCACCTGTTGGCAAACTTTTGCTAGGATTTAAGAGACTGGAATGCGAAAATAGCATGATAGTAAACTCTATGGAATAACGAAGGATATCCTTCTTTTTGTATTTCAGTTGCTTTTGATGTCTTTGTAGTTCTTCCACAGTCCTTTTCAGATCGTTTTCCTGTTCTGTCACGAGCAGCTCATCTTGCAGAACTTCGGGCTTTAAGAGCAATGACAGGATACGACTATACACATGGAGTTTAAGAGTTCTTTCGCATTGTCCGTCTCTCCTAAATACCCCTTTGTCTGAAAAAATGGACGATCTCATGATTCCTTCCAGTTCTAGTAGACTCCCATGGCCCCTTTCAAAATTATCTTTGCAGATGAGATGAAGAAGCAGTTGTAGGGAATGTCTCACGACTTGACCACCGCTAACACTGTGGCTTAGTTTGGCCAGATCCTTGTAAACGCGTTTGTTTAACTCGGAGCATCTACCCCATGATTCTTCTAGATATGAAAGAATTTCAAGTAGAATAAATTGTTCAAGGCGTTCTTTGTACAAGCCGCAAGCCGTGTCCATCTTCTGGATGAATTTTTCTGGGTTTTGAAAGAATGACTTCATGATCCGCTGACAGCCATCGCACCCTAAAATTGTTGTTTAAAATAATAAAACTTAATTGAAAACGAAAAAAATGCCTCAGGTTAGTGCTTTGAAGAAGGTTGGTGTAGTGATAGTGGCCATTCCTCGTTAAAACTGATCTCTTTGACAAAAGAATTTAATGACTATCGAGTAACGTTTCCGTTTTGACAATGATGTTTACACTGTAAAAAAAAAACTTAGAAGTCTCTTATTATCGTACCTTTCTGTGACATAATTCCTTTGCTTGGTTTCGGATCCCATTGGGAACTTCTTTCTTCCCTCTGAAGTGGGGAGTATCTGAACATACAGTAGGATCCTGGCTGAAGACTACCGACTTGCCACGGAGTATTAGTATCTTGTAGCGGGAATTCCTCATCTTGTCTGTCCTCTCCAGACTGAGAAAACTCAGACGGAGTGAGAGAATTTGATGTGTTGTCTATAGGGAGAACAAAGGAGCATAGTCGTCATTGAGGTTTTCGTGGGGAAATATTTTTTTTCTTTTGATCATGGATTTCCATATAGAATTTCCCACACAGATATTCATATAGCATTTATCCTTGTTCATGCAGTTCCATCATTGGGACTCAAAGAACACCAAGAAAATCCATTGAATTTGATAGAAATCAAGAGAATTCCATAAAACTTTAACTTTAAAAGGGATGGCGCAGTGGTGATAGCACTCGCCTCCCACCAATGTGACCCATGTTCGATTCTGGGCTCGTGGCCATATGTGGGTTTAAGTTTGCCGAGGTTTTTCTCCAGGTTCTCCGGTTTCCCCTCTCCTGAAAAATTCCAATTTTCACTTTCGAGTGAGTAGAGCTTCCTGAGTAAATATCACTAAGTCCATGAAAGTCCATAAAGCTCCATTCGTCTAAGACTATTCTGCTACGAGGAACAACATTAACTGGAGAAACAGTTGTTGTTTGGCAATGGACGACAAAGGAGTGTGTTTAAATGTAGAACGCGCTTTCTAGGCAAGCAAAGTCACAAGAATGCGCTGTTGTGACGTTTTTGTTCCTTAACTGCGCGTCACCAAAAATGATTAATTTAAGGACCCTTTGTAAGTTTCAGCAGCACAACAGAAGAAAAAAAAGTATAAAATTATCTTTGAAGTGCGGGTTATAGGTGATATGGTGAGGTAATCCTCAGTGTATAGAAGTGATCCTTTTGTCCAGGTAAGTGCGAGTGTCACGTCGTATTGTCAGCCTTTATGTTTACTAATGATATGAATTGTTGCCTGAATGGTTGGTCTCCATCTTGCCCTGCTACTTCCCTTTGTAAAGTTCACTTACATACCTGAAGTGGTCGTGCACTCCGACGAAACTATGGAAGCCAATGTGTCAACTGAACCTAATTAGCATGACAACAACATCATTAATATAAGAAAAGGAGAGTGGTCTGTATCATAACAGGGTCAACTTCACCCTCACTTTCATTTAAAGGCCAGGTAACTAAGCACACAACTGTAAAAAGATATATTGCGTATCGAAATACATTGCGTTACTTAAACGTCATTTTTGACCTTCGGAATTTTCCACGATTTCGACCAAGAAGTCGCAATAGCCTTGGGGAAATGTGCTCATGATGGTACGTAGTAATTCTCAAGTGAAACAGATTGTAGACCACCCTGCTAGCAGAGCCTTTCTTAACCCGACGAGAAAGAAAGGACGCTGCAGAAATCGTGTCAAGTTTTTATTAACCGCGCGGCCATGGGCCGAGCGCGGTTCTTGCTCTGCAATCGGTTTATTTATTTATTTATTTATTTTCGTTTTATCGGAGAGCTGAACCAGACTTCCACTCGGCCACATAGTCAGTGGGACTTCCAGTCACGGATGTTTATTCGCCAAAAAGCTGTTAAAACGTTAATGTACTTAAAATTCTATGAATACAGTCCGCTCTTTATTTTCAACAAAATATATAAAATTGTGTCTTATTGAAACATGTAATCGTGACTTTTAAGAAAGAAAGCTAAGACTATGACGTCATCGGAGATTTCTCAACGGCTACGACTGATGGTGCAATCGGATATTTGACAACGGCTATAAGTAATGGTGCAATAACTATGTGTGCAGCCGTTGTTGTCAGTTTGTTGTGCTACCGTTGATCAAGTGATTTTGGTGAATCAACAAGGACTGCTTTGGAATGCGTACTACGTTGCGACTATAGTGGTAAGAAAACAGATAAAATTTAGTTTTGTTGGTGAGCAGTCCAAATTTTTTATTTGGCCATATAGTCAGTGGCACTTCGAATCACGCAACTTATGATGTTTACAGGTATTCGCCAAAGGCTGTTAAAACGTTAATGTACTTAAAATTTTATGAATATTCCACTCTTTATTGAGTACAAAATATATTGCCTTTTTGTGTTATTTAAGCGGTTGATTCGAAGCGAGTATTGAATACATAAAAAGTCATTATGTCATCCATCGAATGCGTCGACGTTTCAACTTTCATTGGTTGGGAAATAACCACCGTACAAAACAAAGCCGTGGATAACGTAATTCTTATATTAAGTGACGCGTGTGACGACTACTTTGCTAGGCCTTTTACTCGTGTAAAAAAACAATTAAATTTAATCGCGACTTTTAGGAAAGAAAGCTGTAAGTTGTTAAAAGTGTTATTATTGTATCTTTCATACCCATAGATATCCTGATGACAGTTCCAGATTAATTAAGACCATTACGTCATCGGAGATTCCTCGGAGATTTCACCTCGGCTATAAGTGATAGTGCAAGTTCGTGTGCAGTCGTTGTTGTCAGTTGTTGTGCCACAGATTGATCAGGTGATTTTGTGTCTATACTCATAGTGAATCAACAAAGACTGCTTTGGAATGTGTACTACGTTACGACTATACTGGTAAGAAAACAAATAAATTTTCAAAGCGCGGTTTTAAGATCTGAAAAATCTTCTTTTTGAATATGCGCAGGCCGTTGCTTGGAGACAGTTTCAAACCCAGGCCAAGTCTCGATCGCGCTTCAAGACGCCATGTTGATTTCTGTTCTGAGGGAATTACTCAAGGATCGATTTTGACCTTCGCCTGGTCTAAAATATGATGCGCGAGTTTGCCTAAACCGGTTTGACCGGAGTGACCAGCCCAGAAACTTGGGCTGCGCTGACTTAAAAGACTTGACACGTTTTCTGCAGAGCCTCTCTTTTTTTCCCTCTGGTGAGTTTTAGAGAGGCTCTGCTCGCACTGTGATTGTAGACGGGTAAAAAAAAACCTTTTTTGATTTTCCGTGAAACGAGAAATGTCAATTTTATTGTCAGAGAAATGTAAAAAAGACCCTTTTACTGTAGTGAGGTTTGATCATTACTGTCCCCTTTCGTTAATGCACGCGCTAAATGGTTGCGTGCCATCTGATCAAGCTTTTCCCACGAAGAAAAGTTCTCGTTTCCGTCTTCTCGGAAAAGTACAGATAAAGTGCAGGATTCTGGGATAGAGCGTCGGTCCCTTAGTTTTGTTATTCTCATTATTCCAAAATGATTCACTGCTTGGTAGATAGAATCTCCGAAATGTAGCTATTTAAAAACACATATTATGCACCTCCTATAAACCTTTGTCAATACTACATTTGCGTTGAACTCTAGACTCTTTCTAAACGGTTTTAGAGCTTCATTCTTCAGGGAAAGTGAACACCCTAAAAATACAGGCGCCTATATTAACTGAACATTTCTTGCAATTTTACGCCTGATCAAGTCTTACATGGTGTGTCATTTTGCTCTATTATTATCACAATGTGCAACAGTTCTTGTAACTGGTTTCGCTATCAGTGATAATGTGAGCTCACGGGAACGTTTTCATTGCCAAGTCCTCAATCTTATACGTTTTCATTGGCTGATTACCAAAAAATGAAAACGTTTCAGCAGTGCAATGAAGTTGTAAGAGAGATGTTTCACTACGTAATGATTGAAATACTAGAAGGCTTCTCCAGAGTTATCCATGTCTCCTCGGGGAATGTTGCAAAAAGCGATTTTTTTATTGTTCACCTTGTGCGTAACGAATTTAGGAGACAAGTTGCACTAGAAATTGTCTAGTGTAACATGGGCTCTATTTTTGTCATGCCTAATCCCTGACGATGCGCTCTTCAGTTTTGTAATTAATTACAAAGCGATTATTTGTCACCCCATTCGTCTTAGATTCAAGGTCACACCGCAATTCTTTTTCATCACATGGAGGTCTTCTAGAATACTCCATAGATCACGAAATCTTCGGGTATTTTCCCACCCAATTGAAAACACATAAATAACCTTAACTGATGTCGTAAGGCTATTAAAAATTAGGGAAGGGGGGAGGGGTAGGGAAAGCGTTGGGGGGAGGGGTGGTGGGTTGAGCCTACCAAGCATTGAGGCAACTTTGACATTTTGGTGTGCGACGCTTTAGAATAACGCCGAATGACTCCTCGTGGCTGTCATTTTATGCGTTAAACATTTAGTGGATCAAAAAGTAACAGAAAGAAACCTCATAAAAGGTAACTTCATTCGCCACAGGCTCACGGAAATCGACGGGTTAAGTTTCTCATGCATGACGTTTCCCTGCGATTTTGTACTTTCGATATCTTCGTGATGTTTCATGTTTCAACTCGTGTGTAGGAACGCTGCTCCCTAATTTTTGCAACTTTCCCTTTTTATGGGCACTTTTTAAATGCCTTTCTCTCTGTTAGAATTTTCCTTATAAATAGTCCAACAAGAGGATTTGTATATTTTGTTATAAGTATGTGGTTGATACTGATAATGTTATCCCTTATCTCTGGCAGATCTTAAGACATACACTCCACTTCAAATGTTAATTTCGCTGGAGTTTTCGAACGTGAGCAGTAAGTGTGTGTTCACTATTGCTGGCATGTATTGATGATATTTCCTTATCTTTAAACAGCTTAGTTTATAGAACCTTATTTAAATAATGAATGACGCCAATTAAATGTGAAAAGGGTTCCATAATAACAAAAAGAACAATGTCTGCAGGTGTAAGGTGTACCACAGTAAGTCCTGTCCTTCAACGAGATAATAATAGGTGATCAAAATATTGAAATGTATTGGAGAATCGCTAAACATCTGTCTATTCTAAGTTTCCAAAATGCTAAGGACGAAAGACTTAGCAAACGGGCAAATTAGCAAAGGAGAACAAGTCTACATCGGCTGACTTAAGCGCTTAAACAACTTCCTCGTAATCAAAGATCAGCTAAATTCCACCACTTCCATAACAAATCATCCTCTTTACATTATGTTTCAATATTCGTCCAAGCAAGCACATTGCTCTGAAAATGAACAGCTATCGTACTTACCAGACCTGTTGAAAGCCATGTCCATCCCTGCGGGAATGGTGGGCCTATTTGACTAGAGCTGCCTCTTTAATCTTAAGTAATTCTCACTTTACATATCGCAGGATATGGGGAAATCCACAGTTTTTTTAGGGATTTCGTCATATGCAATTTGAGGGTAACTAAGAAAATTACCTCCTCCCTCTTAGTACTAAGCACTTGCTCTTTCACCTCCATCTTTGAAACCAAATACTTGCTAACGCTCCCACATGCCTATTTTACAAAAAGTGTAGGATTTTAGAACAAACATCATTTTATTATTTTATTGACTCCATAAAATTGGGCTGTTTTAACAAGGTTTATAAGGTGGGATTCGAGTCATGGCCAAATGCTTGATCAGACGTAATATGCGACCCAATGAAATTTAAGGCTATAAATATATATAATGGATTGCAAATTATCCATTGCCGTGAATTGCCTTTTGTTTTTTTGTTTGTTTTGTTTTGTTTTTTTATATTTTTCGTGAATTATGAACTGATGGCTTTTTATTTCGTCGTGAAACCTGTTTTATTTAGATTTGAAGAACCTTAGGGGTGTGTACTACTTCCAAGATTCATCACAGTATGTAGTAGTTCAGTTGTAGCAGGGTAAAAAAAAAAAGAAATTCCGGGAAACTTTAAATGTCAATTTTACTGCCAGAGAAATGTAAAAATGATCATTTTCCTGTAGTGAAGCGTGATCAATTCTTTCCCCCTTTCCTTAATGCACCCTCTAAATAGTTGCAGGCCATCTGATCAAGCTATGGCCAGGAATTCAAAAAAGAGTTCTCGTTTCTGTCTTCACAGAAAAGTACAGATAAAGTGCAGGATTCTGGGATAGAGCGTCGGTCCATTGGTTCTCATTCCTCCATAATTAATTATTCACTGCCTGGTAGACCGAATCTCCGAAATGTAGCCATTTAAAAACACATATTATGCACCTCCTATAAACCTTTGTCAATACTACATTTGCGTTGAACTCTAGACTCTTTCTGGACGGTTTTAGAGCTTCATTTTTCAGGGAAAGTGAACATCCTAGTAATACAGGCGCTTACATACTGAACTAATATTTCTTGCAATTTTACCCCTGATCAAGTCTTAGATGGCGTGTCATTTTTCTCGACTAGTATCACAATGTGCAACAGTTCTTGTAACTGGTTTCGCTATCACTGATAACGTGAATTCACAGGAACGTTTTCATTGGCTGATTACCGAAAAATGAAAACGTTCCGGCAGTACACTGAAGTTGTAAGAGAGATGTTTCACTACGTAATGATTGAAATACTCGACGGCTTCTCGAGAGTTATCAATGTCTCCTCAGGGAATGTTGCACCTAGGGATTTAATATTGCTCACATTGTGTCGCAACGAATTTAGGAGACAAGTTGCACTAGAAATTGTCTAGTGTAACATGGGCTCTATTTTTGTCATGTTTTTGCCTGATCGCTGACGATGCGCTCTTCAGTTTTGTGAATAACTACAAAGCGATTATTTGTCAGTACATTAGTGTTAGATTCAAGGTCAAACCGCAATTCTTTTATATCACACGGAGGTCTTCTAGAGTGTTTCATAGATCACGAAAGCTTCGGGTATTTTCCCACCCAATTGAAAACACATAAATAACCTTAACTTATTTCGTAAGGCTATTAAAAATTAGGGGAGGGGGGAGGGGTGGGGAAAGCGTTAAGGGAAGGGGTGGTGGGTTGAGCCTACCAAGCATTGAGGCAACTTTGAAATTTGGTGTGCGACGCTTTAGAATAACGCCGAATGACTCCTCGTGGCTGTCATTTTATGTGTTAAACTTTAAGTGGATCAAAAAGTAACAGAAAGAAACCTCATAAAAGGTAATTTTATTCGCCATAGGCTCACGGAAATCGACTGTTTCTCATGCATGAACGTTTCCCCGTGATTTTGTACTTTCGATATCTTCGTGATGTTTCATGTTTCAACTCGTGTGTAGGAATGCTGCTCCCTAATTTTCGCAATTTCCCCTTTTTATAGGCACTTGCGCAAAATTAAATATTGGTAGCCCTAGAACAAGAATTCAATTAAATGCCTTTCTTTCTGTTAGAATTTTCCTTATAAATAGTCGAACAAGAGGATTTGTATATTTTGTTATAAGTATGTGGTTGATACTGATAATGTTATCCCTTATCTCCGGCAGATCTTAAGACATACACTCCACTTCAAATGTTAATTTGGCTGGAGTTGTCGAACGTGAGCAGTAAGTGTGTGTTCATGCACTATCGCTGGCATGTATTGATGATATTTCCTTATCTTTAAACAGCTCAGTTTATAGAACCTTATTAATTAATGAATGAGGCCAATTAAATGCGAAAAGGGTTCCATAATAACAGAAAGAACAATGTCTGCCGGTGTAAGGTGTACCACAGTAAGTCCTGTCCTTCAACGAGATAATAATTGGTGATCAAAATATTGAAATGTATTGGAGAATCGCTAAACATCTGTCTATTCTAAGTTTCCAAAATGCTAAGGACGAAAGACTTAGCAAACGGGCAAATTAGCAAAGAAGAACAAAATTACATCGGCTGACTTAAGCGCTTAAACAACTTCCTCGTAATCAAAGATCAGCTAAATTCCAACACTTCCATAACAAACAATCCTCTTCACGTTATGTTTCAATATTCGTCCAAGAGTTCCAAGAAAGCACATTGCTCTGAAAATGAACAGCTATCGTACTTACCAGACCTGTTGAAAGCCATGTCCATCCCTGCGGGAACGGTGGGCCTATTCGGACTAGACCTGCTTTTTCAACCTTAAGTAAGTCTCACTTTATATATGACTTGATATGGGAAAACCCCTGAACTGATTTGGTGGATTTGACGTCATATGAGGAAATGATCTCAAATTTATGGCGTAAACCGGTGCTTGGAAGTTTCAATGAGTCCTGTTTTCCTAGCTGTAATGTAATAAGCCCTTTATCTTTGGGTCAACTTGCTTGATGTTGGTAATGCACTCAATACACTTCTGAAACAGCGAATGCAACTTACAGCATCACCGTCCGAGAGTAATTTAATTAATGCACTATTTTGCCCGAGGAGTGTAACAAATGGATACTCCGTTGCATTTTGATTTTATTCGCTTACTCTTAGTGAAGATTTTTTTTTTTATTACGGAAAGAGGATCAAATTGAAAATGACTCTTATTTCATCACTGATTCGGGTCTCTTTAATTCACAGTGCCTCGGATTTTTTAGAGATTTCGTCATATGCGATTTGGGGATAAGGACAAAATTACCTCCTCCCTCTTAGTACTAGGCCCTTGCTCTCTCCCCTCCCACATGTGTATCTTCAGCATATTTAAAGCCAGTTTAAAGTTATTTGAAGTTTATCTAACAAAACAACCTAAAGGGTAGGATTTTTGAACAAACATGAACTTACAAAGTTTTTCCGAAATAAGCTCACAACCCATCCCCTGTAAGGTCTGCAGCGTGGTGAAACAATCTTTCTTGTCGGGGTGTGATGAGTAATCAGTTTTCCACACCTCGAACGAGCACTTCGCTTATCTATTCGAGTTCGGTTCGGTTCTAACGGTGACTTGGTTTGAAGTAATAAGCATGATACAGGGGCCCCTGTGTAGGCATTTAAAGATTGTACCAGTAGCATATTATGCTAATAAAACTGCCTATTTTTGCCCAAGTTATGCTAAGGTTATGCTCATTCTTTGCACATTATGCCACTTTTCTTAAAATTATTCCTTTTGCAAATATGCGAAATTAAGTCTAAAAAATCTATAATAGTCTTTATTAATGGAACTCTTCATGTTAGTAATCATATATCTCTTTTTGTCTGGGACAGTATGTTATTTACGAACATACTTTAACAACCTTTTAGAAATCAGCAAAAATTTTTGCTAGTGTCCTCAAATTATGCCACAAATTATGCTAGCACAATCTATAGAAACCCGCTCCTGTGCAGATAACACTACTGAAAAGCCAGCCTGCGAAAGGTGGTGATATTTTAATTAGAACTGACATGTAATAGTGTATAATAATTTGCTTGCAAAGCAGATGTTTGTTATTGTGGTTCGGGTCATCGACTACTGTTTGCGAGGTCAGTTACAAAGAAAAACAGGAAGAGGATCGTGGTACTTTCCCTTCTCGTCGCATGAAGCAAGGTTTGTGCAAAAGATGTTTTTACTTTCAGTTTAGAATAAAAAAATTCCACCGGAGTGGTCCATAATTCATTCTGATTGCACAATAAATCAGTAGAGTTTTCAGGCTCATACATTTAAACGGTTTCAACCTTCGCCAACAAACGTTGAAGGGAAGTTGAGCAAATATTGGAAGCATAAACAACGTTTTGCGGCTGCCGGGTTCGAATACTGCACCAAGAATTGTGCCAATACCTTGACTGCTAGGAACCAAGAACAAGAAACTGTACTCTCTCGTCCTGATTTTGGCCTAATAGGGAAAATATCGTTGACGTCACCTATTGTCATTAATGTACCAACCAGAGCCTCCTTGGTTGTTGAAACAACGGGTCTTTTGTTTCTGTGGTTGGCATATTTGAATAACAAAAGCATTGTATGTAAACAGATATCATCCCGGCTGTGAGTTTAATTCCAGTACTGCGTTTGTAATGACATCCGCAAATGATTACACTTTCAAGTCCTCTTGGATAAGGACTATAAACCGTAGGCCCCCGTCTCACAACCTTATAGCAATATAGCGCAATTTACAATATAGCGCTTAAAATGCATTTAAATACGAAGACGCGCTATAAAAGGCGTGGTGCCTTAGGCACATTCGGAAGATTAATTTTGTCAATCAAGTTTAGTCGCATACAGGGCTCTGTGTTAATTAATTTGTGCGCTGTAAGGCCCCTTGTGGGCAATGTGTCAGTCAAATGTCATAAGAAGTTGTCCATCGTTCTTTTCTTTAAATCCCCATCACATTTTCTGGCACTGAAAATGTCTCTCCACGGTTCCGTCTGTTTGTTGCTGCTTGTTGATCTCTTGGATAATCATTTGTGCTTACATGAATTCGAAGAAAAGCGGAGCGTGAAGCGACCACTTATGTAGTGCGTCTTCGTGTTTAATACGTGGGAAATAAGCAGTTTTATCAGAGTCAAATTCTGGAAGAAAGATTCTCTTTTAACTTCGCTTGCTCTGGCTAATCAACTGTTACTTATATGTAATAACCAGTCACAATCAAGTAATCATGCCCCCTTGATTACTTGAAGCGCCCTCGTGTAAGCCAATCAGCATTCAATAATTTCCCACGTATATGATAGGTAAAGGTACACCTTATTTAACGTCGGTAATTCCTTTACCCTCTAGAGGGTATTCTCCCAGGAAACCGACGGTGCGCTCATTTTTTTTCCCCCCCCCCCCCCCCCTCTTCCATCAGAGCTCCGTTTTACGGCTATTTAAAGCTATTTAAAGGAACGAGGTCACGCAATTTTAGGCAATTTCAGCACTGATCGAATGGTCATAGAATTAACTAAAATATCAAAATAACTGTTCAAAACTATAGAAGAATTCTAACAAAACACAGGGAAGCCAAGAAGGGACATGGATGAACAAAACCGGAGAGGATTGAAATGGATTGAATTTGGGTAAATTTAAAAAACGTCGGCCCACCTTTTTTCAAATTGATATCAGTCTATATCAAAATTGTCATTTACACAGCTGGAAAATAATTTTCAGTTGTTATGTGGCCGTGATTTTGCAAATGAAAGACTCTTGCTCTGCCATTTGACGTTTAGAGCTCATAATGAACAATATTAAACAAAATTACCTAAAATAGCATGACCTAGCCCCTTGATTTAAGCTACTCTGAAAGGAAAGAAGTCGAAAGAAGGATATGAGATCCGGGAATCGAACTCGGGACCTCTTGCACCAAGGCGGCGCACTAACCGACTGTGCCACTCCTTGCTCCTTATAGACAGGGCTCATGCTATTATGCGGAGCTACCCTCTTGTCAAATGCCCGGGATATGCCCGGGGGAGGGGGGTGGGGCATGGGCGCACTTGGAATTGACTGGTACATAAATTCGAGGGTTTCGAATCTTGTCATTTTCTAACATACTGTAGTGTGACACCTTGTCCTGTGTCAACTAACCCTGACAGCGTGACGCAGAGATTAAAAACGGCACTTGAAGAGATGATCTACGCCTTGCGTTTCATTTTATTGTTATTAGATACATGTACACGAACAATATAGTCTTAAGTCGGTGCTACACAACCCACGTCCACCGCTCGTGTGTCACCCAGCTATTGTCGGTGTTGCACGCCATAGGCGAAGCTTTGGACAAGAACATTCAGTCTGACTTAATCTACCTGGATTTCGCCAAAGCGTTCGACTCCGTAGATCACTCAATCCTCCTGGCTAAGTTCAAGGCGTATGGTGTTTCGGGACCACTATTCGTTGTAATATCAGGACCAGGATTGGACGAAACATCCATAGACACCGTAATATCAAGCGGTGGGTCATGTCCAGGAATATGGAGAGATGTTAGACCATGTTTGCTCCATTTGGAAGCCGCAAAACGAGATTTATAGTAACCATGAACTGTAAGGTCAAGTTTAAACCAGCCACCAAGTTTCAAGATAAAAATCCAACCAGTAGCTTCTGTACACAGCTCAGTTCCCATCAAAATCTTTGAAATATGCTGTTGTAACAAGGCCTTAGGCCTACTTTGGATAGGTCAATGAATCAGGAATAAGAGTAGATAGGCATAAAAACAACCAAAAACCACGGAGAGGGGACTCGTCCCTTTCATCCTTCATCAGCACTGTTTCACTTTCATATACATGTTCTCTCTGTGATTCATGCGGTGATGTGGTGTTCTCGCAAACGTTTTCCTTACTATCAGGTTTGCATTTAGTTTCCCTAGTGCACTGGAAATCCTGTCGCTTCATCCGTCTCATCGCGTACTTTCTTCTTAGAGGAGAGGCTCCATCACCTGCGGTCTCTCCATTTCGTCGACATTCAGTATCCTTGCGAATATTAATTGGTTGCTGGTGATGAACCGGGGAGCGATCCACATCCATCTTCCTCGTTTGCGTAGTATCAATATCGGATTTTCCGCTGTCTGTTGGTGCACCAGCATTACCTTGCCAGGATGTCATTCCTGAATTTTCCTCTTCGAAGGAATTTGGCTCTACGTTGCATGCTTCTGCGAGGCTCGCATTTTCTTTCTTCTTTTCTAAGTACCCGTTTGCATTCATATTTTCAATCTGTGAATAGCCCGAGTTTGAATCAGCGCAATCGTGAATATCTTCCTCAATTTCGGGTTCCCTTTTTGCCTTTTTAGGCTGAGAACTCTGTGTTTCCCTTGCTCGTATCCGAACTTCCTGAGCACTTCCGTGCTTCCTGGGGAGCTGGCACTGTCTTTCCTTCGGGAGTGCAGCTGGCCATTTGTGGTGTATTTTATTCAGTTCGCAATTTTTATTTATTCTACCTTTTGCGGTGAGAGCTTCCTCTTTGTCGGCGTGAATTTCACAGTTTCCATCTGCATTTGAAGCCTTGTTCGCTGCGTGTGCAGTGTGTCTAACTCTTACCCGTTCATGGTTGTTGAATTCATGGCTAGGTACTTGAGAAACACCACCATTATCGGGATCTAACTCCCAGCGTGAGAAGTTTACGCCATATTCTCTTATCTCAGCATATTGAGGTTCGTCCTTGGAATAACCCTCATTTGCGTACAAAGCGTTCTTATTCTCCTTGATCCACTCTTCGAAGTCAATTGTTTCGTTTGTGGAGCTCTCTACATACTTATAGCGGTGTTGATCATAGAACTCCTTGGAACACATTTCCTCTATTTCTCCTACTATATCTTCCCCTTTCACGTGAGGCACGTCAATCCCTTGAGCGACAGAAAGATCCGGCCACTCTTCTTTGCCGTGCGTTCCCAACCAAAGCTGCATAATCCAAGACTTCATTGGTTCCCTTTTAACAAGAACAAAGACAACAAAAACAAACAAACAAACAAACAAGAGATTAACACAAAAATATGGTTTTATCAAACGAGCTGTTAATGTAAATTGACCACCGTACAGGGATTCTAATTGTACGATGGTCAATTCACATAATCAACTGTTTGTTAAAACCAAATTTTTGTGTATCACTTCCCCACCGACGCAGCACCACGGCTTCTTTAGAAACTACCCCCTTTTAACAGATTAACACGGTGAGCAGTTTATTGTACGCCAGCCTACTGAACTCTAATGCAAGGGCCCGAGCTTTTGTTGCCCTGACCAAATCGCGTTGTCGAACGAATCTTCACTTCCTTCATCAGAATTTTATCCCCAGCTTTCATATACGTGTGACGAATAACATAACTTACACTTAGTTGGCTAATTAGCAAACTCACTGCCAGTTCTCGAAAGTACCAGTGATCATGGTTTCGAATACCCTTATTAAACGCCTTATTCTAAGGCTCCCATTTACTTCGAACTATAAAGATCCCTTCAGCTCGAAGAATCTGATAAAATGAATTTTACCGTTCGCCAATTTGATGTTAAGGGAAGGCTTGATAAGCATCTCCTATGACGCCGTTACATTTTTCTAAATCGTTGCTGCAGTCTGGGTCAAAACACTTCGGGACACTTGTCAAGTTTGGGCGAAGAGTAGAGAATTTACTGTACATGCTTCCATCGTTATATGAGCCACGTGTGTTCTTCTTTCGCTGCCTTTTTTGCGCCCCCCTTCCCCCCAGGCAATGTTGAAACATGCCAGGGATCGATGAACGGATCTTGATTTTGGAGACCGTGAAAAATCAACATTGTAATGGTGGGAGGGGGAAAAGCGCGAATCGTCCCAACAGTTTTGACCAGGACTGTAGGCATAAATTTACCGAACAAAAATAGAAGAACTACTGCTTCAAAGAATACAAGATTCTTTAGAAGAGTACATCAAAGTGTGAGGGATTCTGGACCGTATGGTCTTCGGTGCCTAAGTTACGTCTCGTAATGTTCATTATCGTGTAAACAGAAACTGTGAAAATTTGTCAAATTCGTTCCTGTTGCACTGGTTTCTCACAATAAGTAACCTATTACATGGAGTCACTTCGGGGTGCAGGGCAGGCGTAGTGGTGATAGCACTTTCTTTCCACCAATGTGGCCTGGGTTCATTTTCAGACTAAGCGTCATATGTAGGTTAAGTTGGTTGGTTCTCTACTTAGCTTGAAGAGGTTTTCTCCCGGGTACTCCAGTGTTCCCTTCTCCTCAAAAACCAGCATATGATTTGCATTAATTTGCGTTAATTTGTTGTTTTCATTTACAGTGTCCCCAATTAGTGCTCCAGCGCGAGAAAGACTCGACACTTTAAAACAAAACCCCTTCCCTTTTTTTACCTTTAGTTTAGCAATAAGCGATATCTTTTATTGTGCATTGTGTATCTCGTTGGACGGCCTACTGAACATGCAATTTTGGGTAAGAAATGCAAATTTACGTAGGTGGAATACCTGCTCGTGAGACAATCGAAAATAGCGAGGATCGGTGGTCTCTGCTTTGGATCGAAAGCCCAACACTGATGCATGAGGATGTAGACCCAATCAGGACAGTATTTGGGTCGGCTGAGTGGACCATTGTCTCTCTGATAAGGCAGAATCTGTAAGAAAGATGATCATCACAAACAGACCATGTTGATGGATCTCCGAGTAAAATCAATACAGATTTCTGTATCATGGATTGGTAAAGAGCTTTCTAACTAATACTAAAAAAACTTGGGTGTGCTAGATGAAGGCTGACCTAGCCCTAACACCATAATAATCTTTACCTCGTCATTGTCAAGCCAGTGATAAGGTCTCGAAAATTGTTGTTCTTCTTGACCATATTGGTAGGATGCATAGAGTTCCCAGGCTAGAACACCAAATGCCCACACATCACTGGCATGTGAGTAATATCCATCCAGGATAACCTCTGGTGCACTCCTGTTGAAAAAAGGTGTCTTCTGTGTGATTTTTTTAGCAATAAAATATATGTTTTGCAAGAGGTAGACGCGATTTGTTTTGCTCCATCTGGAATCTTCACCATGGGTTCGCGATGATTCTGCGCAACGCTAATTTAAAATACGGAATAGGCCTTTGGTGTGGCACTTGAACTGAATCTAGATCAAAGTGCAGTAATGACTTCGGTAATGACAAATGGGATAATTCGAGGATTTAGAGAAAGTCGTTTTGGAACAGAGCGAAGACTTGCAACTGTCACGATCCTTATGTGGCCATGCCTGGCGTCACTTCAAGGAATGGAGACAGTGTCGAATTCGAATTAGCGGCAGGAGAGAGAATTCCTCTTAAACGCCATTTGAATGTGGTTTTCAACGCTTCCAAAAGCTCTCTTTCCTTCCGGATTTTTTTTCTTTTTCCTAGACAGCTCATATCTCACCATCTACTGGCATCAGGTAGCATGGCAGCTTGCGCAACACACGATGTACTAGTGACTTCGGAATCATTCATTGAAAGACCCTTGGATTGTCCCAGTCGACCAACTTGAACCTGCAAAGGACAACTTTCAGTCATTTTATCTTGATAAACCTCTACTGAACAATGTAATTTGAGATGACGATCGAACGAGTATCGCCTCCTTCAATTTCTGGTGACGGACTGGAGTTGCCTTAGGCAAGTTAAGTCACTGGGGGCCCACACAAACTGTGTGACCGTTTGTATTTTGAATTTATAGAGGAAATGTATGGGAATGTTGAAAATCCTCGTATTATCGTACTAGATTGCGATAAATATTCTCATTTAACATCAAAATAAACGTATTTTTATCTTAATTGTTGTGTGTTGTCGCTCTTGAGGTTGGAGACTGCGGTTTTAGCGATTTGAATGGTTCGGTGGTGGACGTTCATTCTGGTGAACATATATTCCGACGGTCGAGGGTTCATTTTGATGCTCCAGTTATAGGTCTGTTAACATTTTTGCGAGGAATAACACGCATTCTTTTATATCATTTTGTTCAATCAAAATTTGTCTTAATGATGTGTAGAAAAGTGGCCAACCTACCTGATTTGGTGATACGACATTGACGTACTCAGCTCGAAGAGCCCCATGCACAATGTGTTTACGGTGAATGTAGTGACATGCAAAAGCCACTTGGGACAAAAACATCTCTATGTTTTCCTTTTTGCACTGTCTTTGAAGAACGTACTCTTTGAGATTACCATAGGGACAGTTTGGACGTGAGGCCTGACAAACAGATCATCAGTTAAAAAAATAGCCTGCCTTAGTTTCGGTCTGCATCACACTAACTTTTTTTTTTGGTGAAAGTTTTAGGCTTACAGCTCTATCAATTACTGCTGGCTTACATCAGATAGCTTGTAATGGTGGAAGGCTTTGGAAGCGGTCTGTTCAAACACTTTACACTCGTTCGTTATGCTGCCTTTGCAATGACATCTGCAAATGGTTGGACTCTGTAGTCTTCTCGCAGGAAAAGAAACTATAAACCGTAGAACCCATACATTATTCGCAAAGAGTAAGGCATGGAATTCCCGGTGTTGTGGTCTGTCGTCTGTGGTATATCATTGTTTGGAGGGTTAAGAAAGATGATTATGATTATGATTATGATTATGATTATGATTATGATTATGATTATGATTATGATTATGATTATGATTATGATTATGATTATGATTATGATTATGATTGATGATGATGATGATGATGATGATGATGATGTCTCCACAGAATATTATCACTATTGTTGGATACTTACTATCCAGCGATGTGAATTGAAGAAGTCGTGCTTCCATATGGGTACAATGTTTGGATTATCGAGACAGCGAAGCTCGTTGGCATGCTGAACATCTTGTTGTGAAAGTCTCTCCCACGTCCATACTGGATTTTCTGTGATAAAATAATCTGCCACGCGGTCATCATAAATATCTGGGAAAAAAAGCATGAAGCTAATCAGTTGAACCATTGTTCTTATTTCACGACAAATGTTGTTAGGGTTTGACGGATTATAAGACATAACAGGTCTTATCAGGGTGGCATGAGAAGAGGGAGGAGACGTAGACGTAGACGTAGATGAGGGAAGAGACGTTTATGTGCGTAGTTTTATTTATTTATTTCTAATACAGCCTTGTAATGGTTCACACTATGTTATGTAGAGGTTGCAAAGTGTTCACTATTGAAAGCCCTAACTTAAACGTAATGCATAAGGTCTTGTGTGACAGCTGTGAAAACGTCCAGTAGTGTTATTTTGAAGCTGTATTTGACAAGTATGAAGTTTTATGTGCGTTGTAAACAGCTTATCTCAACTCAGCCAGGGAATTGTACCACAATTTTCACTAATCTACGCGTATTACCAGACTGCTTGTTATCATCCTTCTCCGCTGAATCTAAGTTAACATCCTTAGGACTAGCTGTGGGTAAAGATTAACAGAATTACAAAAATCAGAGAAGGGACATGGAAGAATTTAAACTAAGGTGTTGGTAAACGTATCTGGGTATGAAGAGGAAAAAACGTCTTTGAGCTATACGTGCCCGGTTCGTTCTCAGGATTTGTGAAAAAAAAGAACGAGAGCGAATGCTTTTCAGTGCGTGTTTTAAGAGGGGAGGAAGGGAGGCAGTGCAACCCATTGGTTAGGGCGCTTGCCTTGAGATCCGGGGTCCTGGGTCTCAAGACCCGATCTGACCATTCATTGAATTTTTATCCTGGTAGTTCTTGGTTCAGTTTCTCATCTGGACTTGTAAATAGCCAACTGGTTTGCTACCGACCAGTCGGGATTCTTAACAGTTGTTTTTGTTCGTTTTAGTCGACTTCAAGAGCCCCTATGGGGAGCGGCCAATTAGCATGTTTGGAGGAGGAGAGTTGAAACACTAGCAACTAAGGCGGAGCTTAAATAAAGGTCTAATTCATAAAGAGTTTGTTTTGTTGGTGCGTGAGCTTGCCTCGTTTTGAAAAAATCTCCAATTGAGTCGGTTCCCACATGAGCTGATATTGGTTTCCTGTTTATTGCTTGTTTATTGCTTGTGGCGAAGGATTAGAGCTCAAAACCTCTTCAAGAAGAGGTGCAAAAGTTGGCCACCACAAAGGAAACAATCAGGGTCTCAGAGGTCATTTACATAAGGTCCTCAAGACACTCTTTGGATGAAAAATTCGAGGGGTGCATCTTATTCCTTGCATTCTGGACCTAATCAGGTGAAGCTATGATCTTCGCAGTTATGAAAGCAATTTTTGCAATTGCGTAGAGAAGCCTGAAAAATTCAGGACTTCAAAGGGGTTTGAACCCGTGACCTCGCGATTCCGGTGCGACGCTCTAACCAACTGAGCTATGAAGCCACTGACGTTGGGAGCTGGTGATTTGTGGGTTCTAATGGTCCAGTGAATATGATTCATTTCATATACCATTTCATCATTGATTCATTCCTCACGGGACCATTAGAACCCACAAATGACCAGCTCCCAACGTCAGTGGCTTCATAGCTCAGTTAGTTAGAGCGTCGCACCGGAATCGCGAGGTCCCGGGTTCAAACCCCGTTGAAGTCCTGAATTTTTCAGGCTTCCCTACGCAATTGCAAAAATTGCTTTCATAACTGCGAAGATCATAGCTTCACTTGATTTCATATCCGCAGTTCATATATGATTCATTTCATATACCATTTCATCATTGATTCATTCCTCACGGGACTATAAGAACCCACAAATGACCAGCTCCCAACGTCAGTGGCTTCGTAGCTCAGTTGGTTAGAGGGTCGCACCGGAATCGCAAGGTCACGGGTTCAAACCCCTTTGAAGTCCTGAATTTTTCAGGCTTTCCTACGCAATTGCAAAAATTGCTTTCACAACCGCGAAGATCATAGTTTCACTTGATTTCATATCCGCAGTTCATATATGATTCATTTCATATACCATTTCATCATTCTGGACATAAGTGAGACACTTACCAGCAATTCTAGTGCACGGAACCTTGCCATCCGAAGCAACCTATGTGTGGCAAAAAGTAATGAATTAGCACTCGAAAAAGCGGTACTGTGAATAATCATTGCATGCAGGAGGGACTCCACGAATTGTAATTCTCCTTTCCGGCAGATGTGTGACATTATTTTTGAGAGCTGCTTTTGAAGGACACAGTAATGTCAGAAATTCCAAGCTGATAAACGTATATAAATTCGGGACATGTGTTATTTCGCAATGCCCCTTACTTTTTAATCGTAAGAAAAGGTGGCTGCATTAAATAATAATACAACTGAAATGAAACAAGTTATTAACACAAGAAACTTACAGGGCTTCTACCGGCTTTAATGTCAACCTTCAAGGGTGGTGGACCAAGTCGATGTTCAGTATGTTCTCCCTTGTCTAAACAAAGGAAATAAAGAAGCAAAGCCAAAATAAATAGTGGATCGTGGATTTTATATGGCAAGGAAATAGTTGTTAACAGTGACAGCACGGTCCAACTGCCATCTTGGTATGCGCATATATAACCAAAGTTGAGGCAGCTCTGGACAGCTGTTTCTGCCTTGTTGGGCCACCTCAGCGTGGCATAGCTGTAAAACTCTCTTCGACTCGTAAAACGTGTTATTGTTTGAGTGTGCTTAATACTTCCTTGTGTTTTCCCCAGGCAGAAAACCACAGATATTCAGAAAAGTAAAATGTTAATCCTCAATTACCTGAGTGCTGAATAATTTGGTCAAGCTGATTCGTGATGTCAATCAATCTGGGTCTGTGTTGGCATTCCCATTTGCAGCACTTCTTTATCAGCTGATACTCTCTGTTTTCGAGGCAACTCTCCTGGGGTACGATTTCTTTAAGCTCTATAATCTTTAAAAAAAAAAAAAAAACGGTGAAAGCGTGCGTTAGCTGCTATTTTGTGATCCATTATTACTTTATGTCCCTTGCTTATAGCCAACAATCTATGCGTGGGCTCCAAAACCTATAATGCTCGATAAGCAAAGGCACAAGTAATTTTACAGTATCAAAGTTAAGAACATATGTGGACCATTTGTTAATGTACGCAAACAAGCATTCATACCATAATGTCAGCGAGGTACTCTTTGATTGTATGTTCCAGATCCTAGTTGATCAATGAGAGTTTACTTCGAAATGACCCCACATTCCCTCGAGGAAGCACGGATATGCATTGTGCGTGAGGTTGAATGAATATAAAAATGATCTTTGAGAATGGACTGTGACTAGATTTCAAACGCCAAACTTTGACTTATTTCTTGTACAAGGGTAGTCTGCTTTTTATCAACTCGAACTGGATTAAAAAAAAAATACTCGGATACTTACTTGGTGAGAAACCTCTTCGTCCTCCAAAAGGTGCCGGTATGGAGTGCAGCCGTAGGTAAGCACTTCATACATAACAACCCCGAAGGCCCAAACGTCGGAAGCAGTAGAGAAGCGATGTTTCATCAAGCACTCTGGTGCTTGCCATCTCACTGGAAGATCCTCATCTGTAGGCTTTCCAATATACTGGGGAATCTGGTGGGAGTCTGGTGGAAGAGTGAGAGAAAAATGCATCAACGACCCTTATCAGTTTTAAACAAACATGAACTCCTTGTTGGACCCTATGGTATATTTTTTTTAGTAACAGTATTGTGTTGGAGCAATAATTCCAAAAGTTCAACCTCTTTAACTATTAGCACTTCCTAAATTAAGTGAATGAGCCCAACACATTGACCTGAAACAAATGAGCTCAACAAAATGATCAGCTTCGAAGTGTGCGGTTTCATAGCTCAGTTGGTAGAGCAAGTAAGTTGGTAGGGTAAGTTTCTGAGTGGTTGTAGAGGTTGTTGAAAAGGGTTAGGGTTAGGTCAAATTAAATTAACTGTTATGTTTTAATTACGGCAATACCTTGATCGCTTTTTTCAAAAGTTAGAGGACGCAAGGAGTGCAATCCACTTAATTTGCACTCAAAGTTGTCTCCCACAAGAATGTTTTCCGCCTTGACACAACGGTGCACCAGTCCCAGTGCTTCTATGTGCGACAGGGCACGGCAAATGCCCATAATCATCTTGAGAAGGTCAACCGGCTGAACGTACGGTTCCTTATCTCGGCGTTGTTGAAGAAACTGCCGGAGGTTTCCCCATTTTTCAAACGCAGTGATGATATGGAAGGGCAGATTTATAGTGTCGAAACCAAGGAGGACAGGAAAATTCGGATGCTGAGATTCACTTAGTCGTCTCATGTTGTCAGCTTCGTTATTCAGTCGCCTTCGTGCCTCGAAATCTGGATTGAGTGCCAGGAGATGATTTTTCTTGACGTTCAACACTTTGACGGCCACCTGGCAACATGGTATCATGCATCTATTAATGTGAAGGGATTAGTGACCTCAACGACTCTAAGTATACGTTGCATCTGCACTCGATATGCCAAAATGTTTGGTAGGGTAGGAGGGGCTGGGTGTGGTTTATGCAAGTGGAAAAAAAACAAAGGTTTCTTGATACTTACAAGAGGCGCAATACCTTTTCCACACCCCCCTCCTCGGCTCAATAATCTCCCTCGTCCTAGCACTTTTTAGTTCATACGGACTCTTTGAAAAGAGGAACTATAATGAATGAACGCAGGTAAGGAAGAAATTTGCTCCTAAAAGAGACCAGTCACTAAGTTCTCCAGGAGCTATTGTGAGGCCCTTTGGAGTTTACGTGACCAAAAAAAGCGCTACACTAACCACTTAAGAATAGCATAAGTTTTTGCTTTCCTTCCTTGTGTGAATGCCATATGAAGAAGAACCTCAACAACAGCTTTCTTGACATAGCAATTTAGCTCCATTAGATTTACCTTTTTGCGTTGAAACATTCCCGTGCAGATAAAACACTCGGCGCTATGGCTTACGATCGTCTTGTTTATCTCCAGAGTTTGTGTTTTGTAAATCGAAGATAGGTGTTCGATATGTCGTTCTAGTGGAAGTGCTTGCGCTTCGCGCTGGTTGTGGGACAGGAAATGGATCATCATCTTCCTTATCTCTGGATCAGAGCTAAAGTGAAGCTCTGAAGCTCTTTTCTCTAATACCACTCTGCATTCGGGCCTCTTCTGTACCTTTTGATCTCTAAGAAGGTAAACTAAAGTACCAGCTGCCTCCTGCCTCATCTCTGTTGACAAAAGCAAAACAGTTCTAGTTAGCCCACTGAAAACGCGTTCTCTTTACTTTTCATTGAACCAAATGTATACATGAAAACTCTCAGCTATTGCTTCGCAAAACATCTTAATTTCTTAAATTCCCTTTCCTCCATCTTAATGAATTTAGTATTTTTCTTTTGCCTTATGGACTGGAAGTTCACATGTCATAGTCGGTTTCGAACATCACAATTTTTTTTTTTAAACTGGAGTTTCGACACACAACCACCGTTTGAAAATTGCTTTGTTATCCGGAGCAAAAACAGATACTCATAATCTGTAGTAATAGAACATAGAGCAAGTTATACAGTGTCACCTTTCGTGATATTGTTTTTTGCGATCTCGACGAGGAGTAATGATGCGGCTAGGCAAAACCGCCAATCTTCTCCACCACCTCCAATAAGAAAAGATTCCACAATCAATCTGATCAGTATCATTGCTCGTCTCTCAGTATCGATTTTTGGATTAGGACGCTCACTGTGGACCTATAACGAGAGAATAAACTACGTCATGCCTTTGAAATCAACCGTTAACAACTAAGCAGTTCGTGTTTCAACTGTGCGTACAGAAAATGGAAATCATTTTATGACCGTGCCCATATGAAAAGTCATATTTGGTTTCTTGCTCTTACAAGTCTGTAAAGGCCTCGTTTATATTTGGCAAGACTGTCTTACGAAATGTGGCACAGGGTCAAAAGGAAATGGGCCAATCAGAGATCATCGCTCGTCCCAATCCCTCAGCTTTTGGCAGACTACCATTACAAGAGCAATTTTGGAGCCAACTTTGGATCGAGATCTTTTCTGGTTGGCAGCTGTGAGGACAAATTCTTGCGGACAGCGTGATTTTTGTTGGGAATATTATTCCCCTATTCCGGAAAATTATAAAAACGGTGTTTTGGATTTCAGAAAAAAAAATGTTTGCTTCAAGAATCCGTTTGCATTTTTTGGAAAGCCTTATTGTTGATCCGGAGTCCGTACCAGAAAAATCTAATATAAAGAATCCTATGCTGGTGTGTAGCCCTTGACAAAGGAGCCCTAGTAGATCACGCTGTGCTGTTAGTTAAGTTTTGAAACAAGAGCCCATTATTAGGACCGAGCAACTCCTATTTATTCATCTCACGGAGTTTTGACAGATCAATTTACTTTTAGATTGAATTTCCCGCGAATGATACTCCCGCAGAAGCCCGATGACCAATTACAGGAAACCAAATTGACGTCATAGGGTCACCGAACCAGAATTACCTTTGTTGTTTTGCGGAAAAGGCAGTCCAAAAATAGATTGATCTGTAAAAATGCAGTGACATAGGCTTACTATGGGAATTGCTCGCTCCTATGGGCTCCTGTTTGAAATCAATCAGGGACAGCTTGCGTCTGTTACGTTTTGTTGTATGATAATTTCTTCTTATAAAGAGGCGTAGTAGCTTACCATAAAGTTCAAAAAGGCACGGTATGGCACGAGAACTCGGACAATGATTATGAATTTGTAAGTGTACGAACCTTTCCATGCAGATGGTACAAAATGCTGTGCAGCTCAGCCCACGGTAGAGTTTTCCTCTTTTTTCTGAGTATTCGAAGAAGAGTTAAATCCTTGCTCTCTTTTGTCGGATTTATACAGAACTCTTGGCATTCTTCCAGGAAACTCTCCATTCTTCCACCTGTTGGCAAACTGTCGCTAGGCTTTAAGAGACAGGAATGCGACACCAACATAATAATAAACTCTATCGAATAACGAAGCATATCCTTCTTTTTGTATTTTAATTGCTTTTGATGTCTTTGTAGTTCTTCCAAAATCCTTTTCACGTCGTTTTCCACCTCTGTTACGAGCAGCTCACCTTGCAGAACTTTGGGCTTTAAGAGCAAAGCCAAGATACGACTATAGACATGGAGTTTAAGAGTTCTTTCTTCTTGTCCGTCTCTCCTAAATACTCCTTTGTCAGAAAAAATGGACAACCTCATGATTCCTTCCAGTTCTAATAGACTCCCATGGCCCCTGTCAAAATTATCTTTGCAGATGAGATGAAGAAGCAGTTGTAAGGAATGTATCACGACTTGACCACCGCTATCCCTGTGGCTTAGTTTGGCCAGCAGTGTGTAAACGCGTTGGTTTGATTCGGGGCATCTACCCCATGATTCTTCTTGATTTGGAAGAATTTCACGAAGAATAAATTGTTCACGGCGTTCTTTGCACAAGCCGCCAGCCGTGGCCATCTTCTGGATGAATTTTTCTGGGTCTCGAAAGAATGACTCAGTAGTCCACCTACAACCATTGCACCCTAAAATTGTTGTTTAAAGTAATAAAACTTAATTGAAAACAAAAAAGGTGCCTCAGATTAGTGCTTTGAAGAAGACTGGTGTGGTAATAGTGCCCATTCGTCGCAAAAACAGATCTCTTTGATAGAAGGATTTAATGACTATCGAGGCGCTACATATCGTCGTTGAAAGTGATGTTGACACTCTTAAAAAAAAAAAAGTAAAAGTCTCTTATCGTCGTACCTTTTTGTGAAATAATTCCTTTGCTTGGTTTCGGATCCGATTCGAAATTTCTCTCTTCCCTCTTACGTGGGTAGCGTTTGTACAGGCAGTAGGATCCTGGCTGAAGATAAACGATTTCCCACCAAATACTAGTATCTTGTGGTGGCAATTCCTCCTCTTGTCTGTTCTCTCCAGACTGAGAAAACTCAGAGAGAGTGAGAGAATTTGATGTGTTTGCTATAGAGAGAACGAAGAAGCATAGTCGTCATTGGCAGAAGTTTTCGTGGGGAAATATTTTGTCCCTTGTGATCATGGATTTCAATATGGAATTTACTACGCAAACTTTCATAAAGTATTCATCCTTGCTGATGCAGTTCTATCAGTGGGATTCAAAGAACTCCAAGAAAAGCCATTGAATATGATAGAACGCAGTGGAATTCCACAGAACTCTAAGAAACTACAACTTTAGCAGGGATCATGTACTAGTGGTGCTAGCCGTCGCCTCTCAATATTGTGGCCCTGACTCGATTCCGGACTTGTGGCCATATGTGGGTTAACTTTATTCTGCTTCGAGAGGTTTTTCTCCGGTTTTCCCCTCTACCCAAAAACCAACATTTCTAATTCCAGTTCGATCGAATGCAGGGCCTCCCTGAAAACCACTTTCGTGTGAATGGAGCTTTCTGAGTAAATATCATTAATTACGTCCATGAAAGTTGATATCATTAACTATGTCCAAGAAAGTCCATGAATTTCCATTCGTCAGAGCCTAAACTGCTGAGGATTAACATACACAGGGGAAACGATGGTTGTCTGGCAATGGACGGTAAAGAAGTGTGTTTAAATGTAGAATGCGCTTTCTAGGCAAGAAAAGTCACAAGAATGAGCTAATGAGCTGTTGTCACATTTCCGTTAACGTTCTTTAACTGCGCCGCCAAAAGTGATTAATTTAAGGACCCTTAGGAAGTTTTAGCAGCGCCACAGAAAAAAAAGGTACATATTTGAAGTGCGGGCTATAGGTGAAAAGGAGAGGTGATCCTTGGGCTACAGAAGTGATCCTTTTGTCTAGAAAAGCGCGAGGATCACTTGTCCATATCAGCAAGAGAAAAACTGAGCTTAATTCACGGGTATTGTCTTTTCAATATTATGTATTAGACAGCGACGCGTCATATTGTCGGCCATTATGTTTACTTATGATATGACTTCCTGTCTGAATGGTCTCCCTCTCGCCCTGCTACTTCCTTTTGTAAAGTTCACTTACATACCTGAAGTGGTCGTGCACTCCGACGGAACTGTGGAACCCAATGTGTCAATTGAACCTTAAAATCAAAGGAGTAGAGATTTTTAAATTATGTGAATGCCTGTTAAATTTGACACTGAATATTAGAGAGTTCAAGAAACATTGACGGCCACGTCAACAGCAATACCACAAAACAAGAGTGTCATTGGTTATAAGGGATGAAATAATCATGCATGTTGCACGTGTGGTACACATTTCAGAACTGACATATTTGCACAGTACTCCGGACCATAGTCACCAAACTTAAGGACAACAACATAAGATGATACAAATATGATCCTTTCATTCCTCTCTATTTTACTCTGAAACTGCTCGTACTCAATTCATTTTACAGGATACTTATCGTACATCAAGTTGTACGACGCGAATGATATGGCATGTATATTCACGAAAGACTTACGGTAATGCAAAGTGACATTTTGAGGGGACGTTTTCGTCGACGACGTGCGCCGTCCTATATTTTAAAGTCCCTATTCTAGGATCTCCGGTTTGTTTAAGAAAAACAATGGAACATTTACCCCAAGCAAAACAAAGTTAAATCCTATACCATTCCAACTGGAAAGAAGCACAAATGGCGTTGATAAACATCGTGATGTAAAGCATTTTTATGAATTTGACGTTTCGTACGTTACAACGTACATCGCCAAAAGTAACCGTTATCGGATTTTGAAACTTGCTATATTCAAATTCCGAGGGATTTGGGGACCGAGATAGAGAAAAATGTTCTGACATAGAAATGTTGTGAGATCCAAAACTCCGTGGATGCCATAAAAATGCGCAGCTTTACCAAGATTTATCAGGTACGATTCCGGTCTTGGCCGAATGCTTGGCGAATGAATTTAAGGGTGTAAATAATGGTTTGCAAATTTTCGAAAGCCATGAATTGCCTTTTGTTTGTTTGTTTGTTTGTTTTGTGTATTCCGTGAGTAATGCGCTGATGGCTTTTTATTTCGTCGTGCCGTGAACGTGTTTTGTTTAGATTCGGGAAACCTTGGGGGCATATACTCTTTCCAAGATTCGGCATAGTATGTCAATTGTAGCCGGGTAACAAAATTAAATTTTCCGTGAAACGTGAAATGTCAATTTTATTGTCAGAGAAATGTAAGAAAGACCATTTTACTGTAGTGAAGCGTGATAATTGCTGTCCCCCTTTCGCACCCTTTAAATGTTTGCGGGCCATCTGATCAAGCTATGCCCACGAAGAGAAGTTCTCGTTTCCGCCTTCACAGAAAAGTACAGATAAAGTGCATGATTCCGGGATAGAACGTCGGTCCATTGGTTTTGTTATTCTCATTCTTAATTCCATAATTATTCACGGCGTGGTAGACCGAATCTCCAAAATGTAGCCATTTAAAAACACAGATTTTGAACCGCCTCCTATGAACCTTTGTCAATACTACATTTGCGTTGAATTCGAGATTCTTTCTGGACGCTTTTAGAACTTCATTCTTTAGGCAAAGTGAACATCCTAGAAATACAGGTGCCGTCATACTGAACAATATTTCTTGCAATGTTACGCCTAATAAATAGGTCTCTCATGGCGTGTCAAGGTGCACGATTAGTATCACAATGTGCAACAGTTCTTGTAACTGATTTCGCTATCAATGATAACGTGAGTTCGCAAGAAATTTTCATTGCCAAGTCCTCAACCTTATACATTTTCAGTGGCTGTTTACCAAAAAATGAAAACGTTGCTTCCGTAAACTAAAGTTGTAGGAGAGATGTTTCACTACGTAATGATTGAAATACTCGTAGGCTTCTATAGAGTGATCAATGTCATCTCAGGGAATGTTGCACCTAGCGATTTTTTTATTGTCCACCTTGTGTCGCAACGAATTTAAGAGACAAGTTACACAACAAATTGTCTAGTGTAACATGGGCTCTATTTTTGTCATGCATTTGCCTAATCGCTGAAGATGCGCTTTTTGGTGTTGTGAATATTTACAAAGCGATTATTTGACAGTACATTTTATTTAGTCTTACATTCAAGGTCACACCGCAATTCTTTTTCATCATCACACGGAGGTCTTCTAGAATGCTTCATAGATCACTAAAGCATGGGGTATTTTCCCACCCGATTGAAAATACGTAAATAACCGTAACTGATGATTATGATTGTTACTAATTATTACTATTGTTTAAATTTCCTTGACATTAAAGATATTTAGAGCTAAGTTATACCTAGTTCATTAGTCGCTTGCTGAGCCATTTACCGTGTTTTTAAGTAAAGTTGATTGATTGGTTGATCGATTGATTGATTGATTGATTGAATGATCGATTGATTGATTGATTGATGTTGTAAGGCTATTAAATAATTCGGGAAGGCCTAGGGGTGGGGGGACTAGGGGGCGGGTGAGATTTTATCAAGCATTTTGGCAACTTAGACATTCTGATGTGCGAAGCTGTAAGATTAACGCCAAATGACTCCACGTGGCTGTCTTTTTAAGCGTTAAACTTTAAGTGGATCAAAAAGTAACAGAAAAATACCCCATGAAAGGTAATTTCCTTCCTCATAGGCTCACGGAAATGAACGGTTTCTCATGCATGAACTTTTATTGCCTTCCCTTGTGATTTTGTAGTTTCGATATCATTGTGATGTTTCATATTTCAACTCATGTGTAGGAAGGCTGCTCGCTAATTTTCCCAATTTTATAGGCACTAAATTCTTGCAAAAACGTAAATATTGGGAGCCTTAGAACAAGATTTCAATTAAGTGCCTTTAGTCTCTGGTAGAATTTTCCTATCTCCTAGGATTTGCATATCTTGTTGTAAGACTTGGTTGATACGGATAAATTTTTCCCTTATTTCGGGCAGCCCTTTAAACACATACTCCACTTCAAATGTTATTTTGCTGAAGTTTTCGAAAGTGAGCAGTAGTTTGTATACTATTGCTGACACGTGTTGATATTTTCTTATTCTTAAACAGCTCAGTTTACAGAACCCTGTTAATTAATGAAGTCAGTTAAGTGTGAAAAGGGTTCCATAATGGTTCCATATTACTAGAAAGAACAATGTCTGTGGGTGTCAGGAGTCCAGTAGTAAGTCCTGTTCTTCAACGAGATAATAATTGGTGATGATAATATTGAGATGTATTCGAGAATCGCTAAAACATCGATCTGTCTATCTTAAGTTTTCAAAATGCTGAGGACGAATGACTTTGCAAACCGGAAAATTAGCAACGGAGAACAAGATTACATGTACATTGGCTGACTTCCTCGTCAGCTTAAACAACTTCCTCGTAATCAAAGATCAGCTAAATTCCACCACAAACAATCCTCTTCACTTTATGTTTCAATATTCGTCCAAGGAAGCATGCACATGACTTAGAAAATGAAAAGCTATCGTACTTACCAGACCTGTTTAAGGCCGCCATTTCAACGCTACAGGTTAGGGTTAGACTGCAGTTTCTTTTTGAACCTTTAGTATTAAAATCTCAATTTAATTATTATACGGGAAAACCCTTATGAACTGATTCGGTAGATGTGACGTCATACGAGGAAATTGATCTCGAATTCATGGCGTAAACCATTGCTTGTAAGTTAAATTGAGTCCTGTTTTCCAGCACTATTTCGCATAAAAATGGTGAAACTCCGTTGCATTTTTATTTTATTCGTTTTCTCTTAGTGAAGATTTTTGTTTTTCATGACGGAAATGACACTAATTTGATCACTGATCTGTGTCTCTTTCCTTGGCAGTGCCACAGACTTTTTAGAAGATTTCGTCATGTGCGGTTTGAGGATAACTGACAAAATTACCTCCTCCCTCTTAGTACTAGGCCCTTGCTGTCTCCCCTCCCACATGCCTATTTTACAACATCTTTAAAGCCGTTTTAAAGTTATTTGAAGTTTATCTATCTAAACAAACAAAAAGGGTAGGATTTTAGAACAAAAATCAACTTATTATTTATTGACTTAACATAAAGTTTCTGCTCCGAAATACGCTCACAACCCCTCCCCGGTAAGGTCTGCAGTTAAAAGAGGATGTAAGGAGTTTAGCAGCAAAAATAAAATTCAGAGCGTGGTGAAACAACCTTTCTCGTCAGGGTATGATGAGTAATATGTTTGAACCCTCTGATTTTAAAAGGTGTTGAAAAAGACCCTTTGTGCGACGAGAAGCCCATACAGCGCTCTAAATCAGTTTTCCGCACCTCGGACGAGCACTTCGCTTAACTATTCGAGTTCGGTTCGGTTCTAACGGTGACTCGGTTTGAAGTTTTAACATGATACAGGGGCTTCTGTATACGCATTTATAGATTTTGCTAGTTAAAGTAGCATATTATGCTACTAACACTGCTCATTTTTGCCCAAGATTATGCTCATTCTTTCCAAATTATGCCACTTTTCTTAAAATTTTTCTTTTTGCAAATATGCAAAATTAAGTCTAAAAGATGTATCATAGTCTTTATTAATGGAAACGCTTCATGTTAGTAATTATATATCTATTTTTGTCTGGGACCCTAAGGACAAAAGATGTTTTTACTTTCAGTTCAGAATAAAACAATTCCAGCGGAGTGGTCCATAATTGATTCTGATTGCATAATAAATTAGTAGAGTTTTTACCGTCATACGGTTTCAACATTCGTTCAACAAAAGTTGAACGGAAGTTGGGCAAATGTTGAAAGCAAACTGAAAAAATTTTTTCCGGCTACCGGCTTCGAATATTGCACCAAGAATTGAGCGAATACTTTGATGCGAGGAATCAAGAACAAAAAACAAGTCTGAGACTCTCTCGTCCTGATTTTGGCCTAATACGGCTGCAAATGTTTAACGAACTGTTCAAACGGCTTCAAATCTATCCAAAATTTTCTACAACAAAAGACAAGTGGCGGAATCGATGTTAAATGGAAGTTTAAGTCAGTCGGCTTTCAAAAATTTTTACCCTTGGAGCGAGCTGTTCAAACGCACCCAACAATTGGTTAAAAATCTTTAAAGGTTAAAGCAAATATTGAAACCGTTTAAATGAGACTTAATACAACTGATGAAACACTATAGTAAATGTATAAGAGATTGAAGTAATAACATCACTGTAACAAACTGTAAGCATAACTGCCACCGGTGGCTCAGTTGGTTGAACGCCGGGCTGCCATGCGGAAGGTCGGGAGTAAGCTTCCGGCCGGTCCAACACTTAGAATAAAGTGCCGCGTTTGTAATTGCATCCGCAAATGGTTAGATTCTCAAGTCTTCTCGGATG
>NC_090893.1:16865636-16875636 GCF_036669925.1 Montipora capricornis
ACACCTTGTCCTATGTGTCAACTAACCCTGACAGCGTGATGCAGACATTAAAAACGGGACTTGAAAAGAGATAATCTATGCTTGGCGTTTCATTTTATCTTTATTAGATACGTGTAACCGAACAATATTGTCTTAAGTCGATGTTACACAACCGACATCTTCATATGATATTTTTGTCAGTGGCTGAGCCTGCAGCCAGGTGTTGTGCGGTCACTACAGCCCACTCAAGGCGAATTTAATTCTAAATGAATGCATAATGAGCGTATAAAATGTTTAGAGCATTGTGCTATATAAAAACGTCCTGTAAGTCTTGAAAGTGTACAAATTTGTAGGGTACTACACTATCAATATGGAAACTGTTACATGCGTTCAACCTCTTACAAGTTTAGCTCACTTTGATTGCATCTTCAATTCACTCTGCTCAATTAACTTAACTGCATTGAACCGATAAACTGCTCAAATGCGGAGACACTGACGGCAATTGCCAAGGCCAACACATGACCTGTTGGGCTTGTTTTTAACGCTTTCATACTCAAGCTCGAAACATTCATTCTCCCAACTGGTACCATAAATTTCTTTGTCGGTTAGACTTCAGTTAGTTATGAGAATTTGGTGTTATATATAAGATCACACCTCTTCAGCCAATAATTATCTTCATTCTCAATACCTGTCTGAATCGGACAGTTTTTTTTTTATTATTAGGAGAATTTACATGCCGATCAATCCTTGCAGTCAAAAGGTTTTAACCTTAAAAGTAAGCAACTTCGTGCCGGCAAAAGGGAAATAACGAGTAACACACGCAAATCTTAAGTTTAGGCCACCTCACTACTCAACAAAAGTATGGAAATTCTTTTATGTACATGATAAGGGACTTTAAGAGCTGCATTGGTTTGGCACTCTTCTAGTTTGGAGTTTAAACAAATGAATGCAACTTACAAAGTTACGATTCAAGACCCAAAGTTTTGACTGTCTTGTGTGGAGGCGTGATAATGGGGGCCTTATACCTGACACCTACTTACATTTTACCGAAAGAAAGAACGCTGATGAGCAAGTATATAAAAGTTCTCTTTTTACAGAACTGGCGAAGATACTACGCAGTAGCATTGAAACATTCCGGTGGTGAATGGTAACTTTGTAATTTGTATTTATTAGACTTGAAATCAGAGTGGAAGCAATCCGTGTCTAATTGTCGTTTTGCTTGCAATTTATGAACCTTAAGTAACTACTCTGAAACCAATATGATCGCGGAATATCTTGGCAAGAAATTTTACAGCCATTTTACAGTTGTTTTCTCAGTGGCCGACCCTATGAACGGCTGCGAGGTTGCCCGTGACCTTGTATTAATACAGACCTCACTGCTTTTATCATGTAAATTGTTTTGTTGTAATTCTAATTAGTCTTCATTAACATTACAAAAGCACAAAGGTTTGTATCAAAGCAGGTTCACCGGCATCCTCGCTTCCATTTTTAGGCCACGTAACTTAGCTACAACTGTAAAATGTTCTATTGTTTCTTAATGGAGGGAACATGGTTTTTGACTGCTTAATCCATTGACACCTCACACGCCCTAGGATGCCTTCAGTTGACGAGTAAAATCCTCTGGCGTTAGAGTAAAATCAGAAAGTCTCACTCCCGGGGGTCAATGGTTTAAGGTGCAACATGTCATGCACTTTCTCTTCTGTCGTATTTCTCAAGGTAAATCCATTGCTACTAGGTTTTTCATCAATGTTCAATGGTCAGAGTACCTGAATCTTTCTTGAGGGATTGTTGCTGGCCCAATTGGGCACTGTGCAAACAAAGCTTAATACTGCATGTTTTCGATGGCGTTTAAGACACTTCCGTTGTAAATGCCCTGAATGCTTAGAGGTCATAGCTACCTAGAACGCCTTAAAAAATTAAACCTGAGGCTGTAATGAAGCTTAGCGATGATACGATTCTTTGAGGACCAAGGCTATAAAGAATGCGCATTCAAACAGTTACAAACTGAGGTCAACCACAATACTTGTCAACTGCCTCTGCAATACAGAGTTGTGTCTTTCCATTGTTATGGCTTGTTCCTGGAGAGGGGATTCGTCCCTTTCATCCTCCATCAGCACTGTTTCACTTTCATATACATGTTTTCTCTGTGATTCATGCGGTGATGTTTTATTCTCGCAAACGTTTTCCTTATCATCTGGTTTGCATTTAGCTTCCCTCTTGTACTGGAAATTCTGTCGCTTTTTCCTTCTCATCGCGTTCTTTCTTCTTAAAGGAGAGGCTCGATCACGTGCGGTCTCTCCATTTCTTTGACATTCAGTATCCTTGGGAATATTACTTGGTTGTTGGTAGTGAACTGGGGAGCGATCTACATCCATCTTGTTCGTTTGCGTAGTCTCAATATCGGAATTTCCACTTTCTGTTGGTGCACCAGCATCACCCTGCGAGCATATCGTTCCTGAATTTTCCTCTTGGAAGGAGTTTGGCTCTACGTTGCATGCTTCTTCGAGGCTTGCATTTCCTTTCTTATCTTCTAAGGACCCGTTTGCATTCATACCTTTTATTGGTGAATCGCCCGAGGTTACAATAGGACGATCGTAAATGTCTTCATCAATTTTGGGTTCCCTTTTTGCCTTTTTCTTAGGCTGAAAACTCTGTGTTTCCCCTGTTCCTATCCGATCTTCTTGAGCACTTTCGCACTTCCTGGGGAAGTTGTATTGTCTTTCCTTCGGGAGTCTAGCTGGCCTTTTGTAGTGTATTTCATTCAGTTTGCAATCTTTATTTATTGTGGTGAAAGCTTCCTCTTTGTCGGCGTGAATTTCACAGTTTCCATCTGCATCTGAAGCCTTGTTCGCTGCATGTGCAGTGTGTCCAGCTCTTACCCATTCATGGTTGTTGAATTCATAGTCGGGTGCGTGATAAGCACCACCTTTGCCGTGATCCAACTCCCAGCGTGAGCGGTTTATGCCACATATTCTTAACTCAGCATACTGAAGTTCGTCCTTGGAAGAACTCTCAGTTGCGTACAAAGCGTTCTTATTCTCCTTGATCCACTTTTCATAGTCACCATTTCCGGAGACCACATCGATTGTTTGGTTTCTAGTTTCGCAAGGACACATGATGTCAGTCACAGGGCACGAATAATCTGACACTTTTGCTTCGTCAACTTGTCGTGTTTGTTCGGTGGGTGGGCTATCTGAAGAATTTACGGATTTCTCAGATCGTTCCTTGGGGCCATAAGCATCTGACCTTTCTACATACTTATAGCGATGTTGAGCAAAGAACTCTTCGGAACACATTCTCTCTATGTTTCTTTCAGAGGGGTGACTATCTTCACCTAACACGTGAGGGGCGTCAGTCTCTTGAGAGACAGAAAGATCCGGCGACTCTCCTTCGTTGTGTGTTTTCAACCAAAGCTGCATAATCCAAGCCTTCATTGGTTTCCTTTTAACCAAAAACCAGATTAACACAGTGAGCAGTTTATTCCACTCCAGCCTACTAAACTCTAAACCCATGCTAACCTCCGAGCTTTTTTTGCCCTGACCAAATCGCGTTGTCGAAGTGAATCTTCACTTCCTCGATCAGAATTGTATTTCTAGTATTCATACACATGTGACAAACAAACTAACTTATAGTTCGTTGGCTTCTTAGCAAACTCACTGCCAGTCTTCGAAAATACCAGTGATCATGGTTTTGAATACCCTTAATCTACGGTTCCCATTTACTTCAAACTGTAAAGATCCCTTCACCTCGATGAATCTGATTTAATGAATTTTACCATTCGCCAATTTGATGTTAAGGGAACTCTTGACAAGCATCTCAGTCGTATGACGCCGTTACATTTTTCTAAATCATTCCTAGGCATTTACCGAGCAAAAATAGGAGAATTACTGCTTCAAAGAATGCAAAAGTGTTTAAAAGAGTAAATCAAAATGTGAGAAAAGGGGGATTCAGGACATTATGGTCCTCGGTTTCCATTAACTTACTTTCCGTAATGTCTCATTATCCTGTAAACAGCCACTGTGAAAATTAGTCGAACTCGTTCAGTCCTGTTTCAATGGTTTCCTACAAGAAGTAACTTCTTACATCGAGTAACTTAGGGGTGCAGGGCTGGCGTAGCGGTGAGAGCACTCGCTTTCCACCAATATGGCCTGGGTTAATTTCCACACTCGACGGTGTCATATGTGGGTTGGGGATGTTGGTCCTCTACTCTGTTCCGGGAGGTTTTTTCCTGGGTACTCCGGTTTTCCCTTTTACTCAAATACCAACATTTAGTATAGACTCACTCAGTGATCTTGGTGTTTCAAGCAATCTGATCGGTTCGCTATCTCGGAGTAATTGAGCATTATTCACTCCCCTCGGAGTGAATAATGCTTGATCCAAACAAAACAAAATGGCCGGCGTAAACTCGCCAGCATTTATGAATCGGAAATATTGACAATACAAGATGATGCTGTGTGCTACAGAAGACAACGAAGGCCACAAAATTTGGCCTAAAAGTTTTCAAAGGTAAGAGAAGAGTTCACACTTTTGCCAACCAGTGTTTGACTTCGTTTTTCCAGATAATTATTGCTGAAAATTAAACAATCTTCACGCCAACAATTTGTTTCACTCGGAGTCATTCTCTTTTGTAGGGCTGGTCGCCCACCAAAACGAATTTCTAAGTGAAATCGAGGAATTAAAAACATGTTTAGGAAAGTTCCACATGGTTGCAAGGAATCAAGACGGGTCATTTTACAACAAACTAACGCTCACCTCAATTAGAGCCACCATTTCATGTGGATCCTTTACCAACTGCACTTTCAATTGCCATTTCAAATGAACCTCAAAAACTTTGATCGAACGGTGAAAATGTTTTAACAAGCAGACTTTCGATTTAGATTGTTGATTTAAACGGTGCTAAATGATCATTTTGCTGTTTGTGACGAGGATTTTAACGAAGGTTATTTAAATTTGTCATGTTTGAAGCTTTTGTAAGCACTTTCGCGCATGCTGTGCCGCCTGCACGTTTTCCACGCATGAATTGAGGTGCCAATTAAATCGACTTTGCATGGATCGTTTTTTCTGCAATTGTTGTTGAGATCACCTCGTGAGTATATACTAAAACAATTATTCTTCTCAATCTCGGTGAAAAGTGGCAGAATATTTACCTCGCCGCTTTGCGGCTCGGTATATATTCTACCATCATTGACCTCGATTTCAAAGAATAATTGTTAATTGATTTGATTTAATTTGCGTTAATTTGTTGATTTCACTTTACAGTGTCCCCAATTAGTGCTCCAGCGCTAGATCGACTCGACGCTCCTTTTTTCTTCGTTTTAGGCGATGAGCAATATTTTTATTGTATCTCTGTGGACGGCCTACTGAACATGCAACAACGCAATGACTTTTGAGTAAGAAATGTGATTTTAAGTACGAGAAATACCTGCTTGTGAGACAATCGAAAATGGCGAGGAACGGAGGTCTCTGCTTTGAATCGAAAGCCCAACACTGATGCATGAGGATGTAGACCCAATCAGGACAGCATTCAGGTCGGCTGAGTGGACCGCTGTCTCGCTGATAAGGCAGAATCTGTAAGGAAGATAATGATGATCACAAACAGTTAGTTCATGTTGGTGGATCACCGAGTAAAAGTCTTTATCATGGATTGGTAATAATCTTTCTAATACTAGTAAAACTTGGGTGTGCTAGAAAAAAACTAAGGAGACAGGATTCCGCCATAATAATCTTTACCTCGTCATTGTCAAGCCAGTGATAAGGTCTCGAAAATTGTTGTTCTTCTTGACCATATTGGTAGGATGCATAGAGTTCCCAGGCTAGTATACCAAATGCCCACACATCACTGGCATGCGAGTAATATCCATCCAGGATGACCTCTGGTGCACTCCTGTTCAAAAAAGGGAGTCTTCGGTGTAAATTTTTCTAGCAATAAAATATATGTTTTCTAAGAGGTACACGCGACTTGTTTTGCTTCATCTGAAATCTTTATCATGGGTTCAGGATGATTCTGCGCAACGCTAATTAAAAATGAGAAATGGGCTTTTTGTGTGGCACCTTCACTGAATTTAGATCATAGTGCAATTTTGAAATTTCGGTCATGACAAATGGGATAATTCGAGGATTTAGGGAAAGTCGTTTTGGAACAGAGCGAAAACTTGTGACTGTCACGATCCTTATGTGGCCATGCTTGGCGTGACTTTAAGGAATGGAGACAGTGTCGAATTAGTGACAGGAGAGAGCATTCCTCTTAAACGTCATTCGAATATGTTTTTCATCGTTTCCTAAAGCTCTCTTCCCTTGTTAACTCTGTATTTTTTTCCTTTTTTCTAGGCAGCTCATGATATCTCACCATCTACTGGCATCAAGTGGCATGGTCGTTTGTGCAACACACGATGTACTAGTGACTTCGTAAGCGCTCATTGAAAGACTCTTGGAGCGTCCCAGTCGACCAATTTGAACCTGCAAAGGACAGTTTTCAGTCATTATACGTTGATAAACCTCTACTGAACAATCTGACTTATTTGAGACGACAATCGAACAAGCATCGCCTCCTTCAATTTCTGGCTTGACGAGGTGACGCATTAAAGCTTCCTTAGGAAAGTTAAGTATCCCAAAATAGGTCATATATTCTGACGGTCGGAGGTTCATTTTGATGCTCCAGTTATAGTTCTCTTTTTACGAGAAAAATAACACGCATTTTTAAAATCATTTTGCATTGTTCAATAAAAATTTGTCGTAATGATGAGTTCACAAGTGGCCAACTTACCTGGTTTGGTGATAAGACATTGATGTACTCAGCTCGAAGAGCCCCATGCACAATGTGTTTACTGTGAAGGTAATGACACGCAGAAGCCACTTGGGACAAAAACATCTCTATGTTTTCCTTTTTGCATTGTCTTTGAAGAACGTACTCTTTGAGATTTCCATGGGGATAGTTTGGACGTGAGGCCTGAGAAACAGATCATCAGTTAGAAAAGAACGGCCTGCCATGGTTTCGGTCTTTGTTACACTAAGTTTTTTTTTTTTTTTTTGTCAGTGAATTTTTTTAGGCTTACAGCTCAATGAATTACTGCCGGTTTACATCCGATAGCTTGTCAACTTGAAGGCCTTTGGAAACGGTCTGTTCAAACACTTCACGCTGTTTGGCTATGCTGTCTTTGTAATGACATTTGCAAATGGTTAGACTCTCAAGTCTTCTCGCTGGGATAGAGACAATAAACCGTAGACCCCTTTTCACAACCCCTCATTCTTCATAACCCTCTGGGACGTATAAGAATCTATCAAGAGCCATAATCTATACACTATTCGTAAAGAGTAGGGCGTGGAATTCCCGGTGTTGCGGTCTGTCCTCTGTGGTATGTCATTGTTTACAGGGAAAATGCTCGGAGATGCTAACTACACCAAGCTACTCTAAAATCCGAGGGTAAAGAAAAATATTATTATTATTATTATTATTATTATTATTAGAACTAGAATTGAATGACTAAATGAAAATACACAAGATTCCCTGCGACTCTGAGTTTCGTGCGTATGCATTCATCAGGCAGATTTAATGAAGAACAGACTTATTAGCTAGCTATATATATATACATATTTACGATGAGTAGAACAATGGGGTCCTGATTACAATGGGTGAGAAGGGCGGAACTGGGGGTGTGGTGTAAGACTGGCTGAGCTAAAACAAGCGCAATATAATAGCTATTGTGTAGGATAAGCCTTAATTGTTCTTGAGATAACACTTGTTTTCATGTCGGCATTTGGATACAAGCTCGGATCGTTTGTTCAGTAGATTGTTGCTGCGTTTAATTATATGAAGTTTTTCTGCCAAGCATAAATCACATCTTTCGCTTGAATTGTGATAGGGGCGGGCTCTTGCAATGATAGACCATGTAGTTGTAAAGCTGGTGTTGCTGTCTTTGAGTTGCCAGATGTATTTTGATAATTCAGTGCTATTAGAAAGTTTCCTGTGGGTGAATGTTGACTTGTGTTGAGTGTATCTTTGTTTAAAAGTTCCTTCAGTCAATCCGATGTAGTTCTTGGTAGTGGTTTTGATTGTCCAATCAAACCACTACCGCAGCAACAACAATCTACTGAACAAACGATCCGAGCTTGTATCCAAATGCCGACATGAAAACAGGTTTTATCTCAAGAACATTAAGGCTTATCCTACACAATAGCTATTGTATTGCGCTTGTTTTAGCTCAGCCAGTCTTACATCACACCCCCAGTTCCGCCCTTCTCACCCATTGTAACCAGACCCCATTGTTCTACTCATCGTAAATATGTATATATATATAGCTAGCTAATAAGTCTGTTCTTCATTAAATCTGCCTGATGAATGCATACGCACGAAACTCAGAGCCGCAAGGAATCTTGTGTATTTTCATTTAGTCATTTAATTCTATACACCTCTCTACACAAACGTGTATTGAGCACTCTTTAGCAGTGTTTCCTACAGTTTCTTATGATGATGATGATGATGATGATGATGATTATTATTATTATTATTATTATTATTATTACTTTGATGATAATGATGATGATGATATCCACACAGGATATCATCACTAATGTTGAATACTTACTATCCAGCGAAATGAATTGAAGAAGCCTTGTTTCCATATTGGTACAATGTTTGGATGATTGAGACGGCGAAGCTCGGTGGCATGCTGAACATCTTGTTGTGAAAGTCTCTCCCACGTCCATATGGACCCCTAAAGATGTTGAAAGGGTAGACAATAATACGACTATTTTCAATATGCTTGGAATTGCATTCCGTCATGTACATCATTGTTGCTCGATCGCTCACGACAGGTTTTAGAAATCACATTACTCTACAGTCATACTACGGTGGTTAGCTTGAGATGCTGTTATTAAAGGCATATGCTATCAGTTTCGAAGGTTTTCTTAGGAAATACAGTAAAAACGCGTATATCATTTCAAATATATTGAGGAGATGCTCCTTTTACCCGTTCTTGCCTATCGGTCTTATCTCCATAAGAAGGGATAAAGAGAATAAAAATACTTCTTACTTGATTTTCTGTGATAAAATAATCTGCCACGAGGTCATCATAAATATCTGGGGAAAAAAGCAAGGAGCTAATTAGTTGAACCATTATTTCTATTTCACGACACATTTTATTAGGGTTTGACAGATTATGGCATAAAAGGTCTAATCGGTATGACATGAGAAGGAGTAGAACACGACTAACTGAGCGTATCTTTGGAGTGTTTTCTAATACAGCCTTGTAATGGTTCACACTACTCTTATGTAGAGGTTGCAAAGTGTTCACCATTGAAAGCGCTAACTTAAAAGTCATGCAGAAGGTTGTTTTTCTCTAGGGAACAACTTGCGTGACGGATGTGACAACGTCCAGTAGTGTTATTATGAAGCTGTATTTGACAAGTATAAAGTTTTAAATGCGTTGTAAATAGCTTATCTCGACACTGCCAAGGATTTGTCCCAAAATTTTCACTAATCTACACGTATTACCAGACTGCTTGTTATCATCTTTCTCCGTTGAATCTAAGTTAACATCCTTGAGAATATCTGTGGGTAAAGATTAATAAAACTAAAAAATTCAACGAGGGGGCAAGAGTTGAGGAGTTGAAACGAATGGCAACTTAGGAGGAGGTTAATTATAGGTCTAGTTCACAAAGAATTTGTTTTGTTGGTACGTGCGTTCGTCGCCTCGTTTTGAAGAAACCTGCAATTGAGTCGGTTCCCACATGAGCTGATATTGCTTTCCTGTTTATGGCTTGTGGTAAAAGATTAGAGATCAAAACCTCTTCAAGAAGAGTTACAAATAGTTGATTCTAAATTTGATCGAAATTTGACACCACGAAGGAAACAATCAAGGTCTCAGAGGTCATTTAAGTAAGGCCCTAAGACACTTGTTGGATGACAAAATTGAGGGGCGCATCTAATTGCTTTCATTCTGGACATAAGTGAGGCACTTACCAGCAATTGTACTGTACACAGCCTCGCCATCCGAAGCGATCTATGTGTGGCAAAAAGTAATGA
>NC_090893.1:16880636-16950636 GCF_036669925.1 Montipora capricornis
TGAGATTCACTTAGTCGTCTCATGTTGTCAGCTTCGTTAATCAGTCGCCTTCTTGCCTCGAAATCTGGATTGTCTGCCAGAAGATGATTTTTCTTGACGTTCAACACTTTGACGGCCACCTGGAAAAATGCAGCAATCAATGGGAAATTCATAAGTATAAACGTTTTCCAAAGGAGAGATTAGTGACCTTAACACCTTCAAATACGTTGCATCTGTACTTGAGATGTCAAAATGTTTGACAGGATGGGAGGGGCTGGATGTGGCTTATGCAAGTGGTAAGAAAAACAAAGGTTTCTTGATACTTAAGACGTGCAATAGCTGTCGCCCATCCCCTTTCTTGTCTCAATCATCCGCTCGCCCTAGCATGTGTATCACCTTTTAGTTCCGCTGAGACTTTCCAAAGAGGAAATATATTGAATGAACGCAGACAGAACAGAGAATTACACCTTAAATAGATCAGTCACTAAGTTCTCCAAAAGGTATTGTGATGCCCTTTGAAGTTTACAAAACAAGGAGAAGCGCAACACTAACCACGTTAGAGTAGCAGAACTCTTTGTGTCAAATGCCATATAAGAAGAATCTCAACAACAGTTTTCTTGACATGGCAAATTAACTCCATTAGATTTACCTCCATTAGATTTACCTTTTTGCGTTGAAACATTCCCGTGCTGATAAAACACTCGGCGCTATGGCTTACGATCGTGTTGTTTATCTCCAGGGTTTGCGTTTTGTAAGTCGAAGATAAATGTTCCTTATGTCTCTCTGCTGGAAGTGCTACCGCTTCCTGCTGGTTGTGGGACAGGAAATGGATCATGATCTTCCTTATCTCCGGATCAGAGCTAAAGAGAAGCTCTGAAGCTCTATTCTCTAACAACGCTCTGCATTCGGGCCTGTCCTGTACCTTTTTGTCTCTAAGAAGGTAAACTAGAGTAAGAGCTGCCTCCTGCCTCATCACTGTTAAAAAAAGCAAAACAGTTCTAGTTGGCTAACTGAAAACTCGTCATCTTTCCTTTTCATTGAACCAAAGTTCTACATTAAAACTCTCAGCTGTTGCTTAGAGACGACTTTGAAACATCTTTATTTCTAAAAATTCCTTTTCCTTTATCTTAGAAAAGCATTTTTTAACCTAAAAGGCATCTCCTGGTTCTCTCCTTTATTGGAAGTTCATATGTTATACAAAAATTTGGTTTTATCAACGGAGTTGATAATGTAAATTGACCACCGTACAGCGATCCTAAAAGCTCCGTTGATAAAACCAATTTTTTGTATACTACTTCCCCACCGACGCAGCACCAAAGTTTGTTTCGAAACCACCCCCTTCGTTCATATGTTATGGTCGATTTGGAGCATCAAAGGGTTTTAGGTGGAATTTTGACCCACGAACACCGTTTGAAAATTGCTTGGTATCCGGAGTAAAAACAAATACTCATATTCTGCAGTAATAGAATGCAGAGCAAGTTCTACAGTATCACCTTTTGTGGTATTGTTTTTTGCGATCTCGACGAGGAGTAATGATGCGGCTAGGCAAAACCGCCAATCTTCTCCACCACCTCCACTAAGAAAAGCTTCCACAATCAATCTGATCAGTATCAATGCTCGTCTTTCAGTATCCATTTTTGGATTAGGACGCTCACTGTGGACCTATGACGAGAGAATAAACTACGTCATGCCTTTGAAATCAAATAACTGTTGACAATTAAGCAGTTCGTGTTTCAACTGTGCGTACAGAAAATGGAAATAATTTTATGACCATGCCCAAATAATGAGTCATAGTTGCTTTCGTAAGTTTTGTTCCTCTTACAAGTGTAAATACATCGTCTATTTTTGACAAGACTGTCTTAGAAAATAACTGAAGAGAGTGTAGTGTAACGTGAAGTGCTATATTTCTATCCCATATGAACCATGTGAGCGTTAGCCCTACTGATGGAACTGGGCCCACACAAGGACAGAGAAAAACTCTGACCAGGGTGGGAATTGAACACACGTAAACGTAACCTTTCCTTGTACTTGTACATGTTAATTGCCGTGACTTTAACATCTTCAGTTCCCACGGCCTGCTCCAGTCTGGCCTTGTGGCTCAGTCGGTAGAGCGGCGGAGATCCCACCCTGGTCAGAGTTTTCTCTGTCCTTGTGTGGGCAAAGTTCCATCAGAAGGGCTAACGCTCACATGGTTCATATGGGATAGAAATATAGCACTTCACGTTACACTACACTCTCTTCAGTTAATTCTTTTTAAAATATATGTGCTTCACGGCCAACGTTTGTATAAACGTAACCTTTCCTTGTCTTAGAAAATGTCGTACGATGTCAAAAGGAAATGGGCCGATCGGGATCATCACTCGCCCCAAACCCTCAGCTTTTGGCGGTTGCACCATCACAAGCTCACTTTGGATCGAGAGCTTGCATGGTTAGCAGCTGTGAGGACAAATTCTTGCAGACAGCTTGAATTTTTTTTTTTTTGAAATGTTATTCCGATATTGTGCCAAGTCATAAAAACGGTGTTTTGGGATTTAGAATTAAAAAAAAATCCTTAAAGAACCGTTTGCATTCTTTTGGAAAGCGGTATTTTTGATCCGGAGTCCGTACCCGAAGATTCGAATAAAGAATCCTATGCCTGTGTGTAGCCCTTGACAAAAGAGCCCTAGTGTATCACGTTGCGCTGTTAGCTTAGTTTTGAAATCAATCAGGGACATCTTGCGTCTGCTACGTTTTGTTGTATGATAATCGTTTCTCATAGACAAGGCTAATAGCTTGCCATGAGGGCCAACAGGCACGGTATGGCGTCAGAACTCGAACAATCATTATTAATTTGTAAGTACGAACCTTTCCATGCAGATGGTACAAAATGCTATGCAGCTCAGCCCACGATAGATTTTTCTTCCTTTTTCTCAGTCTTTCAAGAAGAGTTAAATCCTTGCTCTCCTTTCTTGCATTTACACAGAACTCTTGGCATTCCTCCAGGAAAGTCTCCATTTTTCCATCTGTTGGCAAACTTTCGCTAGGTTTTAAGAGACAGGAATGGGAAAACAGCATGATAGTAAACTCTATCGAATAACGAAGTGTATCCTTCTTTTTGCATTTTACTTGCTTTTGATGTCTTTGTAGTTCTTCTACAATTCTCTTCAGATCGTTTTCCAGATCTGCCACGAGCAGCTGATCCTGCAGAACGTCGGGTTTTAGGAGCAATGATAAGATGCGACTGTAGACAAGGAGTTTGAGTGTTCTTTCGCATTGTCCATCTTTCCTAAATACCCCTTCGTCAGAAAAAATGGACGACCTCATGATTCCTTCCAGTTCTAGTAGACTCTCATGGCCCCTTTCAAAATTATCTTTGCAGATGAGATGAAGAAGCAGTTGTAAGGAATGTTTCACGACTTGACCACCGCTGACACTGCCACTTAGTTTGGCCAGCTGTTTGTAAACGCGTTTGTTTAAGTCGTAGCATCTACCCCATGATTCTTCTAGATGTGGAAGAATTTCAAGCAGAATAAATTGTTCACGGCGTTCTTTGCACAAGTCCCCAGCCGTGTCCATCTTCTGGATAAATTTTTCTGGGTTTTGGAAGAATGACACAATGGTCCGCTGACAACCATCGCACCCTAAAATTGTTGTTTAGAATAATAAAACTTAATTGAAATCGAAAAAAATGCCTCAGATTAGTGCTTTGCAGAAGGCTGGTGTAGTGCATGATATGGGCCATTCGTCGTTAAAACTGATCTCTTTGACAGAAGAATTTAATGATTATCGGGCAACATTTTTTCGTTGACAGTGGTGTTGACAGTACTGTTAACAAAGAACTAGAAATATCTTATCATCGCACCTTTCTGTGAAATAATCCCTTTGCTTGGTTTCGGATCCCATTCGAAACTTCGTTCTTCCCTGTGAAGTGGGGAGTATCTGTACACGCAGTAGGATCCTGGCTGAAGACTACCGACTTGCCAAGGAGTATTAGCATCTTGTGGCGGGAAATCCTCATCTTGTCTGTCCTCTCCAGACTGAGAAAACTCAGATGGAGTGAGAGAATTTGATGTGTTGGCTATAGGGAGAAAGAAGAAGCATAATCGTCATTGAGGTTTTCGCGGGAACATATTTTGTCCCTTGTGATCATGGATTTTTGTATGAAATTTACCACACAGGTATTAACAAAGTTTTAATCCTTGCGGATGCAGTTCCATCATTGGGACTTAAAGAACTCCAAGGAAATCCATTGAATTTGATAGAATGCAATGAAATTCCATAGAACTCTAAGAAACTTCAACTTTAGCAGGGAAGGCGTCTGATCTGAGAGGTTGTTCTCCAGTTTTCCCCTCTCCTCAAAAGCCAACATTTCTATTTCCAATATATCCCTTTCACGGTTAATTTTTCCCATTTATATTACAATGTAATCTAAAGTGGATGCGAGGCAATTTCGCGTTAGAACTACAAAACAGCCCGAAATAGCCTTTTTCACGTTTAGTTTTTCTCATTTGCATTACAATGTAATCTAGCATGTATGTGAGGCAATTTCGGGTTATTTTGTAGTTTTAACCCAAAATTGCCTCGCACCCACGTTAGATTACACTGTGATGCAAATGGGAAAAACTAAGTTTTAAACCGTGAAAAGGGCTATTGCCTCAAATACATGCTAGATTATGTTGTAATGCAAATGAGAAAAACTAACCGTGAAAAGGACTATTTTATCGAATGCGGGACCTCCCGGAAAACCACTTTCGAGTGAGTGGAGCTTTCTGGGTAAATATCATTATTTAAGCCCATGAAAGTACATAAAACTCCATTCGTCTGAGCTGTGAGGAACAGGAGAAACAGAAACAGTTGTTGTTTGGCAACTGACGGCAAAGAAGTGTGTTTAAATGTAGAACGCACTTTCTAGGCAAGCAAAATCACTAAAATGCGCTGTTGTGTAGTTTTCCTTCCTTAACTGCGCTGCCAACAATGATTAATTTAAGGACCCTCACTAAGTTTCAGCGGGGCCACAGGAAAAAAAAAAGGTATATAATTGAAGTGCGGGTTATAGGTGAAAAGGATGCATGGGTCATCCTTGGGCTATAGAAGTGATCCTTTAGTCTAGGTAAGTGCGAGGATACCTTCTCCCTCTCAGCAATAGAAAAACTCAGCTTAATTAACGGGTACGTTCTCTTAAAGCCAAGTTGGGTCTTTGCCAATCAGACCGCGACGCATCGTATTATCAGCCATTATGTTCACTAATGATACGACTTTCTGTAGGTGATTGGTTGGTCTCCATCTTGTCCTACTACTTCACTTTGTAAACTTCACTTACATACCTGAAGTGGTCGTGCACTCCGATGAAACTATGGAATCTAATGTCTCACTTGAACCTTAAAATCAAAGGAGTCGAGATATTTAAATTATGACGATGCCTGTTAAGGGTTAAGAATTGAATATTAGAGAGTTCAAGAAACCTTGATGGCCACGTCAACAGCAATACCAAAAAAAAAAAGAGTATCATTGGTTAAAAGAGATAAAATAATCGTGCTGCACGTGTTACACGCATTTCAGAGCATGTTTGTGCTGTAAAAAAAATGTTTGTGCAGTACTCCAGAGGGGTTGATACAAATATGATCCTTTCATTTCACTCTATTTTTACTCTGAAACCGCTTGTACCCAATAGCCCATTTCCGAGTTGCTGCATGCCTCAGTTTCAAAGCGAGTCCTGGCGCACAATCATTCAAATGGCAATGAGTTGCGTATTCTTATGCAAATCAAACTCATTTCCCTTACAATTGTTGAGCACCAAGACTCGCTTCGAAACCGAGACAAACAGCAACTCGGAAATGGCCTATTCATTTTACAGGATACTTCTCCCACATTGTACGACGCGAATGATATGGCATATATATCCACGAAAGACTTACGGTAATGCAAAGTGATATTTTGAGATGACGTTTTCGTCGACAACGTATGCCGTCCTTGAATTGATTTTAAAGCCCCTATTCTAGGATATCCGGTTTGCTCGCTTTCAGAAAACAATTACCCCAAGCAAGACAGAGTTGAATCCTATAGAGTGTTTTCGCTCATGTGACCAACAGGAATATTTGCATACTAAAACAAAAGGAAGAATTTGCATAAAAATGGCTTTCAATTCCCAAAAGAATATTTCATTCCTCTAACATGGCCGCTGATTCTTTGTTTCACTCTTCCAACATGGCCGCCGTGACGTCATGTGGAAACATTTTGTACCATTCCAACGGGAAAAAAGCTCAAATGTCGTTAATAAATGCAAAACACTTTTATGAATTTGACGGGGGATTTGGGGACCGATATAGAGAAAAATGCTCTGACATAATAATGTTGTGACATCTGAAACTCCGTGGAGGCCATAAAAATGCGTTGCTTTACCAAGATTTATCAGGTGCGATTCGAGTCATGGCCGAATACCCAGAGAAATTAAGGCTGTAAATAATGGGTTGCAAATTTTCGAAGGTGTGAATTGCCTTTTGTTTGTTTGTTTGTTGTTGTTGTTGTTGTTGTTGTTGTTGTTTTGTATTTTCCGTGAATTATGAACTGATGGCCTTATTTTGTTGTGCAACTTGTTTTGTTTAGATTCAGGAACCCTTGGGGCATGTGCTCCTTCCAAGATTCATCATAGTACGTGTGACTACCAACGCGGAGAGTCACGTGATTAGTACGTTTTCGAGGAGGGAGTGGTTTTGTGTGTGTAAGTTCAAAGTGGCCGCTACAGCTCGGTGCGTGTCTTCATTTTCATCGACGTTTTGCCTATTTGTACCTTAGTAATCGTTGCGTTACCTTTTCTGTTAGAAAACCGCCAAAAGTGGAGTGTTTACGAGAGCGGAGATGTGAGTGAGATTGCCACAGTGGAATAAAGTTGTTGTGTTTAAAGCTGTCCTGTGTCCGGTGTTTACTCGCCCGCTACCGAATCGGTCGTGGTTTGCTGGTCACAGTACGTAGTAGTTCAATTGTAGCCGAGTTACAAAAAAAAAAAAAAATTCCGTGAAACGTGAAATGTCAATTTTATCATCAGAGAAATGTAAAAAATACCATTTTACTGTAGTGGAGCCTAATCATTACTGCCCCCTTTCCTTAATGCACGCGCTAAATGGTTGCCTGCAATCTGATCAAGCTATGCCCACTAAGAAAAGTTCTCGTCTCCGTCTTCACAGAAAAGTATACATAAAGTGCAAGATTCTGGGAAACAACGTCGGTCCATTAGGTTCGTTATACAGGAAGGAATAGCAAAATCTGTGTTTTTAAATAGCTACATTTCGGAGATTCGGTCCACTAGGCAGTGAATAATTTTGGAAGAATGAGAATAATTATTCTCATTCTTCCAAAATTATTCACTGCCTAGTGGACCAAATCTCCGAAATGTAGCTATTTAAAAACACAGATTTTGCTATTCCTTCCTGTTTCACTACGTAATGATTGAAATACTCGTAGGCTTCTCGAGAGTTATCAATGGCTCCTCAGGGAATGTTGCACCGAGCGATTTTTTATCCTTCACCTTGTGCGCAACGAATTTAGGAGACAAGTTGCACTAGAAATCGTCTAGTGTAACATGGGCTGTATTAATTTTTGTCATGTTTTTGCCTAATCGTTGCGTATCGATACGGATGCGTTCTTCAGTTTTGTGAATAATTACAAAGCGATTATTTGTTAGCACATTCAAGGTCACACCGCAATTCTTTTTCATCACACGGAGGTCTTCTAGAATGTTTCATAGATCACGAAAGCCTCGGGTATTTTCCCACCCGATTGAAAATACATAAATGACCATAACTGATGTCGTAAGGCTATTAAAAATTAGGGGAGAGGGAAGGGTGGGGAAAGCGGAGTGGGGAGGGGTGAGCCTACCAAGCATTTAGGCAACTTTGACATTTTGGTGTGCGAAGCTTTAAGAATTACGCCGTATGACTCCACGTGGCTGTCATTTTATGCGTTAAACTTTTACTGGATCAAAAAGTAACAGGAAAAAAAACTCATGAAAGGCAATTTCATTTCCCTTACGCTCACGGAAATCGACGGTTTCTCATGCATGAACGTTTCCCTCTCGATATCTTCGAGATGTCTCATGTTTCAACTCGTGTGTAGGAATGCTGCTCGCTAATGTTCCCAAATTTCCCTTTTTATAGGCACTTGCAATTGCGCAAACGTAAATATTGGGGGCCCTAGAAAGAGAATTCAATTGAATGCCTTTCTCTCTGACAGAATTTTCCTTGTAAAAGAGTCGAACAAGATATTTGCATATTTTGCTATAAGTCTGTGGTTGATACTGATAATGTTATCAGTTACCTCGGGCCGACCTTAAAATCTACTCCACTTCAAATGTTAATTTTGCTGAGGTTTTCGAACGTGAGCAGTAGCGGTGTGTACACTATTGCCAGTGTATTGCTGGCATGTATTGATGATATTTCCTTATTCTTAAACAGCTGAGTTTATAGAACCTTATTAATGAATGAATGAGGTGAAAAGGCTTCCATAATAATAGGAAGATGAATGTCTTTAGGTATCAGGTGTCCAAGAGTATTAAAGTCCTGTCCTTCAACGAGATAATAATTGGTGATCATAATATTGAAATGTATTCGAGAATCGCTAAACATCTGTCTATGCTAAGTTTTCAAAATACTGAGGACCAAAGACTTGGCAAATGGGTAAATTAGCAAAGGAGAGCAAGGAGATTACATTGGCTGACTTAAACGCTTAAACAACTTCCTCGTAATCAAAGATCAGCTAATTTCCATCACTTCCATAACAAACAATCCTCTTCACATTATGTTTCAATATTCCGCGGTCCAATCAAGCATGCACATTGCTCAGAAAGTTAGCAACTATCGTACTTACCATAGCTTTTTAAAGCCATGTCCACCTCTGCAGCCTCAAAGGAACAATGGGCTTATTTAAGTAGAGTTATTTTTTGAACCTCCGTTAAATATATCTAATTTCAATCGGGGAAGACCCCGCTGAAGCTCTTTGGTGGATGTGATGTCATACGAGGAAATTGATCTGGAATTCATGGCGTTAACCAGTGCTTTGTAAGTTTAATGAGTCCTGTTTCTCTAGTTCTAATATGCTCTTTGTCTTTGGCTCAATTTGCTTGATTTCACATTGGTATACAGCGCATTGCACGCATTCGATACACGTCTGAAGCAGCGAATGCAACTTAATGCATCACCGCACGAGAGTAATTAAACTAATGCACTAAATTTTTCGTCGAGCGTAATAAATGGATTTCTTGCTTGAAAACGTTGAACCTCCTTCTCATTGTGATTTTGTTTATTGCCTCTTAAATGAACATTTTTGTTTTTCAATCCAATTGAAAATTGCACTAATTTGATCACTGAAGCTGCAATGGGTCTCTTTAATTGGCTGTCAAAGAGATTTTTTAGGGATTTCGTCATACGCGACTTAATTCCCTCTCAGCACTTAACCCTTGCTCTCCCCTGCCTATTTTACAACGTCTTAAAAACCATTTTGAGGTTATTTGAAGTTTTTCGATCTAAGTAACCAAACAGAGTAGAAATTTAGAAGAAACATCGATTATGTGTTTCATTGACTCAACATAAAGTTTCTCCGAAATACACTCACAATCCCTCCCCGGTAAGGTTAACAGTTAAAAGAGGATGTAGGGAGTTTTTGCATCAAAATTCAGAGCGAGCCGGTCAAACAATTATTCCGAGTTGTCAGGGTATGATGAATAATATCTCTGAGCCCTATGATTTTAAAAGATGTTCAAAAAGACCCTTTGTGCAACAAGACGTCCATACAATGCTCTAAATTTCTCAGACCTCGAGCGCTCCTTAGTTGGTTGTAATGGTAACTAAGTTTGAAGTTATAACAATGATACAACACGAAATAGCCAGTCAACAAAAGGTGACGATATTTTTTACTGAATTAGAACTGACATAATAGTGTATCATAATTTACTTACAGAGGCAGACAGCTTCGATGGTTCGGGTCATTGACTACTGTTTGCGAGGTCAGTTACAAAGAAAAACAGGAAGTCTCGATTGAGAGGGCCACGTACTCTCCCTTTTCGTCGAATAAAGCAAGCATTGTGCAATAACTGCTTTTACTTTCAGTTCAGAAAAAAAAATTCAACAGGAGCGGTCCATAATAGAATTTGATTGCATAATAAATTAGCAGAGTTTTTACGCCGTAAAGTTGTAAAGGCTCATTTAAACGGTTTCAACATTCGTTCAACAAAAGTTGAACGGAAGTTGGGCAAATGTTGGAAGCAAAAACAAAGTTTTGCGGGTGCTGGGTTCGAATAATTGCACCAACAATTGAGTCGACAGTTTGATTGCGATGACGCAAGAACAAAAAACCAGAATTTCTCGTTCTGATTTGGGCCTAATATACCGGCTTCAACTCCATCCAACTAGAACAAAAGAAATGTGGAATCGATGTAGGAGGAAAGAACGTTAATTTCTTTTTTCTTGCATCGTGAATCGTGATTTTGTTAATTGATGTGAAGCGTGATTGAGGCATTTTTTAGCTCGTGGAGAGCTATCGGGATGGTCGGCGAATCAGGCTGTCAGGCCTAAACAATGGTAAATTTGTAATCGACTTCTCTGGTCGTCTCAAATTCGGCAGGCGCATTCATGCATTCGTAACAGAAAAATGTATTACACTGCATTTGTAACCACTCTATAGGCTTGATAATGCGCTATATCACCTCCCTGACGCAGTATCTTACTTACTCCACGAGCTTACCACAGGATATCTTTGATTGTTTTTTGAAATGTGAATTTCTTTCTTACGTCCCTGAAAGAGTGTCGGAGACTGGATCCGAGTGTTTTTGATTGACAGTTAAGTTGCATGCGTCAGTGATTTTGTGTGTTTTGTCGCGACGAGTGTAGGAGTGGTTTTTTTCAAGATCTGTAAAAATTTCTTTTGTGTGTGACCTGTGTGATTTAGTCGGGCAACATTCGATAAACAGGAGGCATTCCCGAAAAGAATTGTCTGAAGAGCTATCTATCCCATTTCCGATCACAGCTAGTGGCTGCCCTACTGAATCCTTATCAATCCTGACTTCCTGTCAGAGGTCAAAGAATCTGGGGATGAACCTTCCCCTAGGTCTCCTCTGTAGGTTTCTACAGTCCCCAGGCCTAGGGTCTTGTGGGAACAGTTTCAATATGGCGGAGGTTTCGGAAGTCTTGGACGTCACATGTCCAGTGACCATCATACTCAAGGTTCAAGTGAACAAAAGAGAAGAATCAGAGGAGGATGAAGATGTTAGTGCCTAGGAATCGAAACAAGAAGTTGGCGGGAATAACAGAAAACTGAATTTTCTTTTATGGCTCCGAGAACACGATCGGGATGTATCAGGGGGAACGTCATTTAGGGCTGTTTTGTGGCAATAAGAGGTAAGTCTAAGACCTCAGTTATTAAGTTGTTCTCACCTCCGTGAAATAGCCAAATGTTTGTCCGTCACTCGTGAAAATGCGTTTTTTTTAGCACGTGAAACGCGAAAAGCCCGATTTAGTTTATGTGAAACGTGATCTTTACCCCCACCCCCCCTCCCCCCCCCATACCCCCTCATGTAAGTCAGTCGGTTTAAATTTTATCCAACGCGCTTTCAACAATGTTGAACGACCTTAAATGACGGTTGAAGCAAACTGATTAAAACCGTTTAAATGGGCCTGATACAACTGTTGAAACGCTATACTCAAATGTATAAGATTAACGGTGCCTACTAATTCAAAGGTGTCTTTGCGCGATGTATGAATATGCGGGAAAGGAGACCTTAACAATAGTCTACAACTGTTATTGACATCCAAAAAGAAAATTGAGGGTAACCACGCATTTTTCAAACATAATTGATTAGCAATATTTGTAAAAAGCTATAACATACAAAGCAACGTATGGCGTTCTTTTCCAAACTGAAGCCTAATTATCTCTGAAAAATGCATGGTTACCCCCAGTTTTTCTTTTGGATTCCAAGGGCCTTGCTAAGTTCAGTTTTCTCCACATGGTGTTAAACCACCCAAAAATATCTCTTTATTAGCAACGACAACCAATAGGAAACCCGAGTATCTCGACATGCGCAGAACATATGCGCAATAACAGTAGTAGGCACCGCCTTTAAAGAAGTAGATAATCATACTACAAGACTGAAACTGCAAGTAGCAAAACTGAATACATAATAACTTCAAATGCATCAATGCCAGTGCCAGATGGTTCCTGCAGTCTTCATCAATTACTAATTTAATAAAAAGCGAGAGCATTCCCATCCGTGCATATGGCGAGAGCTACTGAAATTTAAATTGACCAATCAGAATTCAGCGAGCAGGAAGAACTATGCTGTTCGACATCACGTCAATTGTTCACAATTAAGAGGCCAGAAAACCATTTAAAATATTTTGTGGCAACTTTTTGTCAACAAACTTTGACGCCAAAACTGGGTTGCCGGCGAGCGGCGATTCGAACGTCAGCTGTTGTGCTTAGGCTTGCTATTTGTGCATTTTTCAACTATTTTAAGAGGAATTCAGTATGATATTTTCGAGTCAAGTGTAAGAAGAAGTCAAAAATGTGTTGATAATGTATTTATTTGTGTTACCTCCGCGAAAAAAAAGACTTTGGTAGCGTCGTTGCAACAGGTAGATCGACAACAACGTAGTTTGTACATAGAAATGAGTGATTCCGATGAAAGGGAAGATGATTGACAGGATAGCACAGTTTTCAGTGCCGCGTGCACTGTGGGTGCGGGTTCCATACGCAAGGATAGTTCACATTCCTTTGTCCAGGGTTTCACGGAAGTTGGAAAGGGAAAGTGCGCTTTGGATAAAAAATATCCCCGTAGCTGTGGCCGTGAAAACATTTTCTGAGCTTTCCTGTTAGGGCATAGCAAACATCAAGATATAAGTAAAAGTGTGATTCAATTTCTTTGTCGCCACTGGGCGTTTACGGTTCTTGGTTAAGGCCCCTTTTAAACGTCACATTTTAGCAAATTACAAAAATTTATTGTTTTTGTTCATTTGCTTTAGATTCGGCACATGTAAAATGTGACGTTTAAAACGGGCCTTAAGTCTAAACAGGAACCCATGATTAGGAGCCTCCCTATACCCTTGTTCAGGAATATTTTTTTCTCCCAATTAAATTTATACTAGAGTCGTTTTGTAGAGCGAACCGGAAATGTTGCGCCCGGATTGATAGACATTTTGACAGAGAGAGTTTCAAATAAATGTCCCCGGATTTAGGGGAGAAGCGCTTACGGCATCACAAAATCTTGGGTGGTTGCCTTTTTTCGTAATTCTTTCGGGACTTTTAGCAATTAAAAACTGGGATCTTTTTGGATTTTCGACTAAGGAAACTTAGGAACCTAAAGAGAAACAACCGACTTAACTATTAGAGTGTAATGTGAAGTGCAGCCAATTTCTTTCTTTTATCTCGAATTTCAGAGCTACTATCTTGGATACATTACATTTACCGCTAAAATACATAGAATTTACCCATACAAAAGTAAATTAATACATAGAATTTAAAGAAAAAAATAATTAATTCAAAAGAAAAGCTGCTATACAAAATGCTGCCCTGGATTCTCATTTTAAAACCTGTTAACTCAGTGGTACGGATAAAATCACAGGTAGCGCATTCCACAACATAGCTGATAAGTAAGGAGAAAGAATTAAGACCATAACTGGTTGTGCTAGGTTTATTGAAGGACAGAATGTAACTTCCGCGAAGACCATGAGAAGAAGGCCGGAGAGAAAACTCGGTTGTTTTTCATATGCAGTAGCAGAAAAATCCTACAAAAACAAACTTTTATACTATTAATATGAAGAAAATTTGAATGCGCTTATTGCATAGAGATCATATAGAGCTTGCCTTTAGTAATCTCTTATTTACATTATACAAGAACAACTGACGAAAGGCCAGGTTTTGCTACAAGTATAACGGCGCTACTTTGTCGCAAATGTTCTATGACAAATTTGTTCAGAAATCAAAAGTCTACATTAACAGCACACCAGCGCTACTCCTTAGTATCTGGCTAGACATTTTCCTCTCACGTTTTCCTCCGGCCGCGCTTCAGCCATTTGATGAGGGCCAGTCTCCTGCTTCTCAAGTTGCCTCCTTCGTGCCCAAAAGAATTCTGGGTAATCCTGCCATTCCATGACAAGGGAAGACACCCGATTGTCATTTCATAGATTTTTTTTTTTTTTTATAAGTGTCGGGTCATCAGGTCCTACCAGCAAAATACAGCCTCGATTTAAGATTTTAGCTTTCAAAACTTGCCCAAATTGTATCGGTAGGTCCTGGAATTCGTCCACAGAAAGGCCAGAGAGATAACTTCACTCGTGAGCCGCCATGTTTACAACAGAGCATTTTAGCATTTTAGGCGTCCCAGTCTGCGTGAAACCATCTCTCACCTCTGGCTGGAGAAGACCAGACACGCGCGCTTCTTACCTTACGAGTTTATGCCTGGAGAATCTGTTTAACTGAAATGTCAGTTCCTTGTAACTGAACCAGCATCTTAATTTCTACCTATCGGAGAGCCAGAACCTTTACGCATGCGCGGAAGGAATGTTGGAACAAGAGAGAAAACGCAGTACCTCCAGACCCCGGTGCTGGAGCGTCGTACCAAACGAGTCATCCCGGGATTTCTGCCCGTGCGATCGCTTTTGGACGCAGTTGGCCCTTCGCTGCTTTCTGCTACCGACCTTGCCTCCTGGTACGGCATTGAGGGAGAGATATGTCGGCCCCTAAACCATATGTGACAAATCCCACGCCTACTCACACCTACAAACCGCCCTTGTCAATTTAACGTAAGAATTCGATGGCTTAAATATACAAGGGAAAAGTCGTTTTATCTGACATGTGGTAAGCACTGAAGGTCACAGATTACAAAGTGTGCGCACGCGCCCTACAAAAGGTAACATACATAAATGCATGCATAAACTTTATTTCATCTCGAATTTCAGAATAACTACAAGAGCTAATATCTTCGAGACATGACATTTACAGCTAAAATACATAGCATAAACAGATACATACTAAATACATAATATTTAAAGATATGCTAATTAAAAAGAAAAGCCGCTGTACAAAATGCGGCTCTGGAATCTCTTTTGAAACCAGTAAACTCAGTGGTACGGATAAACTCACGTAGCGCATTTCGCAACTTAGCTGATACGTAAGAAAAAAGAACTAAGAAACCATGATAACTAGTTGATCTAGGTTTATTGAGGGACAGAACGTAATTTTCGTAAAGATCATGCCTAAAAAGAGGACGGGAGAGACGACATATTTTTCATATAAGCAGGAAAACCCTTAAAAGAAAAAAATAACATACTTTTATAAAGTAATATCGCCGTATTATCGCCGGGAGATGTCGAAGTGGCGGATTGTAGGACGTTAAAGATCTCAATAATAATAATAATAATAATAATAATAATAATAATAATAATAATAATAATAATAATTGCACGTACTTTTAAGGTTGCGATACATTAGACATAATCTTAACCGTGCTTTGGTTTGTCTCCTGCTCTAGAACTTTGAACATTTAGCATATTTTAGCATATTTTAGCATAAATTGGTTTAGTTTATTATATATATATATACATATACATATTTTAACCTTACTTTTTAATTGTACACTACCTTTTAACTCTAGTTTCACTAGCCGGAGCACAGGCCACGCCTTGGCGCCCTGTGTTCCTTTTAACTGTATAGCATACAGATAGTTTTTACTGCTGCATAATATTCATGCACAGGACATTAAAAAAAATCCAGTCAAAAGATGGGTCACTGTGCTTGTTTTCGCGCTGCAAGTCCTTTATTAATTTTTTTTAAACTTGATCAACGGGAAAAATTGTTGTTATGTAGCAAAAGCTACTGACTATTACCGAAACCTTAAGCCTATACTACTAGTTAGTCCGCGCCAAGATCTTTCAGAAAAGTGATTTCGAATTGCTCAAAAGCAAATTGGACCGCTACATCATCACCTCACACTCACTGTTTGGCTCCAAATGCAGTTTTCACGTCCTTTATATATAAATACTACAACTTCTACTATCCAACTTTTTCCCTCCTTAAAATATGTTTTCCGTGTACCTATTACGAGTACATAACTCCATTAAAAAGAAGGGGTCACCGTGCTCGTTCATGAGAAAATAGCCATTCTTAAGGTCGGCCTCAGTGCCACTGAGGCCGACCTCAAGTTAAGAATGGCTATTTTATCAATGTGCGCGAGCTGAGGCGCGCGCCAATGACGCAAGAAATTATGCGCAGTAGGCGAGTGTTTAACAAAGGTGTCAACACAGTGAGAACGTCGCTGTCTTTACGCGTCAGTTTTTGGACGGCTATTGAACGTGATCTTTTGATGTTAAACACAGGATTGTTTTGACGATCATTTCTGACTCTCTACTGACACGATCGTACAAGCTTCAAACATAAATATCAGCTTTCATAGTGTAATGACGGAGGTTTTATAAGTTATTTCCCGTGAATGAAATGAAAGATGAGTTTTCGGCAGTGAAACTTGGAAAAAATCCGAGGGCTTCCTTGTGGGAGTCGAACAAAAAATGAAAACAATGATTAACGAGGTGACAAGACCCAATTTAATTGGCCATAATTTAGCGGGTCCCGTATTCTAAATGTAGATAATACAGTAAACTGATAGGTCAAGGCTAAATAAGAGAGATCATTGGACACTTCTGGGTTACGATGATGATGTTTATGTGAGTTCTGATGATGGGATAGGTTTTCACTAGAGTGTTTACAGCACAAATCCATAACCTAGAAGTGTCAATCTGCGATGGAATGCGGCCCATCAGTGTTCTGTATCATTTATCTTTAGGAAAGGTGTTGCCAGATTTTTGCGAAGAAAACGTGCCGGTATTGTGTTACTTCCTTTGTTCGGTGTTACCTTTCAATGCATAATCATTAATTAGGAGATCACGCAACTTCTATTTCGTAGCCTTTAGATCCTGGAAGTTTGCATAATAAATCAGTCATTCTTAAAAATTTTGCCTTGTATCCGCTCCCTCTTAGCAATGCATACTAACAAGGAGATCGCACGGCTTGTATCTTTATCTTTTAAGCTTCTTGAAGTTTTTCTTCGATATGATCCACTTTTGAATAATTTCCAATTTTCAATGAAAATTCTCCAAAATTCACATTTTGAACGCTGTTGGAAAATCTTTAGTTTTCCCCAGCGGCTTTTTGCCTAGAAAAATTATGTTATCCCGAGATTCAACGTTTTGTATTTCCTAGTTTCTCGCTTCTACATCTTGCCAAGGGCGGATCTAGGGGAGGTGCACGGGATGCACGTGCACTGGATGCACGTGCACTGGATGCACGTGCACCCCCCTCGGTTACCAAAAACAAAAAAACGTTTTAGTAATGTAAGCTTACCTAAAAATCGGCAAAGCGAATTAAGCTACTACAGGATATTAAAAGCACAAAAACTGCATTAAGTTAGATTTTTATTTGCCTCATCATTTACAGATTTATCATACTACAGCCCTAACCCTCTCAAAAGCATGTATTATACATTGTCTAACATATAAAGATTGCGCTTCCTGTGCATTTCCGTCTGACATGTGCACCCCCTAGCCAAAATTCTAGATCTGCCCTTGTTTGGTCTAGATTTGTGTATTTCTTGAGAATTTTCGGATGGTTCCCCCAAAAAGCCTCATTTTGGACGCTTTTGAAAAATTAGCCAAATTTCTAAATCTAGGCGGTTTTCAAGCGGATTTTTGCATCGATCGAATCTACTGTAGTTGGTAAGTCAATCTAGGGCATCTAGAATCCGGTTCGCCAACCTATAGTAGTAGATGGTTAGTAGAATCTCCCTCTACCAACAATAGCCAACGGAAGTGCTTTAACAAACGTGTCAACACAGTGAGAACTTCGCTGTCTTTAGGCGTCAGTCTTTGGACGGCTATTCAACGTGATCTTTTGATGTTAAACACAGGATTGTTTTGACGATTATTTCTGACTCTCTACTGACACGATCGTACAAGCTTCAAACATAAATATCAGCTTTCATAGTGTAATGACGGAGGTTTTATAAATTATTTCCCGTGAATGAAATGAAAGATGAGTTGTTTTCGGTAGTGAAACTTGAAAAAATCCGAGGGCTTCCTTGTGGGAGGCGAACAAAAAATGAAAACAATGATTGACGAGGATGTATTTGGGAATTATGGTGACTCGGAGACAATCGGAGAGCTCCGAGCAGAAGTCGAACCGCCTACGACCTTCCGATTACTACTTCGGATGCTATACCACAGAGCCGCGGGGGATTCGTAGGAAAGATTGCTTCCGGTGAGAATTGACCCGTTAAAACTTCTAGGGTTGAAATTGTCGAAATGCAGCATTTTCATTATTCATCTCTGCAGCTTTTACAAATTTAGGTCATTCAACTTTTTGTCAATGTTCTTGTTATTCGATCGGCCTCAAGTCCTGTTAAAACCTGAAATATTTTCAATGAGCCTTCTTTATCATGGCATTTGCTTGAATTATAAGCGTTCCTTTGATGATTACGCTCTTTAGAGAACTTTAAATTCATAGGTCAAATATTCATGTTTGTATATTTTCCGGAAAATATTGTTGCACAGACAGAGGACAGCACGTGCAAACCATGTGGAGAGCAAATTTGTGAGCTATAGGCTAAAAAACTTCAAGTGTTTTGGATTAAAGCAAGACATCTTGCTTTTGGAATTACCCTAATGAATCAAAAGAGATTTCTTCGCGTTAATTAAACGGATATCTTGCGCACACCATTCTTGACATGTGCATCGCTTTGTGGGAACTAAAGCAATTAAATCAAGCTTTAAAACATTAATTTGTTTGAATTCGGTGATGTAAGGTCATCCAAATATCATTTCATCAACTAATTGCCTCACGTAGAAGGCGAAATTCAGACACGATTTTTGTGGCCTTTGTGGTTGTTTGCAATCCTCACAATATATTAGGTTATTATGTTACGAAAAAGACCGCTTTTTGTTTTTAAGAAAACGCCCAAGCAGTCTCTATTTATATCTATGATTTATTTTCCACGCAAACAGAAAACACAGCGCCATAATATCGTATATTTTTCGTCAACATTTATCAACTTTGGGGTGTTTTAAATTCTAAATCGGCTTATAGTACAATGTATCTTAGCTAGAGTTTTTTTTCTTTTTTTTTTTTTTAACTTCTGGAGATGCGCTTCAACATTCAACTAAGATTTGCCGGTGGAGTAGCTGGTAGCCTCCTAGCATGCGGAGCGTATTCTAAACTAAAAATCATCAATCGAGGCATCTGTTCTTTGTTAATCTTCTTATACGATACATGACCTTCGGAAAAGTGAATTCGGACTGGCTAAAGAACTACAGCTAAGGGTTGAACCTGTGTTTCATAAATCGACAAAGAAGGGTTTCGTTGTTGCCTTACCAAAAGGTCATTCACACTAGATCACTATCTTCTAAAGCACGAGTAAGATTTTAGAAAACTTTTTTGGTAGTAGAAGTGATAAAACACCCTAAATCCCCTCACTTAGTCTGCTTCAATTTATTTCGCCTTTCGCTAAAAAAAGAATCATTTTGCGATCTCCAAACATCAATATCGCGAGTCATTTCCGATTCATTTCCAACACGGTAGCCCATGTTTTTGACAATAGGGCCGTTTATACGAAAGAAAATAAGCCGCGGCTTACATAAGACGCGAACACCCCATATAAATGGTACAAAATCTACGTTCACGGCTTTCTCAAGCCGCGGCTTATCCTGGCCGGGGAGTTTCTACTCGTATAAATAGTTCCTTTCGCGTATTATGTACGCCGAGGCCAGTGTAAGCCGTGGCTTATTTTCTCTCGTATAAACGGCCCTATTTTGTTTTGACGAAATTTTGACTTTAAGGCGAAGACAAAGGAGAAATTTAAATATCTTTAGAAGAAGATCACCACGAAAGTTTATATTGAAGGATAAAAAACAATAATAATTATTTCTTATTGGTAAAACATTTGTAATTTGATCACGGATCATGATATTGATGTAACAGCCAGAGCTTTATAAAATGGCAAAAGTAATGTTTTCAAAATTGTATTCGACGCCTTTTGGTGTTCGGAGTATCAAAGTGTTTTTTAAAGCTAGATCAAAAACGATCAGTTTATTGTTATCAGCAATATTCCTCGTTAGGTTGGTTTTTTAGTCGAATTGTTTTATCGATCCATCAGAAAAATCTCCAACTTTCTGAGATTTCTATGAAAGCAATTTGGTATCCTAGGTCGCTTTCTTTTCAATTTCTGTCAGAGGTTATAAGTCAGTGTTCGGAAAAAAAGGCGAGGGCTTTTGAATTTTTGGACTCGCACATCAATTTTGTTTTCGACAGAAATCACTATCACCTTACACACGAAAATGATATACTTTTCGATACACTAACAACAAAAGAATGTTTCATCTAAAGCGCCAGTATTTCAATTAACAAATTTATGTTATTTGTGTGAGGATATTGCGACAAGTTAGAAAACCCATTTAGAGCCTTGAAAGATCCTAATTACCGTAACAGGTGAATAGACGAGGCCCTAACTCCACCCACTAAATTTTCAACATTCATTTCACTTGGTAGTTTAATTACTTAAGTACGTATTTATATGAAAAAACACAGAGAATGATATTGAAGAGCTAGATAAACCTTTAGCTAGTATGCTTGCATTAAGAAAAGCCCCCGAAGCAATTCATCTATAGTTCGGCGTTCTTAGTCACTTTGCGTTTACAAAATGTCAGAATGATATAAAAAGATCCGACATCTTGTTGAATTACAGTTGAGGTATTTTATCCTCAGGTTTATTTGATCTTCTTATTATGTCGGTTTGTCACTTATGTTGCAGCCGATTATCGCCGTTTTTGCTATAATTAAAGCACAGCCTGATGTATCAAAGATCCTTGAGAAGCAATTTTTCCCCTCGCGTTTTGATGTAGTTTTACAAATCGCTTCTTTCAGTTTCAATATAATTTCCTGTTCGAGCGAGCAAGAAATAATGCAATTTTCCCCCAAAATTGCGGAAACCAACGGGGGTGGAATAAATTGTTAAAGCTTTTACTCTCTTTGATAACTTTTAATGAACGAAAAGATCCAACATGAAATGATATTGGATTAGCATAAACAAAAATATACAGCTGTTTCAGTCCATAGACAAGAAACACACCAGAAATAAAACAAAATTATATGTGTTTTGAGTGGATAACTTTTTCTAGTCAAACCAATTTCCCTCGAATTAGCGTCCCTTTTAGATCTGCGACATCCAGCAACAAATTATGTGCAATTGAAACACCAAAAATTTTTCAGAGTTTCGCGTATTAGCGAGCACACTGAAGGTGCTGTTTCTTTTGAAATCCCTTAGGACATTGAATAGAAAACGAAGCCTTCCGGATCTACCATGTTTCGATTTTCTTTTATTCAGGTTAGCTTGAATATACGCTGTGGGCTTTTTGGAGATGCTGAAACAAAATTAAATCATGGTGAATTATGGGTTTTTGTGATCAAAAAGTTTGAGAAATTAATAAAATTGAAGAAGGAAATAAATACAATTGTTAAAGCTGTCAGATCATCGCTGATTCAGTTTAAGGCTCACGTGCGTGATTTACTTCTCCGAGTTGAATGATCTTCTTTAAGAACAAAAAGGGATAATTAAATTTTTAGATTGACTGAAGTTGAACTGAGAAGGTTTGTGTCGTAATTTTCATTTAGTGTACCAAAGCAAATACTAGCATCTATTTGTTTAATACGACGCTTTGCGCTTGTGCGAAATCAGGAAAATGAAAGCAAAACCCTCTTAGCAAATTTTTCAGTTTAATTTAATTTTCCCACAGTCGTCTTGTTTACAATTAGCACTGAGTGATACAACTAACAAGAGCATGATCTAAACTGATTTATTGTTATAAATGATCAATCGGTTGAAATGGCAACAAACACCATTCAAAGAATCGCCAGCCTACATCAGCGGTGAAAACTATACATATATGTACACGGCAGTTTAAATTATGAAGCTGTCTTCACTAATCATGTAAAATTCGGGCTTTCTCGTTTCGAGTGGTTCGTTTTTATGGTGCTCTCGACTTTTAACTGCCGGAAAATACCTTAAGTCAAAAGAATCAGGTGAAAATCAAACAAGCCGACATTTATATGGTCCGCCCAGATCTTGTCTTTGACATCTCGAGCAATTTCATGGCGATATACTCCTTAATTTGCCGACAAATTCATCTCTTTCGTTAATTGCTGCCTTCTCTATACCGTATTCTAAAGTTACGATCAAAATTGTTGTTTTAAAGCTAAGAAAAGATATATCGAATTGCAAAACTATCAATGTAGATAACATTGCAAAAGTTATTCAACATAGCACTCGAATTTTACATTAACAGGGCTTCCTTCTACAAATAGTTATTTTTGGTGAATTAGAAAAAAAACATGGTCCCTTGAGGAAAAGAAAACAAGGAAACCATCAAATGATTCAAGAGATCTTTGAAGTGATATCTTTGTGGGATCCACGAGAAGCTTCTAACTTCCGCGGCGTGTTCTTGTGTTATCTGCGTTTCGTTTTGTGTTGGGGAACAGTTTTAAGTGATTATAGAACTTCAAATTTATCAGGCTTTTCACTATTCAAAACCTGTCCCATTTGCTTGAGGCATTTAACGGGAGCATAAAAGACTTCCCAGAGCCATTTTTGCTCAATGTTTTAAAGCCGTTCACAACTTGGAAATGTCTAATTTTACCAAGGAAAAGATTTTCTATTTATTTACCTTGAAAAAGACACAATAAAGTCATTTTATCTCCGAAGTGTATTGTAAACAAAACTGCTCTTAGTAAAATGAAACTCAAACAAAAAATTGATATCGCTGTTTAACAAATGGTTACAATATTACCTTCAAGTAATTGTGCTATTGAAATTGTGTTCAAGATTTTCTGATCTAATTTCCGTGCCTCTCAACATGACGTTCGGTGCTTTCAACTTGACTTTTCAAAGACCTTATCAGATATTGAACAATATTGAAAAGCTTGTGGCATATGTGAATAATTTGAAATAAATTTGGAGTAGCTTTACAAATCTTTTTCCTTAATTTGACACCGAAATTAAAATTCTCATCAAGAGTGTTGAAATGAACGTCACCCATAAAGGCCGAAAAAAGTTAATCGTAATTCCATACATTGCCTTTCCAAAGAATTAACACTAACTCAGTGAAGATCAAGAGTCTCTAGCTACTGATAAACGCTGTTTTTCATATCCTGTTTAAGTTTACCGACCATAGAGAAAGTTTTTATACCAACTGATTACGAAGAGCACTACCTTAATGAGGTAATTATTACATAAGATACAGCAGAATAAATCTTTTTTATGCTAATGAGCGAATAAATCATCGAAGCTCCCGAGGAAAGCAGTTGTTATAAGTGGTTACCGGTATATGTCCAAGTGGGTGGCCCACAGCTACTTTCAGTTGTTCAAACAAGGTTTGCCGACTAAAAACACATCATTGTGTCCTCAGCTTTCACCGAGGAAACCTACTCTGTGACTTAAGCGATTTCAGTTGCAGTGAAAATTCCTCCGTGTAGAATAACGATCGAGTGCTGCAAATAATTATAGAAGAGTTTTCCCTGCGTTGAACAATGGCTTTCCAGGCCGAAGAAAATCTGTATGAGAGCTGCGAAAAGGAGGTGTTAGAGTTTGAGGGGTTTGAAGCAACGAAAATTGACGGAAACGAAGACTTGCTTGTACAAAAACTCCCAGATGAAGAAGAAAAACAAAATGCAACCGGAGTTCAACAAAGCCAAGTCACTGAATCACGAAGACAAACATCTATGTCCAAGCCACCATATTCCTACATCGCTTTGATTACGATGGCTATATTACAGTCACCACAGAGAAAACTCACTTTAAGCGAGATCTGCGAGTTTATAAAGCGTCGGTTCCCGTACTATCGCGAGAAGTTCCCCTCCTGGCAGAATTCGATCCGCCACAACCTTTCCCTCAACGACTGCTTCATGAAGATGCCTCGTGAGCCGGGAAATCCCGGAAAGGGTAACTACTGGACTCTTGATCCCGCAAGCGAAGGGATGTTTGACAATGGCAGTTTCTTAAGACGCAGAAAAAGGTTCAAACGGCCTCGTCCCGCGGAAAACTCTGTTGGTGCTCTGGGTTTTCAGTACTATTGGAATTACGTAGATGCCCAAGTTTGGCGCCCTTCCTTATTTTCCCATCTCTCCGTCCCAAGTTATCTAACCTGCCTTCCGACTTCTTTGCAAAGAGCAAGTCAACCAGTTCGACAAAGAGAAACCAGGGAACGAGCCGTAAAATTTTCAATCGCAAGTATTATTGGCGCTGATCGAGATGAGAAATTCTCGTCTTCGACAAACAATGCAAGCTCGTCTTTCGCTTGTTGCTCTGGCTTGCGTCCATCTACATATAATAGTTCGTTTTGCGCATATTGCAGTCAACTTGCTTGTAAACGGTAAGGCTGGACTCTATAATATCTCTTAGAGAGCCTTCGACGAGCTTTTTGTCACTTTAACAGGACTGGGAGATAGTCAAGTAGAGTCTTTTCGTGAACTCAAGAATACATGTACACTTTGTAGGAATACACAAGGGGATGTGGGTGTATGACACTCATTCTCGAAAGCAGTGAACAAAATTAATTAAGTCCTTTCTCTTTTTCATCTTTTGTACATTGAAAAGAGAGCCTTTTTTGCAGGCAACAGAGTTTTCAATAGAGTTTATGTTCTCAGAAATAATATAACTGGGACATATTCTTTAGAGGGTTTGCAAATATGCTGGTACGAAGCGATGAATTTTCATAAACGTATGACACAAAAGTGTTCAGTTGATAATGTCGCGGGCCAAGAAAGAAAGGAATAAAGACGAGTTGTGTAAAATTGTCCGCGCTGTTAAAAGAAGAGAGATATTCATGGCAAAGGTTAAATGAAAACTCTTTCCCTTTTCGAAATTGGCATCACTTTACAATTACAGAAAGTTCCAGCGCTGTCTTCCTATGATTGCGAGCTCAAGTTTAACCATTCAGTTTTAAGAACTTACTGTTCCATGAAATTGGTAGATGTAGAATTCTGAATCGCAAGCAACGTTGACCAGTTTCGATTAACGGTCTTGATGATGAAGTACCGAGCTGTTGCCGAAGGAAAAGCGTCCAAATTTAGAGACCGATTAATTATTTTTAAGAATTATCCTATGCAATGATTTAATTTGTGCCAGTGAATCGACTGAAAGATTTAGAATTCGTTCATATAAATTGCCAGCTGTTTAATATTAAGAATATATCCATTTGTAGCAAATATTGTACATAAAAGTGTAATAATGAATGAACTAGAATTAACGTTACAAAATAAAGACTGCATGCATGATCGTCAAAGTATTGGTTGATTTCTGTAAGGGCTGTTGAAAATAAATTTAAAATTGAAACAAAAAATTGGTCGTGCATCTATTTTTATATCAAAACCATAATTATCTCATTTCAAAGTATACGCCGTTTGTATTATATGCGCTAGTTATTTCGTTTTCTTCATTCATTGTTTTAACTATGTGGCCCAGCAATTTTTAATAAACGTTTCTGTTTTTTCGAAATTTTACCTGGCTTTGTGTTCAGCCAAACATCAAATTTTGCCGTTTGTCTTTTGGAGACGATAAAAATAAACAATAGAAGGTCTTTATGTATAAGTAATTCCATTTATTGGGCAATTACTCGCGACGAACTCTTGAACAACTCAGGGCTCGACTTTTTGGAATCATCACGTGGTGTTTGAGTCACGCTTGATGAATTTTCTATTTGAATATATTTGCAAAAGAGCAGAAGGCCAACAGGAACTTGCAAAGTGTTTCTTGTGAAAATACAATCGCTTAGCAAATGTGTAAAAGATATATAAACTGTTATCGATTTTAAGATTTTTATTTCCGGGAGTAGTTTCAGTTTGTCTTGTAACCAATGGCAACTCATCCTAAAATACTCGGCCTTAACGAAGCTTTGTTATTTAAGGTACAACAATTAAAACAATTCAATTGTAACTTTATAAAATAGGAGCATTTTGCCCACTTTATTCCAGGAATAGAGTTAACGCCAACTGAGAAAACGTTAGGGATTTTATCACAATTAATGAAAGAGACTTTTTCTCTTCGAAGCAGTATTTCAGTCGATTTGAGCTTATGGTGATACTGGGGTTCGCCAGTGGGCTAGAAATGCCACGTATAAAGTTTGTCTTGCTTATTCATTACTTTTAGTTTATCGTCTTAACTAAAACCTACCTAGCAACGCTATTCGTCCGAATATCTCTGTTTTTGAGTAAATCTTAGCTTATAATAGTGTCGCAACGAGACGAACTTGATGACACACATTAGGTTCAGGATGAAGAAGCTTCTAGCGTTTATTTCTGTTCTCTAAATAACAAAGAAAACGAACATTTTTTCGCCTGGTGGCGAGGTTGTGAGATTGATTCTCTCCTACTCTTTGAGAACGAAATTGCGCCTGATATTTCTGTCACGCGTACGTACGTATACGTGAAAAGTCATCTCCATTTGGGCAGTGTGACCTAGTTAGTCAACAATGCGCTGGTATGGATTTACATGACTATTAAACACGAAAGAAAGAATCTCAATAAAAATATGACTAAACGGTTCAACAAATATCCATAAATATTCTCGTAAAAACTGTCAAGAATTGCATTACCATGAACCGTTTTAACGAAGAAATAACCGGCTTTCTTCTAGGGGATACGAAACTTTTTCGTGAACTTCACATGAATTACCTTGCCGGATGGACGGGAGGTAATTATCACCAAAACAGTCTCAAAAAACCGTATATGTACGACAACAATCCTAAAAAGGACTTTTGAAACTTAGACATTGCGGGCTAAGCCCTCTTAGACTGACTGGTCAGTTTCTATTGGATCTTCAGAGCTTACCAGCCATTTTTGAACCTTATTTCAAGTTGTTGTTTTGCAGAGAACGGGAACGAAATGTACTTGCAGCACGCGTATTTTTTTATTTTGGTGGGATCGATGATTGATATCCCCAAATGTCAACTCCCCGCGCCTCGTTGGCTATTTGCGCATTCACATCCATCCATTTGTGTTTTTAAGTATTCGATGGTTTATTAATCTGAGAAAGTAAACAAGCGGCGCTTTGAAAACATTTTGAGACGTTTACTTTAGCACCTTTTTCTCAGTGTATTTACCTCTGCAATGTTATTGGATCGGTACTGTTACAGGTTTAGTTACATAAAATTGTTCCACAGTCGGCATACGATTCCATAAACAATACCTGTGGGGAAACCTAAAAGCTTTTGGTAACTTCATGGGAAAAGCGCACATTTGCGACTGTACCCCAGTGTATAACCCATGAAAATGATTCATCAAGTCATCTTGGGCATTGTGAGGGTCGGAAGTTAATGCTTCGTAGATATAGTTTTTATTAACGTAAACAATTAATTTAGCATGCGAGCACGTTTTCAGTTAGTGCGAGTGATCGAGGATCGTGATAAGTTACGCGCGAGGACAACGGGAAAGGCGACGGATTTGAGTGAGAACGCAAGAACTGCTTCCCTTCCTGTCGGCGAAACCCAAGTACAACCTCGGCTCCAGAAATTGACAGTTTCTTATAAGACTGTATATAATTTTTAGACAAGTATATCTGAATTATATTACAAGTAAAGAAACTAGTACAACTATTCCTAAGATTATTAGTGTCTTTCTTAAGCGCACCGAACTCGCGACATGGGGAATTACATCAGTGGACACTGCACCGTGCCAAGCAGACGGGTACAGTGAACGTGCAATTTATGATTTCCCAGAAAGTTGTCTGAAAACTGTGTAATTTGTCATCCGAGTCTATGCCGCTTTCTTTCTTTACATTAGTTTTATCTACAACAAAACGCTATACAGTCGAGTTGAAAGGCAATTTCACAATCTGACTCAAAGTACTTCGATTGGTCGGTGAGCGCGCATTTCGTGCGCGTCTTGTGAGGTCGGCTGACCAAGCATAGACCCGTTTTAACACTTGTAGAAAGATCTTTTTCTCTGCTGATCGTTTTATCGAAATGTGATCTACTCCCCGCCGTGTGAAGCTTTTGCAGACGTGTTTAGGATGCGAAATGAAAATGTTTGCAGAAGAACACCAGTCCAAAAAAAATTATTATTTTCCCACGACAAAGATATGAAAAAAGTGATTAAGGCCATGAACAAAAAAAGATAATAGATAAAAGCTTAACTTATGCCTTTAATTTGTTTTTTTCGTATTCCATAATTAATTACATAAACGGGCAAAGTTTAAATATATATATGCATTAATCCGCATTTCTGCCTCACCCTTCAATGCAGCTTTGGCGATCATTTACTTCAAGAGCGCAAATTTTCGTGGACTTTAAATTTCGAAAATGTTGATCACTGATTCGAAGAGTTCCTTAAAGGAAGTGACAAGCGATAAATATTAAGGCGTCGATTAAAAACAAATGACTGAATCAATGATGTTTGACAAAAGCCCTTTTGAGACTCCAACATCTGTTTATCTTAACTTAGCCTTTGTGTATTCAAAACAATTTTCTTTTTGCATCGTAGATTAGTATTTTTTCTCTAGAACCTTCGTGCAAAAAGTCTGCGTTCAATTTGTTATCCTTCAAAGAAGGAATTGCTCTTTTACTAATTTTAAATCATACTAATTGTTCAGCAATAGTTTAACTTGACTTTTCTTTTGTCCAACGTAAGTTCGTTTTTTACGCCCTGAAATCAATTTAATCTCTTGCACACTGGCGACGTTCGAGGTCGTGAAATTCGGCATACATACAAGGGCAAAATACAATAATAAATTTGTTGATAATTGAAAATAAGAAAAGGAAGAAATCAATCTTTTTTTGTGATACCGTAATAGAAAAGACTTGGTGAATTATACCACAAGTTTTTTTTTTTCCTGGAATACTGACTCATTTGAATAGGGACACATACGCATGCGTATACGTATACTGCAGGAAATTGATTAAAACGATAAAGACGTCTTGATCGTCTGACAAATTCGTTAAAGCATTTTATTATTCTGTGTATCCCCTAACAATTGCTTGGAATATTCTGTTGAGGCATGCTCAGGTTCTAGCGATGCCGTTAACCACTGGTGCTGTGAAGATTACATGATACACGTTATCGTGAACAGATGACGGAGAGTTATAATTAAAAGCCTTTTTTCAAATTTCATATTACTAAAACGAAGTGTTATTAACATACTCTATAGAGATAACAATGGTTTCGAAGAATTGTTGCCGAAAAACGACAAGGCAAAATCATTTCCAAACATTGAGCTTCAAACCTTCACGCACAAAGAAAGAATAATGAAACTGATTACCTCTTTTTAGAATACTTCGATTTTATTTTGGAACGCAAGGTCCTCGTATATCTTCCGACCGCATAGATAATCTTTGTTCTACTGATTCCTTTCCAGAGCAGACCTGGTCTCATTTTGATTCTTGACGCTGTTATATTAAGATATTTCAACTCTTACTGACTACGAAATCTAGCAAATAGGTTAGCTTTAGTATCATATTTTACGTTGTTAGCGCTGATGTATCTTTTAATCAAGAATTTTCTGGAAGTTTATGTCGATATGTTTTGGTCCTTTCAAGCTTTCACCACAAATTAAAACAAATTGAAAGTTTAAAACGATTCAGATCAATGCGGAATTTCCCTGAAAAACTATTCCAGGCTTCAAGAAACGACACGCCCTTTTCTCCGATAGCAGTGGGTTTGTAAAAAAGTACACACTTGAACAACCAACGCCTTTCGAATGTTCTAAACTAGGACATGATTAATTTTCAGGTTAATCAGAGAGGGAGGAACTTTTAAAACTGATCATAAATATAATGTAACTGAAATTGTATCGCTTCCATGTATATTATTAACCAACTATATTCTGAAGTCAAACCAGGAGGCTGAATACAAGATTTTTCTCATGGGCCACTCAAATTGCTTTGAAAATTTTGCGGCGGTTTATTTCGATTTTCACACTTCAGACATTTTTCATTAAGTTGAAATTACTTCTTATTGTGTTGGAGCTTCTACCAATGGTTTAAAAAGAAAATGGGCTATCGTTGACTTTGGACACTTCACGGTCTGGTTTGGAAACCAGATCTAACTGATTGCGACTCATTTGCTTCGTCTTTGCTGACTGCCATATAGTTCGTAGAAAGCAATTCAAGGTCTTAATTTCAGAGAAGTAGAAGTGGTATTTAACAATCGATACACGAAGTTGATTTTCTGGGAACAATGTTAAAGCTGGAAGGATCCAATCATTGCCGTTTACCAGATGCCAGAGACGAAAGAAGGCGGGATGGAAAACCACCGTATTCGTACGTTTCTTTGATAGTCATGGCCATTCTGGAATCACCCAACCAGCGACAGACACTCAGGGGTATTATCGATTACATTCAAAAGCGTTTTACCTACTATAATGCGAATTGCCCGACCAGAGGATGGAAGAACTCCATTCGACATAATTTGTCTCTTAATGAATGTTTCGAGAAGACCTTCCGAGATCCCCGAAGTCCCAGCAAGGGGCATTACTGGCGACTCCACCCTCGCAGCGTCAATATGTTTGAAGGCGGAAGCTTTATGAGGAGGAAAACGCGATTCAGAAAGGACTTTCATGCTGCGAAGGAAGGCAACGGTCGCCCGCTTTATGGTGACGTCAAAAACAAAACAATTCGTGAAAGAGAAAATCTTTCGAAAAATGACGTCACTATGACGTCACCTTATCCAGTGAGTTTTATGTCATACCATGACTACACGGCTTCGAATGTACTGACTACAAATGTTACAGCACTTCTTCCGGACGATCTCCGCCCCCAGCATCCTTGTCACAAAAATAACTCGAACGTCCAAGATACACCGTGTAAGGGACGAACAACAAGTCTTTGGCTTCCATCTTCTTTTAGTAGCTCCTTTTGTTTAGTTTGTGCGGGTTGCACATGCTATTATTGACAGTTAGATTGCTTACATTCATTCGCAAGTAAACTAGACACATGGATTACGAGTTTTAACAAATTCTGTTTTCTAGGAACTTTATTTTCGCTTTTAATTAAACAAGGCAATAAATACCTACTCTTTTTTATATATTATGTAAAACGCTTGTACAACTTTCTCTGCCAAATAATCTCTTGTATATTCTAATAAGTATGCTGTATGATAGCTAACTGCGCGACGTCACATAGGCAACCTTTGGAAATGCTGGATAGGAAGTTTTCCCTCGGCTGTTCAAAGCGAAGAGAGGAATGTCAAATGTGACAATGACTGTTTATTTTAATTTGCAGCGCAGGCGTATTTATTCTCCTTCTGTTTCTATTTGAAACAGAATTGTTGAAGGGAGAACCTAATTGCTACGAAGGGGAGGACCCTAGGCGAGGGCAACGATTGATGAACCAAAAGACGATGTACGTGAGCTTTTGAGCATCGCCCAAATCCAGCCAACTTCAAATTCAACATTGCACTTCGGCGAATAGATGGTTTTCATTTGACGTCACAGCAGCCATGTTTGTGTAAAAGAACAAATGAGAAAACGGTCATTTGGGAATTTGACTCTATTATAATGCAAAAGATCAGCCATAATTTGCTATTGTTTTGTACACAAACATGGCCGTCTCCTCACGTGATTGAAAACCATCTATAGGTTTTCACGTGACGTCATCGCCGCCATGTTGGTGAAAAACAAAAGATCTGTCATTACCTTCTTTTGTTCGTCCACCAGATGTCGTACATTTCACTGTTGTTATTAGTGTCCCTAGAGTTTGGTTGAAAACGTCCTATTGTGCCGCACTACCCAGAAACACGTATCCGGATATATTTGAATCCGCACCTGTTCCTTTCTTTCCGGATACGCCTTCCGTCCACACGTATCCGGCGAATTCGCTGGCGAATCCGCAACTTTTTGAATACGCTCTCCAGAGTGGATATTTTTTAATCCGATATGAATCCGGAACCGTGTGGACGCCAAATCCGGATATTTTTTTATCCGGATGACGTAACAAGATCAAACCCAGTTCCTTACCGTGAAATCAATTTTCAAGATGGCTGCCGAGCGCTTCATGGCGCATGCTCTGTTACCTTTGTTTCCTTGAGGAGTCCTGAGTACTAGAGTGAATCCGGATGCGTTTCGGGTACGTGTGGACGGGCAAATTCGACTTGGATACGCGACGTGTGGACGCAGATTTTTGAATCCGGAGAGAAAAAGTTGCGGATTCATAAATACCCGGATACGTGTGGACAGGGGCCTAAGATCAAGGCCTCAATAATTCTCCTGCTCCAGCTGTTAATCACCTTTCCAGCTTATTAGTTCCCGCCATCAGGCAACTAAGTTCCGGTTCTGTAATATTTCGCTATCCTTTCCGCTGAAGCTTGTTGTGCTGTAAGATCCGGTGTCCTTCGATTAACCCCAGCTGGTCTACAATTTAAAAAAAAATAAATTACGACTGATAGAATTTAATAACGACTTATGAAGACTGTTTGGCGAAACTTTAAGCAAACAATCCAAAGGCACTCGTGAAATTTGATGTTGATTTTAACCAGCTGTGTTTAGTGAATTTAGTGAAAGTGATTTCAGACAAAATAACTGTTAACCATTCGGCTTGATAGCTCAATTCTTGGTTTGCATCCATGTTAGTAGAGGCTGGACAATCTGCGAACCAGCGAGTCATGTGAGCCATGCGAATTTCGCGTTTAAGTCTAAGCACCCATTTCAAGTAGCGCTGATAAAGAGTTTTAAGTCTAAGCACCCATTTTAAAACGGTTAGCTTTCAATAACTGTGTGACTCGCATGTTGGCTCGAATGGCTCGCAGCCATGGCTCGTTGGTTCGCAAATTGTCCTAACTCATGTTGGTGCACAAAACAATACAAAATGGCCCCACAGAGTTTGCACAATAGAGCGACTTTCGTATGACCTTGAAAAAGTGTCCGCAATGAGTTTCACGGACCAATGTTTAGCAAGATTAAAACAAAGCTTCTCCTTATTCCCGCCAACGAAACTCCTAATATGGGCAGTAAACAATACGATTGCCCAATCACATTACTGCATTTTAAATGACGTCAAGCGAAATGTCGATCGCTTTCCAGAACGTTCCATGGAGAGATGACGTTGTTTGCATTCGCGTTTGCTAAGCCAATGAAAATTCGTGCTCGTTTGTTTTTGTTCGATAAGCCAATTAACTGTTCTGCATTTTTGTTTACGTTCTGTTTTCACGTTTATTTTTCAAGGTCATACGAAAGTTGCTCTAACAGCGTCAAATTCCCAAAAGACATTTTAAAGCATTGTTCTGTACACCAACATGGCCGCCGTGACGCCAGAGGCAAACCATCAATTGGTAGAGCATTTCACCGGTGTCGCAGAGGCCTGGGTTCGAATCCCGTTGAAGCTCGAATTTTACAGGCTTTCCTTTCCTTCATAATTTAGGGAGCTTAAGCATGCGCGTGTTTGAGACGCGGACGGCAACTGGAAGTGAGCTGTTTTCATTTTTAACTTGTCTTCACACAACCACATTTACATTGCCAAGTATCTTTTCGCCATTAGAGATGATTAGTATAAAAATCTGGGAGACACCACTGTCCTAGCGCGCGAAATTTTCTCTTCCGGTTGTCGTCCGCGTCTCAAAAACGCGCGTGCTAGATCGCTTTAGCTCGTGATTTGCTCAAGTAACGTCCACAACTGCAATGATAGCAAGATCTCAGTAACGTGCTCTGGCTTTGGAAATCCAGAAAGGGGTTTATCAACTGAGTTGATATGGTAAATTGACAACCGTAGAGTAAATTTGAAAACTGACGGTTCTCCGATGAAGGGCTACCGCAACCTCGTTCCCAGGGTCCTCTCTCTTCCTCCTTCGATCATCCTGGGAACGAGGTTGGTGCTAACGCTTGAAACGTCATTTCTCTACGGTGGTCAATTTACCATACTGTATCAACTTGGTTGATAAACCCATTTCAAGCGTTAGCCCTTCGTCAGAGCGAATGCATGGGTCATTTCACTTAAGTGAGTCATTTCGCTCTGACGAAGGGCTAACGCTCGAAACTTCTTTACGGTAATCAATTTGCCTTATCAACTAAGCCTGTTCCAGGCTCCCCCAGAAATAGAGAAAAAAAATGCGTGCGCGAGATGAGTGGGGGCTTGGGCGCCTTTCCTCGACCCAAGCCCCCACTCGCTTTTCACGGTCAGTTGTTTTCGTTTTCCCGACTATTTGGGAGCCTGCAACAGGTTATATCAACTCAGTTGATAAACCCATTTCTGTGTTTTACTTCTCCACCGACGCAGCACTACAGTATACCCCATTCTCGCCAACAAAACATGTTTAATTAACCTGGTTTTAACGAATGAAACTACTCACAGAAAAATGTAGGACTGGCTTTTACATAAGGTTCAGGTGAGTTTGAATACATGCTTTGACCTGTGCTAAATGTGTTGTCGACAAAAATCAGTAGACATGATTAAAAAAGAAAACACTTTGAAACCGTGTTTAACTAAACATCTTCAAAACATGGTTACGGTTTGGTGTGAACGGGGCATTAGAAACTAAACTCCTTTATCTGCTTTGGAAATAGCCAACTGGCTTTCATTACTGTACATTTTTCAGTTAAATCATTTCTTTCTATACACGCCGTTCGATAAAGGCTGCGCGGATCTACTTTGAAAATCCATTACAATAAGTGTCCATCGTAGATAGCTTCAAATGTCAGTTAACAGGTTATTTCGGATTACTTAAAAAGTGTAATCATCATTGACTTTTCGTCTTGCTTTCATATTTACATTACTTAGTTTTCCCGTTTAGTAATTGTTTGACCAGCTGGTATATAGTCTTGAACTACTTTTCGGCCTTCCTCTTGCAATACTCTCATTTATTTGCCTTGTATCTATTGTTACGTTGAAGCTTTGTGTGAAAAAGATCCTTTTTGCAGCATATAGTTGTAAATAGACTACTTCGACGATACGGCGGTCATTTTGATTTCTATTATGCCTCATGGCCCCTGGGCATCCCATAATATCTTTTCAAAGAAAAGAAATCAAAATGGCCGCCGTATCGTTGAAATTGGGAACCGTTAATCCCTTTTTCATTTCCTCCAACGGGAAAACTAAAAGGCAATATTGCTTTACAAACTAACCTCGTGAAAGCGCCCTGAGGGGTCGTCGACTCCGACAAAGCAGAACCAGCGCCCGCAGCTTTAGCGTCAGCGGCAAACTGATAGACAACTAGCAAACAGTCGCGACAGAGTTGCACGATTCGACGACAGCAACTCATTTCGGTCTGAAAATAACATGAAATGCAATTTTAAAGTAAAATGAATGCAAATAGACTTAGTCATCATTGTAACATCAAAACACACGCAGTCAAATTCAGTCTACGCATGCGTGCTTCCTGATCTTTTTGTGCACACGGATCACGTAAGTACTGGTAAAGAAACTGCTGCTGCGTTCGGACCATTCGTTGTGCTGTATGAATGAACTACAGTCAAATTTATGGGAACAAGATCCTCAAAACAGATCACAGGCGAGGCTTCTTTATTTGTTTTACACTGTAATAAAGTACTGTTTAGTTTCATCAAGTATTGGACAAAAATTTTCGGAAAACGTTATTTTCTAAGTCCCACGAGTAGCGTCAGCCGCACATCTGTATTCTCATAGACTAAAAAAGCACGCTGTTTTATCCCTTCAGGGTGCGCGTTATATCGAAACTTTATTATAAATAGCCTCACGCAAGTGCTCTACTGATTGAATTCAAGTTAAGGGGGCAAAAAGCAAATGTTTGAATTTCGTGAAAGTGGACAACCGGAGGACTCGGAAAAAAACTCTCGGAGCAGAGTAGCGGACCCGGAAACTCAACCCATACATGACGGAGGTGAAACTTCGGCCAGTTTTCCCATTTTTTAAAACCATGGGAGGAAGTAGGGGGGGGGGGGGGGAAGAAACAAGCGGTAATAAAGCAACAGGGGCGAGATCTAGGGGGAGGGTTCATGGGGTGCGCAGCTCACCTCCCTGAGATGACCAGCGACTTTCTAATACAACTGGTATTATGGAAAAACAAAATGTCACCAGTCAGCTACGCCATTCCTTAGTGGTGCCGTCCCCCCTTCCCCCCTGGATCCACCCCTGAGGAACCCGACATTTTGAGGACAATTTTTGCGGTGGAAGAGTTGGTTTAAGATGACGGGCACTTAAAGTCGTTGACGATAATAATTATAATAATAATAATCATCATCATCATCATCATCATCATAATAATAATAATAATAATAATACTTAAGTGTCGAGTGTACCTAGCGATGGAGAACTAATTGGGGGCATCGTGTAAGTCAAATCAAATCAACTCATACAGCTGCATCAAGTCATACGGTTTTTGAGGAGAGGAGAAAACCGAAGTCCCAGAGAAAAAAATCTCTCGAAGCAGAGTAGAGAACCAACAAAGTCAACCCACGTGTGACACCAAGTCTAGTAATCAAACCAGATTACTTTAATTAAAACAATAGATTTGATTGATTACAACTTACCACTGACAACACCTCTGTGCTTTTGCTGAATATCGTCTCCCAAGAATTTCTAGGAAAAGGAGAGAGACAAGCATCACTACGTTAGGAGCTTATCGTCACAAGAGAGCATCTGATACCTCACTTTGATAGAGAATTTTCTTACAGCCATTTACTTGTCGATTCTTGTCCTCCATGTGCTTTTCCTGTTTAATTTATTTTGGCATGTGGAACGCACACATTAAAAGGGTTTATATAATGATTGAATTAATTAATTAATTAATTGGTTAATTAATTGTATGAGCTTTAAACTCGATAAAACACTCTTTGCTGGAATTCTTTAATATAAAGAATAACAATAAGGCCCGGCTTGTATTTTTGTATGCTAACATCTTCCCCTCACAATGAATCAGTTGAAATTTTGTTCGGACTCCCGAGCCACAATGTTTTTTTTTTTGGAATGCTTTTGAAGCCGTTCAAAAATCTCGCAGCACGTGTTTTATCGGCTACGCCTCGTGTTTTTAAACCAATCAGTATTCAAAAACACTGCTGTTCGTTTTTTAACAGTACATAGCACACCGTTTTCGACATTGAACAGGATGAAAATGCTAAGAATAGTCAAAATGAGATGACTTAGAAGGCAAGCCCTAAACATACCCTAAGTTTGAGAAGCAGTTCCATAATCCTTGTCCATGACTCCATAACAGCCTATTGAAAACACGCGAGAAAACACGACAGAGGCGAAGGCTATCGACCTCGGACGAGCGCCACACACGCTGCAAGATGGCTCTGACGTTTGTCTTCACGATATCTACAACCTAAGGGACAAAACGAAAGTAATATATGTACTGGAAGAACAGCCACGATTACAGCTCACAGCTTACAGCTTTTACGGCCATGTATAGAAACTTTTTTTTTTTCAAATAAACATGGCCAAAATTATCAATAATAATAAATCATACCGTCATTACCCCACCAGAAGGCTTTGTTCTGGTCACGTGAATGAGTTAAATGACACAGATCTTCATTTTCACCGTCAAAAAATGGCAAGGTGGCTCTAAATCTGAGTTTTATTTCAGCCTGCTTATTACTTTTCCAGCAACAAAAGTTGGGGGTCACCGAGTTCGTTTTTTAGTCAAAATAAAGGGTGCATTTAGGTGGCTCTTTTGTTGCCTTGGTGACCTATTGCATCCATGCAATTAATTACATAAGAGTGCCTCTCTATCAATTTGCGATCTTGCCCCAGCAGATTCACTAATGGACTCATTTTTCGATACACTTTTTGCAGGGACATAACAAATAATTTTCGCGGGAACGGGTATTCTAAAAATAGACTTGTTTGTGACTGTACTGGGAGCCCACCCATGCCATAACAACACTCTTATCACCTTTCATTCTTGGTCAGGATGGGCTCCTGTCGTAGTGCATCTTGTCAAGCAATTATTGGTGTTTCATTTGGCACCACAAAAATTGCCGTTACGTAAAACAGTATTGTAGAGATAATCCTTCTAATGAGATAATCCCCTCAAATTGTTGAGACTCGTTTGAGTCACCTTAAGCACGTCACATGAAACCTTTTCCCCACGATGTGGACCTCAAAGAGAAGAGGCTGGAAGCACTCTTCTCCATTAAAATGTCCCCTTCTATCTTGGCAATTAAGGTCTGGCAAAGACACTAGTCCTTCCTTCCTTCCTTCCTTCCTTCCTTTCGCAAACCAATTCATCCCAGAGGTCGAGTTAACTACCTCTGTCTGAGTAGCTCGTTTTAGGGTTGCAGCAGCTCTTACCTTTCTTCGCTTTATCGAATCAAGTTTCACCAACCAATAGGAAGCGACTCTTGGTTTATGAAATTTCCAGTTATCTTGAATCTACAAGGAAGGCAAAAGGAATGTCAACTAAACTAAATCTATGAAAAGTTGTCTCGCAAGCATTGAATTTCGTTGAGAAAAATTGAAAAGTAGATTGCTTCCGCAACGAAACTGCTGAGTGGATTGCAAGAAAAGTAGCCAAGTGTAACATGAGACTGTTTCACATGTTAAACGCAAATGTAAAGACAACTCCGAACGCAAATGCAAGCGCGCGACGTTCACACGAATAACCCAAACGTATGGATAACATACGCAGGCGCAGTGGGGATAATATTTCAAAATGGCGGCCGAGGCTGACCCCGTAAAATTCGAACCTTAAATAACAATGACCACAACTTGGTTTTCTGAGCCCGCGAGACTGAGCACCCCCAGCAAACCATTGCTTTAACGAAAACCGCTGGTCAGCAACCTCGTTCTGGCCATTTCTGTCTAAGGTCTTCCGTAAAGTTCATCTTTAATCGAGGTCACAAGGGACTGGTATGTATTGTTACCTTAGGCTTTCGTTTGGGTTTGCCTTGTCCCAGTTCACACGCAATCGCAACTGCAAGAAGCAGAGAATGAAAAAGTTTCCCTTTCTTGAGTAAGCAGTTGCGAACGCGTTTGGAATGCGGTAAATTTCACGTGTGTTTCCTCGCCTTTGCATTCGGGTCGGTGTCGCATTTGTGAATCACGCCGAGGGCTTGACAAGACAATCATTAGGTTCAATGTAATAGGCCACTTGGGAAAATATCATAATACTCTTTGTTTGTCCCCCCAAATTTTGCATAAGCATGGTTTTGTTTTCTCTTGGGACCATTGTAAGTCCCAAGAGAAACTGGAAACAATGAATATGCAAAATTTAGGGGGACAAACAAAGAGTATTATGGTATTTTGTGAAGTGGCCTATGAAGGAGATGTCACACCTTAACCCTGGTAAGTTAAGTATATATAACTCATTTGTAGACCACCTTAACTATATAGTAACCGGAAGGTCGCAGGTTTGATTCTTGCGAAAGATCACTAAGACCATAGTTAATAGAAGTAGGCTGGTTACGAAAATCGACAAGTTTCTTTGTCTCATGTTTTTGTTCGCTTTTTTGGCCTTGACCTTGCACAAAACGCGACAAAAACACGCTTTTTTTGGCAGGATAACCAATCAAAAGCTTCGACTAATTTATTCGAAATTAACTTGCGAACCAAAAACAAAAGATTTTGCAGGGTCACGGTCGGTTCAACACCTAATTGCGACTGTATTGTTCCTGCTTTTGAAATTCCCAGGGTTTCGTAACCAGTCCCTAGATTAACTATGCTAAGACTTTTTCCGTGTATCCCAGAGTCACCATAGCAGAAAGTGATCTTTTCTCTTCATCAGCTTCATTGTAAAAGAACGAGAGTGACCTTAAAGGAAAAATAAGCAACTCGAGACAAAACACGACACCAGGGAGATTCAGCAAAGACGACTTCGACGACATCGACGACGGCAGAAAACAACAGCTGCAATGAACAAAAGCATTGCCTCTGCACGCCCTGCACGTGCGTTTTACATTTTGTTGCATTGCTTTGCCCTTCTCTTCCTAAGAAACTACGTGAACGAGAGATTGACTGTTTTACGCTCCCGTTGTCTTCAAATGAGTTCAGCAAAAGTTGTTGATTTTCAGGGGACGGGAAAGAAATGTGTTAAGATGCATGTCGCACGTGCAGCACGCTCATTTCACTCAAGAAAACCTAGCATTTGGTCGCGTCCCCATTCATTTTGCCGCCACTGTCATGGCGTCGCTTCTAGCTCGGGATTAGTTCAGCAAATAATGGACGCAAATAAAATGCATACACATAGCCAAAACCTGACTTGGCCTAAACCTAAAAGACAAAAGGGGAGCATCCCACATCGATCGATTCTACAAAGAAAAGGTAGAAATCTAAGTGATTTCTTCATTTACTTACGCTTTCTAAAATCATCTCTGCTTCTTCATCTGTTCTGCCTGGAAATTTGATCCTCATGTCGAGCAAAGCCTCCAGCGTTCGCCGGCTCATTTCTTCTTCTCTCTCCCGGATAGCAGCATCTAGAAAAACTGAGTCCTAAGAGAAAACAAAGGCAATGAACAAAATTTTGTCACGCAGTTTTAAGCTGTCAAAGATACGAGTGCAAAACATATCAACCGGTTTGACCGAGTCTACGTCTATCTTAGCGAAGTCATGAAATGGAACCTCATTCGTAAACGTCACTTACTACGACAGGATTGAATTTCATTGGAGGAGAGGACGAGGACGCCACGATTCTCTGTGTGGAGGAACGCGGTAATGCAGTGATGCGATTGGCTGAGTTTGGAGAATTTTGCGCTGACGTGGGACGTAATGATGACGAAATCGATGATGACGACAGATTTTGCGTGTTCGAAGACGCAGAAGTGGAAGATGACGACGATTCAATTTTACTTGCGGTCGACTTAGCACTTGGCATTGATGGCAAAGGCTGAAAACAAAGCGATAAACACAGTATTACAAAGACTGCTAAGTGTATTTTCTGGATAACTCGTTTTTTTTCTTTATTTTTGGAAAAAAAGAAAATCCATCTTCGATCTGTACTGTACGCTTGAGTCAACCATTTCTCGTATCTCCTTTTATTTTTAGAATCACCTCGCAGGGGGGGGGAGGAAAGGAGGGGTTTAGAGGGTGTTTTCACAATAGCCAATCATAAGAGACCTATGGTCAGCCATTTATTACGTCACACGTATGTGACGTATGTGAACCATATGTACGTCACACTCAAGCGTACAATACAGATGGAAGCTCCGGGTAATGGGATCCTATTCGAACACTTAACAGAAACATTGATTAAGAATCCCAACTGGCAGGGGCACCCACATGCAAACCCAACGCCCTAACCATTGGAGCACACCGCAGGAGTAAACATCCACTATCCCCTATGGAACATTTTGTTCGCAATAAGCGAGCGTGAATGTATAGTGTTGAAAAGCGGATTAGTATATTCCTACACAAAATTACAATGCAAGCTCTAACCTTGGGTCCCTTGCTTATTGGACGGTTTCCAGATTTCGTGTCAAATGTAACATTCTCATCAGCTTCACACTGCTCTAATAAATCGAGAATTTCTTCTTCCTGCCAGAAATAAGAAATAAAAACTATTTCAACTGTAAGCAAAGCGAAAAGTTCGGGTTGCATTGACGGTTTTCTGAATTTAGGACAAATGCCAAGAACTAATTTTATTCGCCTGTACTTGTACAGCTTCAATTTCCGAGGGAAAAAAAAACATTCTCTTGGTCCTGTATTTTTGCGTCATGGATCTGGGAAAAGGAGTGGGAATGGCTGGGGAAAAGCTGGGGAGGGGTGGAGGCATTTTGATCTCACACACTTGACTTCAAGAGAATCTTGTTATGGTTCGGTTACGTTATAAACCTTATTCCAAAATGGCCGCTGATTTATGCGGATACAAATTGGCCCTTGTTGCCTCGTTAAAGATAAAAGATTCTTTTGAATTTTTAGCTTAAGAACGAGGCATCAAGGGCTAATTTGAATAAAAACAAAAGAACATTTAAATGGCGGCCATTTTTGAATAAGGTGTATTGCATGGCATTGTTCCATTGTGGCTGGACGAGTGACTACTTGTGATAGGACTTTGGAGGTACTAAGCATAAGCACAAATATCAATGGATTGGGAGAGATATTTCGATAAAGAACCCACCCGCGAACTGGGAAAAGAGCAGGTGACATTCTAGGGCATGGTTTTCCTCTGTAAAAGCCAAGCACGCTTCAAAAAAAAAAAGTTCCTTCATGCCTTGGTTGTATTTCCGAGTCAATATGAAAAAATGCACCATTCAGAGGATGTGTTTTTGTTTAATCTATAGTCCTTACCCTAAGCGTACTGAATGGTTGATTGTTGTCCTTTTGAAGAGAGGTAGCTCTCCCTAAGACATAAAGTAAATAAGGAAATGAAAGAAAGGAACAGCTGGAAAGAACCTCCTAACTTTTGTTAAGTTTTAACGTCTTAAAGAGCTTCTTTTTTTTTTTTTTTTTTCAGGATAAAGTCACCGTCAATTAATTATAACAAGGTTATTTTGTCGTTTTCCCAGGTAAATTCTTGCTTGAAAAAAGCATGATTCAGTGCACGAATGGAAACAATTCATACCTGACAGGAAAAGCTTAAAGGCATCCGCCAAAAGTCCGTTGTACTTTTCTCTTCGGGTTTTATCTTCTGGGGGAAATATTCGGCGAAAATTGCCCTGGGAAATAGACAATCAAAACACTCAAATAGTCATCGAGGATCACAGGGGTTTGCTATGTTACTTCATATTCTCTGGGTCTATTGGCCACTTTGAGGTTGCGAGGGGGACAGGGTCGAGAGCCGTGTTAAATTGCATTGTAGGACTGTTTTGGGCGACGCCTTTTCATCATTGTATACGCGGAGCAAGAACTCAAGTTGCAAGAAAGCTACATACCACGAGCTGAGCTTCCTAAACCACCAGAATATTGTACAAGGGTAGTTTTAAAACGATGGCTCGCTTGCCAAGGTGCCGCTGAAATTGTCCGGAAAACTAACAGATTTCATCAAAAGGTCAGTGAGATCGTGGTACATACTACGTTTACTTACTAACAACATAAGTTATAAACATTTAACCCGAAGGTAATTGTTATCGTACAATATACTTAAGTCTTTTTGCTTTGCAAAGTAAACGATTGTTAAAAACAGTGGCTCGTCCCCAAGACAGTCCCACAATGCAATTCAATAAGACTCCCGACCCTGTCCCCCACGCAACCTCAAAGTGACCAACAGATGGTTTGAAACCAATCTCCTGAGATACAGATAGCAATGATGTAATGTACAATTGCTGGTGGACAAACAAAACGAGCTAATAGCAGATCCTTTGTTTTCGCCCACCAACGTGGCGGCGATGAGGGAACGTGAATACCATCAAAGAAATGATAACGTCTGTTTAACAATGAAGATGAAAGAACTCAATAACGACTTTGATGCTCTATCCACACACCATATTCATATTCTCAAATTCTTCTCTCGCAGCATCTCTTCTTATTTGAGTCAGCCTGTCTCTCTAAAACCATAAAAAATAAATCAATTTACCGATTGAAACAAGGGGCAAGGATGGCACAGTCGGTTAGTGCGCGGCCTTGGTGCAAGAGGTCCTGAGTTCGATTCCCGGATCTCGCATCCTTGTTTCGACTTCTTTCCTTTCCGTGTAGCTAAGTAGCTTTAAATACCCGTAAAACGGAGCACTGATGGAGAGGGGGGAGTAAAATGAGCGCACCGTCGACCTCAGGTTTGTCAGTTGAATTACTGTTACGAGTTATCGACGTTAAATATGGTTGCTTTACTTTACTTTACTTTACTTTACTTTAAACACCATCATTGTGCGTCCGAGACCAAGATGTTTCGCACGTTTCGTGCCATCATGGTATTTTCTGCCTTAGCAACGGGGAATGTCTTCAAGGGTTATCAAAATATCTGCAGAACTTGAGAGATGGCGTCAGGAAAGTTACATTAGTTTCCTTCATGTGACGAATTACATGGAAGGATCCGGGATAGGATGAAATAATTATGATGTAGAAGACACATTAAGTGAACAAGTAAACATTACACAAATGCCTGCTGGAAATACGCTTAGGAAAGAAAATCCGATATAAGACCAAAAAATGCCTCTATGTTAAATTCTAATGCATATCTGCTTCGTCACCTTCTGTAAGCAGCAAAGGACGGCTTGTTACACTCCTTTCAACCTACCAGTTCAGTTCGCCGTTTGTTTAAAATCAACTTTTTCTTTTCCAATTCCTGTCAAAAGAACACAACAAAGGGCAATATAAAAGTGAGTTTTGCGATCTACTAGTGGACAAATTTAATTAATAGCGAAAAAGAATCTGTTTTAAACGTTTAAGGCCGCAAATATAATTTTTTAAAAGAAATGGTTAACTTTTTTCGGGTGTCTTGATAAGGTGGGTGATTTCATTCGGATGAGCTTAGCTCTGTTATTGACGACGACATTAGAATCAAAGCTTTTCAGTAGCCTTAGTTTTAGGTCCCTGTAGAGTTTCAGATTTTTTCTCTTTCTGTTACAGTCGGTTGGGTGTCTCATTACGACTGGCTTCGATGGTGTAAATGATACTGTAAAATGCAAACGCCCATCGCTCACAACTCTCTTTAGAGATATTTGAGAACGACTTTCTCGTTGTGGTACCTGTGAATACGCCATTTTCGAAATATCAAATATTCAGCTTCATAATGAGGCAGCGAGGGCAAAAACAATAGAAACAGGTTGGAAGGAATGTGAAAAATATTTGTATATCATTTCAATTTCCTTTGCCTTTGTTCTCTAAACCTCTCTTTTAAGCTGAATTTCAATACATCGAAAAAGTCTATTAGCTACTAAGATATGACTCTGGCACCATACTAGGCATGCGCAGTATCGAAGTCTACAAAATTTCGCTAAAGCGCATCTGTGTTTACGACACATGAAAAATGCGCTTAAATCACTTACCGACATGGAGTACTCGCTTCTTTTCGGTTGCGTAAGCAATCTTTTCTGGGCTTCTGCCTTCTCCGCCGCTATGCCCCGTCTCTTGTCGCTTGCTCTGGAATAACAATAACATCAAATAGAACTACATTTTCCCTATCGAGAGTGGTTTTGCATTCTTTTTGCAGAATATATTTATCTTGAATTCACACAGCCAAGAGAATATGAGGTAAGAGGGCGAATCCCTCTGCCCTATTACAACTATTTGAAACCTATTTTTAGAACGCGTCCGTGCGGCAAAAGTTATTTTTATCTGTTGTTACCATGACTGCGCGGTCCACTTTCATACAAACTGACCAATCAGGTGACGTCTGTGAAATAACCAAGCAATATGAAACGGAACTAATAACAGATTTCAAATATGGGGAATTCAGTCTCTTACCTCACACCCTCTTGATACACAACGACATAACACATTTACAGTCTTGTAGTAGTGACCTTAACGTAAAGTTGAGGCTCGGTTAGAGAGATTTAGCATCGCGTTTAGGGCAAACGGCAAACGTCCGGAAGAAATTTGCGTTTTGTCAAAAATTAGAGACCCACAGATATCGAGCAATTTTTCAAAAGAGAGAAACTCAAGTTAGAATACGATTTTCATGCTCGAATGGCAACCAGCTGCCTACCGTTTCCCGTGAACAAACTGAGTGCTAAATAGTTCAGTTTCAAGTTCTCCATGACCGCTGAATAAAAACACTGAGGACGCATTTTAACAGGGTTAGCTGCTTGAAACAATTTCCATACGCAAAGCTCTAGACTCTCAATTCAGCAAAATTCTTCCTCACGAACTGGATCAACTATTTCGAATCTTAGTTAATTAGAGGTGACTGGTTTGGAAGCTCGGCAAACATCAAAGGAGCAAACAAAGATGCCAAGATTTAGGTTGGAAAGTCCACGATCGTGCACAATCTTCTGTTTTGCGCTCATACACTATGCATGAATTACGAAACCAATACGTTTCTACTGGTTAGTTCCTCAGTACGGAGTAACCAGCTATTGTGTTTTGTGCACGGTCAAAGCCAAAAACGAAAACAAAAACCTACAAAAAAGAAATTTGTCGGGTTTCATAACCATTCCCCTCTATTAACTATGCTGGAATGGAATCCTCTTAACGCTAAGAAATCTTAGAAAGAACGACTTCACTAGGAAAATAACAAGTCTCCTTTTCGATATTTTAATTTCTGAAGACTCTTATCTAGAAACTTGTGAAATTACTCTTAGAATAAAGCATTTTGCCAAATGATATTGGTCTTAAAAATTAAAAGATAATCTTAGTTCAATTCAATTAATCTACTTTAAATGCATTGAATGAATTCCCTATCACTGCTATTCCCCTGTTCTTTTATTAGAAAGAATCTTAACTTGATATTTGTGATATCCTTCATCTATAGAGGAAACCTTTTCGTCAAATATTATTGAATCTTAAGATTATCAGCAATCAATTAACTAGAATCTCTATCTGTATACCACTGTAGTACCTCACATCTTTATAACAGAGACATTCAGTTGCTCTTGTCTTCAGTACATATTAATTGTTTCCTTTCGCAATCTTAGTACATAGTGGTACTATGATCAAAAAATCATTTCCATTTTTTCTTCTGATTTTGAAAGCGTGTTCGCTTAACACCTAACTGGCAAAATTTTGAGCTTTGAGTTTTATCCAAAGGCTGTTTATTTTGATTGTAAGTTTTGGATTTCATGGTCCGCCATTACTCACGTTCAAAACTGGCCGATTGGACCTCAGAGGGTTGGATCTAGAGAAAATGACGTCATTTACTCACTAGCTTAAAATCTCAGCGTGAAAACGCAATTTATTATATATGCAAAACACGAGTTGAAAAGTCTGATAGCCCGAAACTCCCGTGCTGCATATTAATTAGGCCGCGTACACACGCATTGCATTCTTAAACTGGTGAGTGTTTGACGTCATTTTCTCCTCGACCCAGCTCTCTCAAGATTTTAAAGTTAGTAATGGCGGACCAATAAATAAGAAAATTCCAGCTAAAATAAACAAGTGTCTTTTTAAAATCAGAACTTAAAACTTGGGTGGGTTAGTGTTTAGTTAACATAGTTTTGAAATCCAAAGGAAAAACAAAATTTTTTTTTGGTCGTAGTACCACTTTAACTATTTTATGTTTGCTCCACCAAACTCGATTAGCCTTGCTAAATTTGGGTGGACATTTTAATTTTCATTGTAACTAGTATTATATGTAATAAACGTTGTTGTTGTTACCCAAATTTCTGCTTTACTCCCGAGCAGAATTTAGTATTTGCGACATTTATACCTGATGTTAAGTAAGTTGAAAGTGTCCGACAAAGCCCCTCCTTTGATTTCACTGTCCAGTTTGGTATCTGTGCCAAAGCTAGGAGAACGATTAACCTTCGAGAAAACAAGATGTAAGAAGTGTCATCAAAAAGAACCCATCAAGAACAAATGAATATGTTCTCCCTCCATACTACATACACTCGATGTAGTCAATGTCGGAGATCTTACACAAGGTTTTCCTAACATTGGCAAGGGGGGATGGCTCAGTCCGGTTCAGCATCGCAACTCTGTGTGGGAGGATGCTAGTTCAAGCTCAACCGGACCAACAACTCAGAGTCTTAAAAATAGCTGAGGTGAAAGTGCAACAATTGTAATGACACCTGCAAATGGCTAGATGCTGTAGTCTTCTCAGATAAGGACGATAAACCGTAGGCCAGTCTCACAGCCCTTGTTCAAAAACTCAAAGCCTCAATGCAAGTCACAAGAATCCCTGACGAGTATTGGTGATACGATCGTACCACTTGGTGTTCAGGATTGTAAGTAGATATATCCGATGAAACTTTTCTAGCTGTATCAGTTGCCATCGGCGATACGTAATTCACTTTTCGGAACCCTTTATAGGAGGTTAGGTATGATGATAGGTTGATGGACATGTATTCTGGTGTCTCCCTCAAGTTCGTGATTGTCAAAGTTTGGAGTCGTTAAAAAAATCCACACACTACTCCCATTGGCACGAAGTTGCCAGTGTTGTTGAGACCATATGTAAGCCGAGACATCCCCAAGTTGAGGGGCCTACGTCGAGTGTTAGAATATCAGGATCAGGAAGCCAGTCCCATTAAAGCGTTGAACAATAAACAGAAGCTATGTCGTCAAAAATTTGGTTTTATCAACGGAGTTGATAATGTAAATTGACCACCGTACAGGGATTCTAAAAGCTGACGTTTCTAGCGTTAGCCCTTCGTCAGAGCGAATGACGAAGGGCCAGTAACGCTCGAAACGTCAGCTTTTATAGAATCCCTGTACGTACGGTGGTCAATTTACATTTTCAACTCCGTTGATAAAAACAAATTTTTGTGTACTACTTCCCCACCGACGCAGCACCATAGTTTCTTTAAAAACTACCCCCTTTAGAAACTATGTCGGGTCGACTATTTGGTGAAGCTGAAGTCAGGTTAGGATTCTTAAAAAACTGAGTATACCGTGTACATTAGCTCTTTCCACTGGCGACGCGACCTCTCGCTCCCACGCGCGCAAAAGCCCTCGATCGCAATTTTTCGCGTAACACAAAGCGAGTGTATCTTATTTTGCCTCTATCCTGGACATAATTGCACCCAATAAACAGCCAACATTTTGCGAAACTTGAGAGGTGAGCATATTTTTGGCGCAGACATCACTCCATATTCTGACAACTGGAGCCCGGCGGGGGTATTTTGCAGAAGGCCCAACGCCGAATACCAAACGCCGAACGTTGCATAATTGGTATTTGACCGGGTAATAATTGCACATACACGCAACAATAACTAAAAGCTAATCGGCGCTTAGGCCTTCCTACTGCAGACGTGCACTACCACAATTGCTCAAGTTCGTCGTTCTACAAAATACCCTTGCTCGTTGTGGCCTGCGCAGAAACCCATTTTTTTATGGATCGCGAAATCTCACGCAGGCATAAGCCGCAGATCTGGGGCGTGTCATCTCGCGTGACCTCCGCGCGCGGCATTTCGCGCCAGAAAGCAAGTTAAATTTATTTGCACCCATTCTCGGTGTCTCACCTCTAAAAGCCACGGCCTGAGTTTCCTGTCCAACAAGATGTCAAATCCAAGAATCTCAAAGGAGACGCTTTCGCTGGCTGGTGGTGCTCCAGGGCGACACATGCGGTATGAATGAAGAATGTAAGGCTGAGCTACTATCAAGGTCTTCACGAGAACATCCTGATAGACACAAGTTGGACAGAGTAAAAAGACATCCTAATAATCCAGTTTAAAGGTCGCTAGAAGTAAACGGGTCAAGGAATGGCTACACTATGATTATTATAATTATAATTATAATTATTATAGATATAATTTATAAAGGTCGCTAGAAGTAGATTATTATTATTATAATTATAAAAATAATTATTATAATTACAATTATAATTTATAACGATCGCTAGAACTAGACGGGTCAAGGAATGGCTGCGTCAATGACAACCAGAACCTCAAAACATAAAATCGCATCACTTCGCAAGTATTTCAAGTCTTGGGAAATAAATATACAAGAATTAAAAATGTATGAGTGGCGTTAAGGCGCCCACAAATTACGAGGAAACGTTGTTGCGGATGCAAATGTTTCCCCGTTTGCGGCCCCAGGAAACGTTTGTTGCGGAAGCAAACTTTGCTTCCTGGGAAGCAAAAACGTTTCTGAACTTGTTCAGAAACATCTTGCTTTCTCAGCAAATGTTTCCTCGTTTGCGCGCCGAGGAAACATTTCGGGGAACAATGTTTCCGCAAGAATGTTTGTGCTTGTGCTTGAGTTTCTACTTATGCTTGCGTCAACCCCGTTTTCACGGTGAAATAAGCGCCCTTATAGACCTCTTTCATAATGGCCGCCAACTAAAATGTCCTTTTGTTTTAATGCTAATAAGCCTTTTCTAGCCTCGCTACGACAAGCAAATTTCAAAAGAACATTTGTTTCAAAATGAGGGCAGTAGGTCTAATTAACATAAATATAAAAGAATGTAAACGTGGTCGCCATTTATGAAAGTGGTCTTTGTGCTTGCGTCGCTAGTGAAAAGCAGGCTCTAACGAGCGTTTAGTCGCAGCGACATGTTTTGAAACCAGAGTACACGGAGCGACTAGCGCCTGAAACGTTTAGCCGCGACTCGTCGCCAAATGCGTCTCGGCCTTAACTGGGCTTATATGTAAAACGCAAACACAGGGTACGCGCTTTAATAAGGCGAATGTTGCGCAAATATTTGCCCTTGGGCGCATTTCAAGCTTTTGCGATTGTCCTGAAAAACATTTTTCGTGGCGTTCGAGAAGTTAACGCTGTATCGCTGAAAAAAGGCCCTGCTACGAGTCGCGAGCAATATTCACCAAAGTTGGTTTTTAGTTTCGAGCTCACCGTTATACTATGCCAAAGAAAATTCACATCGTAGTCCATGGATTTTAACCACTCGTTCAGAAATTTGAAAGACCTGAGAGAGAAATCAAATGAGCAATTCAGTGAATGATGTCCTTGTCAAACAAAGAAATGCTACAAGATCTCCTAGATATGCAAGCGAGGGATTTTCAGTTGACTACCCCAAAGGGCCCGTGACAAAAGCCGTTTATTGTGTCATGGGTTTCTTTCATGTTTAAGGGACCTTGTCAGCTGGGGCTCATGCGCAGTAGGGTCCGGCTGGCACTAATCTTCATAGAGCTCATCACAATGTTTTGCTATTCAGCCATTGCAGGAACCCATGACCCGGAGTCTACAACGGCATTTTCCCAGGCCGACCTATTTTTAGACTACAAAAATCTAGCTTTATCAACGGAGTTGATAATGTAAATTGGCCACCGTACAGAGGTTCTAAAAGCTGACGTTTCGAGCGTTAGCCCTTCGTCACAGCGATGACGAAGGGCTAACGCTCGAAACGTCAGGTTAGAATCTCTGTACGATGGCCAATTTACATTATCAACTCTGGTGATAAAACCAAATTTTTGTACACTACTTCCCCAACGACGCAGCACCACAGTTTCTTTAAAAACTACCCCCTTCATTCATTTATTTTTAGACTGCTTTTTCCGAAAATAACAAAGGCAGTTCCGATTCGGTGACCCTATGACGTCAGGTTAGTTTCTTATAATTGATCATCGGGCGCCAGTGGGAGTCTCATTAGCGGGAAATTTAATCTAAAAATAAATTGGTCTGTGAAAACGCCGTGACACGAACATAATGCAGTTGTAGGCTCCGAGTAATGGGTTCCTGGCCATTGTCACACGTTCTCGCCGCACAGAGAGAAGCTCTGGTGTGCCTGTGTTTTTCGAACTCTTGAAACCTTCTGAAGAGTAGATCTAATAAGCAACTAGAACTCCTAGGCAAATTGAAAAAAAAAATTGGGCCGACGTTTTCAAAAGCTTTCTGGCTTACTTACGCATGCGCGTTGGATGACGTAGTCCCTTTCTAGGCATTAGGCCTTAGTAAATGAATTATTTATCTTATCACACTTGGGATTTAAAGTGGATGGACTTGCAGGACAAATTTTATGATCAGGTGTTTTTTACACGAAGGAAGAAAGATCCGTGAACTCGGAAGACTCTAAAGTGAAAAACGATTCTTCGCTTAATTTCCATGCAGACATTTCGCCGGTTTGGGTGATGCTTGATACTTAGTACAGCAAAATTACTGCAGACTAGGCCGTCGCCATGTTTTTGTTCATGTCCGCAGTGAAACCTCGGATTGGACTACTTCGAAACAGTAAGCTACTTCGGACTGGCGAAGTTTAACTGGAGCTAGCATCTTCATGTACTGAGATAGCTCGGCTTAAAAGATCCCACTTCTAAAGCTGAGCAAAACGTTCTGCTTGTAAACTGAGTGCAGAGAACAGATGATCTTTCTGGTGCTGGAATCTTCCTTCCACCGTGTTAACAGCCCCTTGTGAGAAAACGTGTCTAAGAATAGGTTGACCGTTGAAAAGATCAAAGTGCAGACCTAGAAAGAAAATTTTACGTTTCTGCCTGCTACCGTTAACATTTACTGCACCCAATCACAGCAGACTCAGGCAATCACACGAGCCAATCACAACGCAAAGCATGTACATGTAGTCGGCGAAAAGCGCGGGAAAACGCGAGTGGTCAAATTCTGTTCCCTCTTTATCAAAACGAGTCCGTCGATGGCATTGAAGCAACGTACAGCGTCATCTACCGTGTAGTCCTTTTATTTTGCGGAGTTTAATTTTTGCGGATGGTTCTTGATCCGCTAAAATAAAATAAGTTTGAGCAAAAAAAAAAAAACTGCTAAAATTTACTTCAGTTAATATAATTAAAAAATTTGATCAACTTGTCACCTTTTACTCCCACTGTCGTCACAGTCATCCCGATGGAAATTTTCGTTGTGTTTATTTATTGAATAATTTGTAAGATGCATAAACAGCTCGTCCTTTTGAACAAAAAATAAACAAAAACAAAAAATTAATAGGCGCAACTTAAATAAGCTATAAGCGATGCAAGTACAAGAAAGTGCTAGTGCGAATGTTGGATTGGCTTTCTTTTGTAGAGAGATTTAGCATTGCGCGTTCACGTGACTTAGCAGACGGCAGGCCACTGATTGTTATAAAAGCATGAGAACTTTCTTATCCTTAGAGGTCTCCCTCTTTTGAAGAGTGTCCGAATCTCCGTAATTATTAAATTTTGGACTTCGAATATTGCGTTTCTAGCCTTCTGATTGGTTCAGTCAGTCTCTCTTATCAGCTCCTATACCATGTGGCCTAATACGGTCATTCAGTTATCGGGTTATCGGTTATTGGTCGTGGGTTATCAGTTACCTCATTGCTTATCGATTGGTCTAAGTGCCCAAGCGTTCAGAATTTAATAAAAATTTAATAAAGCAATAGACCTTATTCATAAATGGCGGTCAATTTATAATTCTTTTGTCGAAGTGCAAATTAGCCTAACAACCCTCGATACCATACAGTGAAATGAAAAGAATTCTTGCTCTAAAATGAGGCTTGGTAGGCTAATTTGCATGTGGACAAAAGAATTATAAATGTGACCGCCATTTATGAATAAGGTCTATTATTCCATTCGCGATTGTTAGATATGAGACTGGGTATAGCTAGCCAACTCATATCCAACGGACACTTATGGAATAATCGTTAAATAACAGACAAGAAAAGTGCTCAAATAAAACAAGTTTTTGGTATTTTTGAGAAGGTGAAAATTTCATACCGACGTTTTCCGTTTGCGGTACACGCGACGCTACATCTCTCGTAAAATAGTTGAATTAGGGAACTTCGTTTTTGAGCCGCGGACTGAATTAACATTTCGCATGCCAGGAAAGAAGTATTTCCCAGATTTTTAAACTATTCGTCTCTAACAGTGAAACAAATTTTAGCAATATAGATGTGGTGTTGTGAAGAAAGAAAAACACCGCACTTCCGGTTTCTGTCCATGCCTCTAAAACGTCGCGAACTAAAGAGTTTAAGAAGGGAGTTTAAGCAACGAACGACGGCTACGGCAACGAACACTGCAGTCCAAAATGTAACTTAGCGCTACCATAAGTACTTCGCGGTTATTCCGCCTTGTTCACCATGGACAATACGGGCAAAGTATCCTATAACTCGATGGGTACGAACGGTTTTAAAGTCAAACAGAAAAGGACATGATTTCATGGTGTTGTTTAGTGGAGTGCGGCAAAGAAATGCACGGAAATTCGTGCTGCACGTGCAACACGATTATTTTTGCCTTTTAACCAATCATATTCTTGCTTAGTGCCGTTGCCGTTGTCGTAGCCGTCGTCTTTGCTTAAACTCCCCAGAAACGACCACAGCGACGGCAACGACAACGCCGCAAAATAATAATATCATTTGTTAAAAGAGGTAAAATGGTCGTGCTGCTCGTTACATTTTTTGGAGGTACTCTACATAACAACGATGTGAGATAGCCAAACTCATTTGAGGTTTAAATGACAACGTGAACATGAAAATATGAGCCCTTTATCCTCTATTTGTACTCGTAACCACTGCAACCAATTTATGTTAAGGATACTTCTTCGCTTACATCGTAAGATTTGAACAAGATGGAATGTTGACTATTTTCACCATCCCATAATGCAATACGTTTTTTTTTTGGGGGGGGGGGGTCTTTACATAAAAACAATACAAGTTAATTACCCTTGGGACTGTATTATGTTGAATGTTTTTGCTGTGTTATGTTGACTGAATATCCATTGTTTTAATGCCAATAACTGGGGCCCCCCCCCCCCCCCCCCAAAAAAAAAAAAATATAATAATAATAATAATAATAATAATAAAAAAAAGAAAGAACTGTATTATGGGATTGGTGAAAAAAGCGAATTCCCGTCCCTAGAGTCCACTCTTCTTTTGGTCAGGGCCTAGAACACGGACTCTGCCCACAGTCCAAGAATCTTGGACTTCCGGCTCCTCTGCGCATTCTCAGAAAATTTAAATAATAACGGTCGTCAACGGTTACAACATTATACCATTACCGCGACTGCCCGTATTTTTGGCTGTGGCAAGAGTCCGTGTTCTTGGCGCTGACCAAAAGAAAAGAGGAATAGAAACAAGCAAAAAACATTCTTTCCTCGCGTCTGGTTAACTTCCAATAGATAGATTTAGCCTCGCGTCCACGGAAAAACGAGCAACTTCCCAAAAGAGAGCAACATTTCAACAAGGGAATCTTCAGGCTTTTGTGGCAAGTAATAGTCGAACACTTTGTCGTTTAACCTTTACGCGATACCAAATCTCTCTGGGGGGAAGGGGGCCGTAAGTCATTCCTTCGCGTTATACTTGCGTATAGAACGTTGGTTCTTACCAGGTTATTATCAGAAGGGGCTTCATAGACTTGTGTTCCCATGCGAACCTTCACAAGAACAACAGAATGAATAACTCTCTCTCTGTATATAGATATTATTTATACGTATGAAGGCCAATACATTTCGTGATTCATGGAGACGATTGATGTATTGAAAAGTGTTAGAAGTGCACGAGCCATAGGCAAGCGCAATTTGAGAACTTTCAAAACATCACGAGTACATATCATTCGATTTGTTATTGTATACTCAACAAAATTACTCCATCACCGTGTTTCCGTAGCAACTTCAACAGAGCGACTTTTATGTGACATTGAAAAATAAACGTAAAAAAAGAACGGAAACAAAAATGCAAAGCATTCTATTGGCTTATCGAACAAAAACAAACGATCCCAAAGTTTCATTGGCTTAGCGATGCAAAACAACGTCATCTCTCCATCTCCATCTCGGCATTTCGCTTTGACCTCATTTGAAATGCAGTAATGTGATTGGGCAATCGAACTGTTTACCGCCCACATTAATAGTTTCCTTGGCGGGAATAAGGAGAAGCTTTATTTTAAGCTTGCCAAACATTGGTTCGTGATACAAATTGCGAACACTGTTTCAAGGTCATACGAAAGTCGCTCTATTGCACTCTATAACCTTATATTATTCATTTGCCATCCTGATTGAAGAATCAGAAACGCGATATTCTGTTGAGTATGAAATAAATTTACACATATTTTGCACAATCGAGGACCCTCTATAGGAAAGTCAAAGGTTCATAAGCCAACGACACTTAGCTATCCGCAATAACTACGATCGATTACTGGACAAAACACAATCTACAAAGGTTCCTATACAACTGTTTTCCTAACGCCGCCATCAAATGACATTTTGTCAATTATGCCATTTTTTTTTTTACATATTTCAACGATCACATTTTGGTATTAATTTTTTTTTTCCGACAACGAGGGCACCTTATCTGAGAAGAATCCTTGTTTCTTTTATGCGCATTGGTCTCTACGTAACAGTTATTCTCTGGACACGAAATTAATATCAGCAAATACAAGAGAAGCCGACCGCAGTCGAAAAAAACCAGACGCGGTTTCTTTTCCTTGTAGTTTCTACAGTTGCTATGGGCGCTACTCCATCCCCGTTGCATGCACAACTTGTCCCCATTAAACTGGAAAACACACCTAGATAAAGTACTCCAAAACGCCCAAGGAGAGTAATAGTTTTAGTTTAATAATTCGGCAATTATCAAAGCAACTGTAACGGTAGTTTGTTTCGTATGACTTTTATGACTTGCCCATTGTCATCACTATCACCATTAGGAAGCTTTAGCAACGACGACGAGAACGACAACGAAAATGTCATCTCAAAATATAAATTCGCGTTTGACTTCGCGACTATTCCAAACTTTTTAAGATGACAATGGTGTGGCAGTCTCTCAAGCTTGAAACCGATCATTGAGTCAAGCTTAATTTAGGGGAGAAAATGAAAATTTATCCTCAAGTGCTGACGTCCTCCATTAACCTTCAAATTTGGCCATTTCACGTTGTTAGGGACCTTAAGGTCTACGACGGCGACGTCGACGAAAACGCCCCCTCAAAACAGAACTTTGCTCTAGTAAAAATCTTTCGCGATTATTCCACCTCGTTCACTTCGTACAATGTGGGCGAGGTATCCGAAAAATAAATTGGTACGAGCGGTTTCAGACTGAAAATAGAGAATGAAAGATTCTCTGTTGCGTGCTCACGTTGTCTTCAAAACCTAAAATTTAGTGATTTCACGTCGTCGTCAGAGAACCGCAAAAATATGAGCTAAAATCCGTGCTGCACGTGCGGCACGATTACTTATGCTCTTTTAACCAATGATATTGTCTTGAGGCGTTTTGGCCGACGTCGTCGTCGTAGATCTTAAGCTCCCTATTAGGGAGTTTAAGAAACGACGACGGCTACGGCAACGACAACGCCAACGCCAAAAAGCAGTAATATCATTGGTTAAAAGAGCCAAAATGATCGTGCTGCACGTCCAGCACGCGTTTTTTAACAATTATCTCCCGTACTCGTCAAAATTACTAACGTGAAACGACCAATTTTAAGGTTTTGACGACAACGTGGACAAACTACAGTGAATCTTTCAGTCACTCTTTACTTCAAATCCGTCCGTACCAATCCACTTATAGGACACTTGGCTCATTGAATAATATAAACAAGATGGAATAATCATGAAGTACTTAGAATAGCTCAAACTTATATTTTGAAGTGACGTTTTCGTCGCCGTAGCCGTCGTGGTTTCTTAAACTCCCCAATAGGGAGCTTTAGCAACGACAACTGCGACGGCAACGAGAACGTTACAAATTTGCATATTCAGTGGACAAAAACAATAGCTTTACGCGCCCTGCAAGTGCGTTTTTCATTTTTGTCCATTTCTTTGCAGTCGCCAGCAAAGCAACAACGTGAAATAACCAAGTTTGAGGTGTTACGGAGAACGTCAGCACTGGCAGATAAATTTTCATTTTTCTCCCCTAAATTTAGCGCCGCTCGTAACGGTTTCATTCCTGAAGGACCGTCACACCTTTGTCATATTAAAAAGCTTGGAATAGTCGCGAAGTGATCGCAATAACTTGAATTTATGTTTTTACATGACGTTCTCGATGCCGTTCCCGTCGTGAACCATGACGAAAACCTTGGCGAACGTGAAGTATATTTTATACTCTGGATAGTGACTTACCCACTGGATAAAGTTTCACAGCCATTGGGCAACTCGTGTCAGAGGAGAACACTATTAAGTGCGCTACTGTTTCGATATGACGAAAGTCTCTCTGCAGAGAGATAATCAAGTTATGATGCTGATCATCGCAGTTACTAATTAACGTTACTTGAGCAGTAACGAAAGGACAGCCTAAATTTTCAGGCTTTCCTTTCATTACTGCTCAAGTAGCGTTAATAACTGCAATGATCAGCATCATAACTTGGCTGTTTCGACAATAAATAATTTACTCACAAGTCCATCGTTGTAGAGGAAAATTCGTAATGGATCACAGGATGTTACTAAAACATACACTCTTAGGTCAAATTTGAATCCCTCAAGAAGGAATGGCTAAAATTGGAGAAAAATTAAAAACAAAACGTATTGTAACTAGTGCAAACTTTCCATTGGACATACCACGACACATATTGAGAAAATGCCTGCTTGTACCACCCTCGTTCAGGACCGAAGGGAAGCTTGCCCCAAATTATTATACCCGTGAGGCCATCCCCTATCTTTTCTCCGTTTAGTGTCGTGCGACCGACCCAAATTTTTGGCATTTTCAAAAAATAAATAAATAAATAAATAGGTAACGACGTTTTCAAACCATTTTTATGTCGCACAGGAGTTTCGGTAGTTGATCCTTTTTGCCACGCTGTCTTAATTTTGCAACAACATCCCACCAACTTTTCCGCCATATTGATTTTGGGTTCACGTCTTGTTGTTTTCCTGACTCCACAGCTATGATGCTGGGGTACCAGATCTCCGATTCCGAGACTTCTTACGATTTATTTTTAGGGTTTTTTTTCCGATCTGACCAACGTTTTGGTGAAAGTTTCTTTTGCTTATTTTCCTTTTTCGAGATTGACTTCTTCTAATGTAAAGGTTTGCCTTATATCAGCGTTAAACAGCATTCGGGAGTAGTGAAATAAACTCCTTGGTTAATTTTTATTCAGGGATTAGCGCTAATCGGCTTTTGAAGACCCGGACCCAGGTTTCTATTTTAATCATACCTTGTCGATATATTCTTGAATTACCATCAGCTCATGAGATGGGAGTCTGTCACCATTTCTTATCAAAGAAATTCTGAAAATGGTGACAAGGCAAATTAGAATTGATCTCGCAACAAGTCGTAAATTTTGGTTTTTCCTTAACACAGTATCCAGGGTTAAAAAGATTAAAAGTGCCTTTGGGGTGCTTGGAGGGCGTAGTGATGAGAGCACTCGCCTCCCACAAATATGGCCTGGGTTCGATTCCCATACTCGGCGTCATATGTGGGTTGAGCTTGTTGGTTCTCTACTCTGCACCGAGAGGTTTTCCCCAGGTACTCCGGTTTCCCCTCTCCTCAAAAACCAACCTTTAACTTGATTTCCTTTCATTGTTAATTTCAGTTTACAGTGTCCCCTTTTAGTGCTCCAGCGCTAGAACGACTAGACACTCTAATAAAGTTCCTTTCCTTTTCTTTCCTTGGATTAATTACCCGTTTCCCATAGCACCATTGGCTGGTTTAACTATGAAGGTCTTGTATTTCTTTCTCTTCTTTAGCTCTCTGCAGTAACCTTGAAATGCAGCATACCTGATTGATAACAAACCAATTAAGGAAAATCGGGTATTAGGTTCCTTGTTAAGAGCTGAAGAGTTAATTTCTTTGCTTCCAGTCCTATTGAGAATCAGTTTCCAATGGTCGAAACTGTTCCTCTTACAACTTTTGAATCTCTTTAGTAAGACATGTGCTTTCAATTAAGAATGTGAGCTTTGATCCAGTGACAGATTTATCTTACAGTCACGTGCTTTTGAAACACGTGACTGTAAGTGGTTGTTTCCTACAAGAGGAGCTGGTTGTGACCGCCGTCCTCGTATAGTCCATTCGACTGTTAAATTTTTCATTCATATCGCGCATTTTTATGTGAATATGTTCAACTCTATTGGCCAGGTTGTGGTCCAAAAAGACGAAAAATCGAAAAAAGGGTCTCTCCTTTTAAAGCAGGATTGTGACTTAGCGACTGATAAACAGTTCACAAAAGTACATCGGTTTTTGTTCGCTGTTTTGGTCCTGACCATGCACAAACCACGCATTTTTTTCTAAAATTGAACTAATCTAAAGTTTTCATCACTTTAGTCACTTTAGTTGTGAACATGAAGCGCGAGGTCACTGTTCTCGCTTTTGAAGTTTCCAGAGTTTCATAATCAGTCCATCTACATGAACTAGTATATGTTTAAAGCAATCCTTTAAGTAAACACAACTTGAAAAAATGTTTATAACTGACTATGATACTCAATGTAAACTGCTATCATAGGTTCTTAATGGCGTTATCCATTTGTCCTAAAACGGGCAAAAATTCAGCCGTTAGGCCTATAAAACAAACCGGTAGCGATAAACAACTGGCCATACATTGAGACCCTCTCGTAATTACTACTAAATTCACTTGCTCGTTTATAGAAAAGTTATTTTTTAATATGCTCATTTTTTTCAAAGGATACTCTGCTGGAAAAACCCATGTTTGAGGAATAAAGTTGTATTCTTCGGGATGAGCCCGTTGCATTCTAAAATTGGACAAAAAAGAAGTGGATAAACGAAAGTGAAATCTGAGTATCGGACACTTGTGTCCAAATTAAAGGCACGCCCAATTTTTTGACACCCAACACGAAGTGTTCCTTGTGACCTATTTCGGAGTTTAAGATCTACGACGCGACGGTGACGAAAACGTCATTTAAAATTGCAAGTTCAGGTTTATTTATCTTTTTCGTCATTGTGTCGGTTTTTCTAACTTCTAAAAACTAGTGCAACTTTCCCGGAACTGAATAAGGAGGTGCGGTGTTGAAGCTACGACAGACAATCCAAATTCGCTGCCTTGTGTTCACGTTCTCCGCAAAACTTGAGCATTGGTCATTTCACGTCCCAGATTTACGAAAACGTGAAAGAAATGTACAAAAATGAAAAATGCACGTGCAGGGCGTGCGAAGCTCTTGTTTTTGCTCATTAAATATGCAATTCGTTGCCGTCGCGTCCTAGATCTTAAACTCGGAGTTTAAGGCCGGGACGCACTAGGCGACACGTTGCGGGGACAAGTCGCCGCAACAAATCGCCTTGTATGACACGGTTAATTTCATGAAAATTATTGTCGCTGGGGCAGAATTCTGTCGCTGTGATCAGTCGCACGGATTCAAACCAGTTTGAATTCGTGCGACTTATCGCAGCGACAAATTTAGCGAAAGCAGCGTTGTTGCATCGTGTGTACACTTCCGGAAACAAGTCGCTGCGACAAAATACTTTACTTTATAAATGAACCAATGAGAGAGCGTCATATGGTCAGCCATATTGAATTAGAAAACTAGTTCACATTCCCCCTCATACGAGATCACTGCGTGTGCACCGAACGGGCGTCGTGTCGCAGCGACTTGCTTTGTAAGTAGTACACATGGTGCAATTTGTCGCAGAGACATGTCGCTGCGACTTGTCGCCTAGTGTGTCCCGGCCTTAAGAAATGACGACGGCTACGGCTACGGCTACGACAATGCCACAAAACAATAATATCATTGGTTAAGAGCATAAATAATCGTGCTGCACGTGAAGCACGGATTTTATTGCTGTTCTCGGCATAACAACAAATGAACGTGAAATCACTAAATTTGACGTTTTATCGACAACGTTAGTGTACAAATACAAATCATTCATTCTATATTTTTACTCTAAAATCGCGAGTTAGGATAATTCGCCCGCATTGTAGGAAATGAACGAGATGAAATAACCGCGAAAGACTTCCGATACTGCAAAGTTACATTTTGAAGTGACGTTTTCATTGACCTCGCCGTAGTAGATCTTTAAGGACGGTATGTTATTGCGCATACGTTCTGCGCATCTCAAGATACTCGGGTTTCCTATCGGTGCAGCTTGCTTATACAGTGATATTTTTGCTCGGTTTAAAACTATCTGAAGAAAGTAGAACTTGCTAAGTACAGTACTCTTGGTATCCAAAAAGAAAATTGGGGGTAACCATGCATTTTTGAGAGATAATGAAGCTTCAATTCGGGAAAGAACTCCATACATTGCTTTGTATTTTAAAGGTTTTTGCAAATATTATTCATCAATTATCTTTGAAAAATGCGTGGTTACCCCCAATTTTCTTTTTGGATTTCAATAACACTTGATAAGATCTACATTTCCTGCATAATCATAAACCGGGGAAAAAATACGTTTAAATTAGTAGGCACCGTCCTTAATTAAGTCCCTATTTTTAACAATAAGGTAAGGGTAATTAGGTTAGCGCCATTTTTAGCTCACGGTAAATTCAGCCGTATATCCTCATTTGAGGAGTAGCATTTGGCGGACTTGTGAAGCTAGTTGACTGCATTGCGATACGCGAAATCTACATGCATCCACGTGTAAAAGTTTGAAATGGTAAACTAAACGGGAGAATGAATAGATAAAGGCCGGGACGGATGAACAATGTAATGGGTGAACGGGTAAGTTGGTGAAGGTACCAACTTGCTTGAACGGATTAAAGCCGCACAAAGAAGTGAATGGGTATCAATCGGAAAAAAAAAAACGGATGAATGGCAGAACGAATGAAAGGATAAACGACCGAAAAACTTGACGACGCAACGGATGAACGGTTTAATACCTGTATGGATGAACGAATGTGACGAGAAAACACAAATAGAATAAGTTGCAAAAGGGTAAGTGGTTAAACGGGTAGTTGTGTCAAAGGATGAACGCACAATCGAGTAAATGGGTACACAGTTTGAGGCTAACTGAGAACATAAACAAATGAACGGGTAAACGAGTGAACGAGTGAGGTACGTAGCGAACAAAGGTTAGACGAAGACTTTGCAAAACGCAGACGTTTAACACGTTAAGGGTAATATTTGACAACGCAGAAGTGCGGTATCTGAAAAGCATTGTAGGAGCATTTGAAACTGTCGAGTCGCCTTTAAACGGCGAAGGAGAAATTTGTAATCAGTTGCTTACATTGTTTTTGACTGTTTCATTGTGGACAGGTCAAAGGATTACGGGGATTTTAAAAAGGCCTCACTCAGTGAGGATGAACGAATCACTGACCGAACGGTCAAACTTGAAAATGAACTAGCAAAAATAATGAATAATGAACGAATGTAAGAAAACACAAACGCCAGAGGGCACGAACGAACAAACGAACGAATGAACAGAATCTATAGTCAACTACGAATGCACTCACTTGGCCATGTTTCGAGCAAGGTTGTCCTTTCTGCAGATTTCTCCCATGCTCGGGAAATGGTTAATTTTCTTTAAAAAAAAAACATATGTAAGTTACTATTAATTTAGGAAGCGTCTTGGTCAAGATATCATAAATTAAAAAAATGAACTACATTCAACCCAAGAGGTTAACAGGAGGTGGCTTTAAAAAAAGATATTCAATCAATCGATTTAACGCAAAATTCAAGAAACAAAACGTTTTAATTATTGAAGTTATTGCTTCATTATCTTTCATAAAACTTACCTGAAAGGACTTCAGTTCTATAATCCTCTCAACAGAGACTGCAGTGTCATTCCAAATAAGAAAACTTAAAGGAAACGTAAAAGTTAACACATTAAAGGTACATGGGACCACAAAATGATTGTATTAGTTTTCAGTTCCACTAAGAACTATAAGGCGAATATAACCAAAAGAGCTTGTCTATTATACTTTTAGGATGCAGAGGGAGACATTTTAAAATACTCAATTTCTTGTGCAAGTAATTAAGTATCATTATATTTATCCTCGGATTTTTAGAGTAGCTAGTAGATAATATCTTCGAGCATTGAACAGAACAAACTTAACCTCAACTGGCCGGAGGCAAACCAGTTGACTATTTGCAAGTGCAGCTGCCAGGAAATTGAACCAAGTACTACATGAAACAAATTCAACGAGTGGTCAGAACGTATCTTGAACCCGGGATCTGTGGATCTCAAGGCAAGCTCCTTAACCACTGGGCTGCATTGCTTCCTGTGTACAGTCAAACACCGTTTAATTTCAGATAATTGCTGACATGTCTCCGTATAAATATCTGTTTTAACAAGTGATGTACATACCTATTAAAATCGTCATCCCTTGTAATTATCATTCCATTTTGAAGACAGACTTTACGAACTGCAATGGATAAAAGAAACAGTTCTTTCCCCGTTTCTTGAAAAAGTCGACATCGATCATTAAATCAACTACTTTAGGAGCCATCGTTTGCAAATTAAGCTTCCTTTCCCAGCACTGGCAAAGTGAAATAAAGCAAGCTGCAAAAGGTTACCAATAAATGAAACGTCTACACTCAACAGTTAATGGAAATCGTGTCATCTAGTTTTCAGATAGAGCCTTCAGTGCACAAAAACTTGTGCACGTCTGAAATTATTCAAAAGTTTATTTCGCCGACATGTACATACAACACGTACAGGTGATTAATTGCTTCAGAGAGGTTTCATGTTTTTTCGCCTTCATTTATGAAATTAAAGGATAACTTGTTAAGCTTAAAAAATACATCTCGTTTTTCATTGCAAGTAGTTAAAAATAGACAACTGAAAATCTGTTTTGGGGCCATTTATAGTTTCGATGGAAACAATGATTGTAAATATTCTTTGTACATTAGGATTAAAACACACAGAATTTAAGAAATAAGACAAATCTCTACCCGATCGTATAAACAACGTGTAATCAAGCATACTTTTCTCACCAATATCATACTTTGTTCCTGCTAAATTAGCCGTAACTCGCCGTTTCCGAACACATCTCTTCTTGGGCTGTTTCCCTTCAGAGTGAATGCGTTTACTTTGAGATGTCATGACAGCGCTTCGACCTTCGTCCTCTTCGTAAAAATCCTTGCCAACTTCTCTGAAGGATTCAGTTTCTTTGTCTTCGTTATCAATCTCATCTTCGACTTTATCCGTCTCGATTAAATTTATTTTCTTCCTCACCAAAGCGGAAAGATTTTCGGCGTTGTGGTTGCTCGAGGCAACAGGAGACATTCGAGACAACGGTGGAATCTCCATGGCGAAGAAAATTTCTTTCCTCGCCCAGAAATATAGATGGTTTTTCCCTCCTTTTCGCTCATGGTAGAAACATTTCAACGGTTGAAAGAAGACGCTTAGTTTCCTTGGAATATCATTGCATTCAAGTTCGAGGATGTTACTTTTTTCTATCGTCTGTTTACAGATTAAAAATGTCTGAGACCGAGCGGAGGGAGATCTAAATGTCGCGTGATGTTCATTACTATAGCAACATGAATGTCACGTAATACTGAATTGTCGTCACGTATTAAAGAAACTTCTCTGACTGTCAAAAAAAGAGTAATTATTAAAACGTTGTTGTTTCCATAAAACCTGAATCGTTCTTTTCAAATGTCAACCATTTCCACGCAAAGCGTCGGTTTTTTTCTTTTTTTCTTTTTTTCTTTTTTACAGAAGATAAAGCTTTCAGTAGAAAATGAGGCCCTCCGTAGAAAATGAAGCCTTCCGTAGAAAGCGTAGCAAAGCCTTCCGTAGTTTCCTGGAAAATTAGGATCGGGGATCAATTACCACTGTTCATTTTTTCGAACATGAAGTCTGTTTACAAGTCTATTTAGAATAGACCACGTTATTTTTATTCATTTAACATAACCGGCGATATTGATTCTGGGAGGTAAATGCGCACTGGAACATTGTGTATTTTGAGAGGCGGTCATGTGCCCTTCTTTTTTTTATTTTTTAATTTGACTGAAGAAGATAGTTTAGAGAGTTCTAAATATTCTGAAATTTCCCACAATGTTAAGGTTTCCAAGTCCATTCTAGGTTATTCTGGATGAAAACACCTAGATATTTATGGCAAGAGATTGGCTCTAACAGGTGGTATGTTACAAAGCCTATAGTTTGCTGGAAGCACCCCCTAACTCTCAATGGCCACTTACGGATTTTACGAAAGACGATTTACTCGTCAATGAACCCCCCCCCCCCCCCTTCCCCCTTGTTGTTGAATCCCATCGGTGTTTTTGTTGCTTGATATTAATGTGGCTGTGTCACACTAGTCATTACGGGTTCTGCGAAATCACCCGAGGCGCTAACTGTTAGCAACACACACTGCCTCACATTAGTATAAGAGTTGTATATATTCGTTTAATTACCACCCTGACTTAGAAATAGAAACAACATAGGACTACAAAAAGCCTTGCTCAGTTTAAAAGGCAGCTGCAGCAGTAACGGCATATTCCAGGGGAACAGCGATAGTATTTGCCGATGTTGCTAGGTGGTTTTTATCTTTTTTTCACTCCGTTGTTTTGGATGAGTTTTCATTAACTCTTCAAATACCAAACTTGAGAAACTGAAACCAGCTATACGCACCAAACGAGAGCTTTCCTAACTTGATTTTTTTCACACAGTAGTATTTTATTCGCGGACTGAAAAGTCAGTTATAGACAGTACCGCAGGAACGTACTGCTCATTAGCTTTCGTTTGAACGTTCAAACTTCAGGATCAGGATTTCACCCACAGACTCAACTCAATTTCTCACCACAAGTTTGAACTGATTTATTCCCCAACAGGAAGTTTTTAACTGGCCATTTCTCAGTAATTCGAGTTTTAACTTCATCGACAATAAAATGTGACTGTGACATTAAGTTAGTTTAATTTATAAAGGGCTTTGAAAATAAATAAAATCTTTCAACACTGTACATCGGTCTAAGTATTCCAACGTCGTTTTGACTCTAAATTAAGATGATCTGTTTGAAATGAAAAATACCTCATCAAATTGAATGACTAATTTCGCTCTGAAACGCGTCCAGGGAGAACAAGGACTCTCGAATTCGGCATAAACGGTTTCTACTTTGGGCCTGGTAGGAACTGAAAACTTTTTAATTCATTTCACCTCTCTTATTTTAACTCAAGCCTACTCAATTTTAAAGGGGCTGTGTCAAAGGTATATTTACGTCTTGGGGTCGAGATTTGAGTTAAATCAAAACCAATAAAAATTTTTTGAGCAAACTTGTCTTCAAGTCATTCCCGCCACAGTCACCAAACTGTTGGTTGATATGGACCAATGCTTTGAAAACCTGCAACTTTCCCAAATCCCGGACTATGGTTGAAATGAACCATTGTTATTGCCAAATGCTCAGTTGTTTAGACTTACTCACCTCCTAACTGACCCAAACTCTCAATTTTCACTCAATGTAACCATTTATTTTAGTGCGAAACCAAAAAACCACCTCGGACAACACCTTAAAATATGCAACTTTGTCTTGAAGTTTTTATGACCAAAAATCCTCTTAACGCTAAAAGTCTACATTGGTAGCAAACCTCGACTCCACTTCTTGCAATCTGTTCCACATTTCCCTACTCACTTCTTTAGCGCGACGTGGATGATAAGCACTTAATGACTGGCCTCAAGGGAAACAGTGAGTTTTGTTTCCCCGAGACCCTCAATGTTCCCCGAGGCGAAGCCGAGGGAAACATTGAGGTAGAGGGGAAACGAAACTCACTGTTTCCCGAGGGGCCAGTCATTAAGTGTTTTGTCATACCTCCCAACTCAAAATAGTACAATACACAGATAAAAACTATTTGCTTGACGTCGGCTGGCGTACAGATTTGCCGCCGTTTCAAAGGTGCACGACCTGATCACGTGTGAGTCGAAAGTTCAAGTTGTTGTTGCCCTAGGGCGTCATGAAGTTTAGTTCGCCCTAGGGCGTTATGAAGTTTTGACCAATGACCCGTGACACGTTCTCCTCCAATCAGAAAACGTATTTGAGTTCGGAGGTATCACAATGTTATTTGATTTCAGTTGCTCTCACTGGTCTGTAATTTTCGCTTTTGTAACCCAAAGGAATTCTGGGTAATTCGTGAATAATGACGGCATGGAAGTCCACCAATTTCTATTTCAGATAGCCACCCAGTGCTACTGACAAAATATTGAAAGACTTGGTGGTCTGTGCTCTGTGCATTAAGGTGGCTTACTACAGTTTTCCGAAGAAAAAGATCGAGGTTTTGAATTCTGTGAAATTAAAGCAACATTATGTCTCTTCTGAAGTGTTAGTCACTGCAATTGATGTAAAATGTAATTTTACCGAACAAATAAATGCAAATCAGAGAAAAATGCTAAACATAGTGACCGAGCTCCTGGAGGGGGGACTGGAAACTAGACACTTCAAAGGCCTTTTTCTCGAAAACCAGCCGTACAACCCCACCTCAAAATTTCAGGATTTCCGAAAGCGAGAAAAAATAATTATGTAGAGAAATAAATAGTTAAGTCTACCAGAGAGGTTTTTCACAAATGATAAAAACGTCGATTTTCGTCTATTTTAATAATAACTGACAAACTGTCCGATAATTTTAATCGCACTTTTTTACAGCCTTTCAATATTGAAGGCTGTTTACAAGTACAGATTTTACAAATTGAAATTCGCGACCTTTTCCTAGTTTGATTTTGGGTTTTTTTGAGACTGAAAGGTTTGTCAGTGAGTCCTGAATCACAATAACTTTACACTTGGCATGATAACAATGCTGTCATTGTCAGGTTCCAAGTTATTTGATCCATGTGAAGTAACCCTTTGTAGCCACAAGCGTCACAGATGTGAAGTTCAGAATGGCACGGTTGTGTGACGGTGTTTGTAGCTTGGCATGTATACGGGAGTATGCTCCAGTATGTGCGTCTGATAACAAAAACATACCCCAACTATTGCTCCCTGGAGGTTGCAGCATGTGTGAGTGGCGAAAGTCTTAGAATTGTAAAACCAGGAAAATGTGGTAAGGCCAAAAAGTTGATGTACATAATATTCACGCTAATTTAGCACATTTTTTGTCATGACTGTTTAGAAGAATTACAGTACGAAATGGAGAAACATTAAAATTTCGCGAAAACTGAGAACTACATTTGCTAGTGGTGTTATTGTTGTTAGTGTTTGGTCGGTTTTCTTTCTAATATAAAGATATATAAGATTGAAATATCTTTTCTCGTGATACGAGCAAATCAATTTCCTCTTACAAGTTGTTAAATTAGGAGACATAACGCTTTCTTATCACTGTTGACTTTCGATTTTTTAAACACTTCAACCTCAGGGTTGGCGTAAAGGTTAATTAAGCATGTGTTGTCGAGAAATAAGAGAGATAGTTTCGTTTTTGGATCATGTTCGCAAAAGGGTAGGTTCTGCTTTGTTGACATTTATGTTCAAAGTTTACTTTAAAGATGAATAAAACAGTGGAGTCTATCTAAGCGCTATGTCCTTGAAATGTTTAAATTCTTCATAGCAGGAACAGAAACGTTTTCCAGATTTGTTATAGTAACTGCCCATATCTGGACCAAGCTTTTTCCGTGAACTCAAATACGTAAAAAAGTGAACAATGTGATCCAGTGAACACGCGAAAAAGCGTGCAGAACGTCGCAAAAAAGAAAATAAACAGGAATAATTTCCAGTGTATGAACAATCCATGTTTTACACATCCATGTTTTACAAATCCTCCTTTTACAAATCCATGTTTTACAAATCCATGTTTTACAAATCCAGTCCATGTTTTACAAATCCAATCCAGTCCATCTTTTACAATATGCCAATTAAAACTGCTTTATTTCAAAAAGAAAGCAAGCTACCACGCTGAAAACAGGCCAGCAGATTTATTTTTAAAATACCTTTAACCTGATGAAATACTTACCTTTCTTCCAGATGGTAAAGAGTTCCCTAGTTAAGCTTCCAGCATAATTTCAAACTACGGCTGCGTTCGATCAGTACATGTAGTCGTTCGATTATAAGCTTAAACATTTCCCAAAGATCGATGATCGTGGATTTGAGACTCTGGTCGTTCATTCCTTTGCAGTCGAGTGTTCTTAGGCATAATTCCTTTTCTTTTTTCCAACTCATCTAAGGTGTATTTTGCTGAAGTATGGAAAGAGAAACCGCTTCGCATCATTCTCTCCATGCGGTTTATCAAATCGGGCAATATTCTGCCTTTGTACTACCCCCCAAATATGTGCTTAGAAGACAATATTGGTAAGAGGAATATGTACGAAGGGAGGTACGGGAAAACGTGTTTAATCCAGGCTCAATGCATAAATTAATTGTCTAACACATTAAGAGATGGAGTAGTGAGTGAGTGAGTGAGCGAATGAGTGAATTGCTGTCCCTTCCTATACCTCATAGAATCATCATGAGGTAAAAATGAAATTCAAAATTCCCACCGAGAGAAAACAACGGTGATGTTGTTTAGTGCATTATTAAGTGAAGCTATGATCCTCGCAGTTATGAACGCAATTTTTGCAATTGCGTAAAGAAGCCTGAAAAATCCAGGACTTTACCGGGGTTTGAACTCGTGACCTCGCGATACTGATGCGACGCTCTAACCAACTGAGCTATGAAGCCAATGACATTGTGAAATGGTCATTTGTGCGTTCTAATGTTCCCGTGATGAATGAATCAACGATGAAATGGATCATATATATGAACTGCGGATATGAAATCAAGTGAAGCTATGATCCTCGCAGTTTAATAGCACCCACAAATGACCAGCTCCCAACGTCAGTGGCTTCATAGCTATGTTGGTTAGAGCGTCGCACCGGTATCGCGAGGTCACGGGTTCAAACCCCGTTGAAATACTGAATTTTTCAGGCTTCTTTACGCAATTGCAAAACTTGCGTTCATAACTGCGAGGATCATAGCTTCAATTGATTTCATATCCGCAGTTAATATATATGTTCCATTTTATATATCATTTCATCGTT